>NW_020229886.1:0-600000 GCF_003227715.2 Harpegnathos saltator
ACGTGTTGCGATACTGTGCTCTAGTTCGGGTGTGCTTCGGTAACGACTTCACCTATTGGCGTGCTCGACATCAATCGCCGACTATTGACGCACTACTATCCTCTGCTCGAGCGTCACTTTGTCTCAGTGAGCGGCGTCGCTGCTCCGAGGGCAACGACAACGGGACGAGCGCGGTGTTCGCTTTTCGCGCCACTTCGCTGATACGACACCGATTGGCGGCGGAAGCAGACGACGGACGATGAATCAGACGCTCTCGAAAATCCGGATTTTCGCTCGATAGACGGACGCGCGGGGCGCTGACCTTGGCGTTCGTCGGTGAGCTGCAAGAGTTTCTGCGGTCACGGCAGAAGTGCTCATCGTTTTCGCATCGATCTGTGGAGAGCGCATGCGCATCGACCGATGCGGCGACCGTCGAAATGGCCGCGATTGGCTGCCGCGTGGCGCAAACGATCGGATTGCGACACAACGGTGGCTTCGTCTACGGATCGTTCCGATGAAATCGAGTCGTATACTTTTGGCTGGCTCGGCAACTCCTGGAGCCTCTTCTACGTACTGGAGCTGACCGAGTGAAATTCAATGGAATCAGCGATTTTCGAACTGTCCGCGCGATTGCGCATTAAACGCGACTTTCGACAACCCTTCGAGTCGAACGAAATGTTTCTTGCTTGACCCTGCGAACCGAGCAAATCTTTACCGACACCTCGACTCGATTAATGCAGTGTCTGCGAACGCTGCACTAAGACGCCCGTATTCACCGACTGCGGCAACTGTCACATCCGCACTACCAATTGTAAGAGGAAGCACCACACAAAATTTTTTTTTTCTCTCTCTCTTCTTTCCCTGGAATCACCACAAAATTTTTCTAAGTCCCTCGACCCTAAATTTTCTAAGTCCCTCGACCCTAAATTTTTCTAAGTCCCTCAACCCAAAATTTTTCTAAGTCCCTCACCCAAATTTTCTAAGTCCCTCGAACATAAATTTTTCTAAGTCCCTCAACCCAAAATTTTTCTAAGTCCCTCGACCTAAATTTTTCTAAGTCCCTCAACCCAAAATTTTTCTAAGTCCCTCGACCCTAAATTTTTCTAAGTCCCTCAACCAAAATTTTCTAAGTCCCTCGGCCGAGAATTTTTCTAAGTCCCTCCGCGCCGAAATTTTCTAAGTTCTAATTTCCAAACCCCCACTACCTTCCCACTCCAGAGGAAAATTCGGCGGCTCGGGAAAGCCGCAGCTCAGGGACCGCGGAGCGCCCGAGAGTCAGTCTCAGTCGTGCAGTGATCTGGTGCAGTGCTTCCTCCATCCCTCCTAGGGTCTAGTATAAGTGCTAAATCTAACTTAGAATATTTTCGTGAGTTTTAACTTAGAATATTTTCGTGAGTTTTAACTTAGAATATTTTCGTGAGTTTTAACTTAGAATATTTTCGTGAATACGAACTTAGAATATTTTCACTAAATCTAACTTAGAATATTTTCGTGAGTTTTAACTTAGAATATTTTCGTGAGTTTTAACTTAGAATATTTTCGTGAATACGAACTTAGAATATTTTCACTAAATCTAACTTAGAATATTTTCGTGAGTTTTAACTTAGAATATTTTCGTGAATACGAACTTAGAATATTTTCACTAAATCTAACTTAGAATATTTTCGTGAGTTTTAACTTAGAATATTTTCGTGAGTTTTAACTTAGAATATTTTCGTGAATACGAACTTAGAATATTTTCACTAAATCTAACTTAGAATATTTTCGTGAGTTTTAACTTAGAATATTTTTATGAATGTGAACTTAGAATATTTTACTAAATCTAACTCAGAATATTTTCGTGTATTCATTTAGTTAAAATATACTCTTGTTAGCCGATTCAAGGTTAGATTCACTCTCCCATCTCCTCCCATCCCCGACCGCTAACGCATTGGAATCGCCTAGCTGATAACTGGCCGCCGATTCTTCAAGGTATTCGCATCACTAGAATAGGGGCGTATAGGCTGCGGCTCGATCGCACCGCCCATCCGTAGACGCACAGGTTGCGGCTCGATCGCACCGTCTACTAGTTACTCGAAGGCGCATAGGTTGCGACCCGATCGCACCGCCTGACAGAATAGGGAACTCCGAATTAACCACACGAATACAGCTGGCCGGAGTCACGGGAGTGATTCCAAATGCGCCCTGTACGCAGGGGTGGTCGTAAGAAATTCATCAAAAAATTAGAATACCAACTAAAGCACGGACAAGCGTACCACCCTTACCTAGGTGTCGAACCCACCAACTCCGCTCCCGACAAGGGGCATCCTCGTTCCACTGAACCCCCTCGCTCTCCAGAATCTCCTCAGTCGCCCGTGCCAGAGCGCCCGAAAGCTACCGCCCGCAAATCATACAGTGTTAGCAAGATCGATTGTGACACCCATCCGCGACTACCGATCATTCGACGCGGATTCTCGCCACGAGATCCGAGGCCTGCTTTCTACCGTCAACTGCGTGCAGAGATCCTGCACTACTACTACGGAGCATCTACCCCGCCTCACACCCTCCGCACCTGTAACGAGAAAACTCCGACCCTCGAACAGCTTCGTGGGCACGTGCGCAACTCCATGACACAGGTGTGCCAGATTATTACATTGGATTAAAGGAACTGGTGAGTGCCATTTGCTCTATACTCCGCGGAACATCGTGTCGAGCCCGACAGATCGCGCGTATCCCTGGGGAGAATCACGCGATTCGTTTGACCCAAAAATTGCGATCTAGCCCCGCGTCCAGGCCCGAGCACCTGCAGCCTAGCATCGCAGCCGCGGCCGACCGGGACGTAACATAAAATTGGTGACAGCGGTGGGATACGAAAAGGGCTCACGACGCGAACCCCGCGATTAATTAAGCAAACCCACTGGATTACCGCTACTGAAACGCGATTGAAACAAAATCATCCGCCCCGATGGCGACTCGTAGTAAAAAGACCGATAAACCCGACAAACCGGATGAGATCTACAGTAAGGAAGAAGCAGAACTTCTGTCTCAGCACATCCGGGAAAAGGAACTGCAAGTACAAAGAGAATCCGACGCGGTGCGTAGGGAACGCGAATCATTTGAACGAGAACGCGAGCTTGCTCGGCGACGCATCGAACAGAGGGAAGCCGCCCTCCACGACCGCGAATCGGAAATGTCGCGTAGAGAAACATCGCACGACCGTACAGCCGACCAAGGCCCCATTAACGAAGAAATGTTGCGCGACATAGCCTCACTCCAGCGGGAACCTCCAAAAGACGGACCGTCACCCCCTATCGCCCCCTACTTCGACGCCACTAGTGTGCCTCATAGCCTCCAGCATGACTACTCCCTCGAGATCCCCCGTGTAACATTCAAGGACGCGCTCGAATCGGTACCACACTACGACGGATACAACGTGAGTTACGCGCAATTCGCGCGAGCCTGTAGACGCGCTAGAGACATCGTTCCCCCGTCCGCCGAACGAAACCTCGCACGCCTCCTCGTCAACCGACTGCGAGGGAAGGCCTACGCCGCGATAGAGGACGAACCATGCGATTCGGTCACGCAGCTCCTCGACGCGTTAAGAGCCACCTTTGGCTCTAGTAAATCAATCTATCACTGTAAAGGCGAACTCTATACCGTGTTCAAAGATCCCAACGAGGACATGACAGACTATGTCATCCGCGTAAAGGAACTTCGCGCATCCGTGCTAGAATGCGAACGCATGGAAAGAGGGATGTTAGACGAAAAACTAATTAGACAAATCGACGAAGCAACCGCGTACGCATTCTGCGATGGACTGCCGCGACAGTATCGTTACTTGCTAAGACCCGAGCACTACCGTAAACCATTCGAGGCATTCGCGTTCGCTAAGTCACTCGCGAGGCGGGATACACTCGACCAGGAACGAGAAGACGCCGCGCGCCGGAATAACGTACGACCACGATCCAACGACGTACGCATAATTGACAAACCGATTGCTCATTCGACTCCGATCAAACACGAGCCCGGGTATGGTCCCAACACGAATCGCAACGGATCAACACCCGCGTCTAGGAACAATCCCGCCAGGGACTACGCTGATCCCAGGGGCCCTCATGCTTGGCATAACCGAACACCCCCAGCCCCTCGATTTTCGCCACCTCCGCCGCGACCTCGAAATTCGATGACGGACCGGAACACAAAATGGTGCCGCTATTGTAAGAACATCGGGCACGAGATCGAAGAATGTCGTAAACGCCAATACAACAATTCGCGACGGGACCAGGGAAACGCCGCACGCCCCTCGGGGAATACGGACGCACCCCGAGCGGGAAGCTCTCAGACACCCACTCGTCCGATACGCAATATAACAGTGGAAGATTCACCTCAGCAAGAATCGCGGTCCTAAACCCCCGCGAATTTTCATACGCCCCCACAGTTACAATGAAGGCTGATGGCCTAACGGACACGATAACCTTCATGATCGACACCGGGGCCGCGCCAAATTTAATAAAAAAGGGAACACTAACTCGAAATAACGAAATAGATCCCATCGACACGCTACTCTTAAAAGGGATCACCGCGGGAAGCATCCCCACTCTGGGGTCTATTACTATTAAATACATGGGTTTCCCTATTAAACTCCATGTAATCAACGACGATTTCCCAATCGCACAGGAAGGAATCCTAGGATCCGCCTTCCTAAAGGACGCGGGGTCCATCGACTTCAAAAACCAAATTCTCACGTGGCAAGGAGTGCCCATTCCTCTTTCGAATAATACGTTGGTTACCGTACCGGCGAGAACGCGCGGGGTATTGCCGCTTAAAATCCTAAACCCAAGCCCTAGGGAAGGGTATATCCCTCGAATTACAATTCGCGACGACGTGTTCCTAGGAGACGCCGTCGTGTCAAATCGAAACGGTTTAGCGTATGTAGGAATCGTAAACGCCGGAGAAACGGAATGCAAACTCCCTATTCCTACGGTCGAACTAGAGGAAGTAGAGATATTAACCGGAGACCCCTCGACGTCGCGTCAACCGGAACTCGGGGGCTCCCCGGCCAGAGATAAAGGGATCCAACGCGCACGCACGCCTACCCTAGGGACTGACGTGCCTGCGCCTCGCCACAAAACAAAACAGCCCTTTGTCTCCCAAGCGAATACGCCCGAACGCCTAGGCCTTCCAGGCGAACCTCGCGACACACAACACATGCTCTCAAGCACAGCGGTCGATGATGCAACAGACACGTATAAACAAAGAGACACTCGACGCTCGAGGCTCCTAAACCTGCTGCGCCTTGACCATTTGAACGAGCCCGAAGTAAAAAACGTAAAAGAACTACTGAACGAATTCAGCGACTTGTTCCACCTACCCGACGAACAACTACAATGTACCTCAGCGACCAAACATCGAATAACTACCACCGACAACACTCCAATTAACACCAAACAGTATAGATATCCGCCAATACACAAGGAGGAAATTGATAAACAAATTCAAGATTTGCTAAAAAACAAGGTTATCAAACCTTCGAACTCACCATACAACTCCCCCTTGTGGATTGTGCCCAAAAAGGCCGACACCCAAGGTAACAAGCGTTGGCGAATGGTAATAGACTATAGAGCGCTAAACGAAAAAACCGTGGGAGACGCGTATCCGCTCCCCAACATAACCGAAATACTCGACCAACTCGGCAGCGCGAAATATTTCAGTATATTCGACCTCGCTTCAGGCTTCCATCAGATCGCGATGCATGAGGACGATGCGCCAAAAACAGCCTTTTCCACGCCCCATGGGCACTATCAATTCAATAGAATGCCATTCGGTCTGAAAAACGCGCCAGCTACCTTTCAACGCCTCATGGATCAAGTTCTGACCGGCCTGCAAGGAACCGAACTGTTCGTCTACCTCGACGACATTGTTATATACGCGAGCTCACTCGAAGAGCACTCAGCCAAGTTTGCGAAGCTAGCACAACGCTTACGCGTCGCGAATCTTCATCTACAACCGGACAAATGCGAGTTCCTGCGAAAGGAGGTATCCTATCTCGGACACGTAATAGGGGAAAACGGGGTAAAGCCCGACCCTAAGAAAATTATCGCGGTTAAAGACTTCCCACGGCCAAGAAACGCGAAAAACATAAAACAATTCTTAGGCCTAGCCGGTTACTACCGGCGCTTCATACAAAATTTCTCCAAAATAGCTAGACCACTAACATCCCTGTTGAAAAAAGACGCCAAATTCACGTGGAACGAGCTACAAGAACACGCATTTGTCTCGCTCCGCAACTCGTTATGCACGGAGCCGATCTTACAATACCCGGACTTTACTAGACCGTTCGTCGTCACCACGGATGCGTCCGGATATGCGATAGGCGGTATAATCAGTCAGGGACAGATAGGCAAAGATCTCCCCATCGCATACGCCTCTCGACTCTTAAACGCAGCGGAACAAAATTACTCGACAATCGAGAAGGAACTCTTAGCCATAGTGTACTGTGTACAACATTTCCGTCCCTACCTCTACGGTCGCAAATTCAACCTGGTCACGGACCACAGACCACTAGTGTGGCTGCATTCTGTGAAAGATCCGAGCTCGAGATTAGTCCGTTGGCGATTAAAACTTCTCGAATACGAGTACGAAGTCACATACAAAGCAGGTAAAGTTAATGCTAACGCAGACGCCTTGTCCAGGAACCCCGCCGAAATACGCCTATTCCCCCTCGCCCCTGAACTTGACGTCTCCAGTTCCGATGAATCCATCTTTTCCCCGCGACCCGACCAACAACGACGAGAAGAGAATTCGCGAGACCAACCGCCAGACGCACACGACCCCGACGATCACCACGACGATCACCCCGACGACTCAGAAACCGACACCGATGACAGCAGTACAACAGACAGCGCGTCCAGCCCAGAAACCGAGATATTCGATCAAGTAAATGAACCATACGTACTGCGTAACGAAAATATAACCGAGATCAAAGACAATTTCCTATTGCGAAAGGACCACAAGGCCGTATTCGTCACCCAAAAGGGCGACCCCTGCGATAAAGGAGCTAGACTGCTCCAGGAACATGACTTGCTACCTGCGTTACGCAGCCAAACACTGGGAAGAGCGAGTGTAACGACGGAGAAGGAACCAAAAATCATATCCCTGGTGATCAAAGAGCGTAAAATCACGCAACTAGACATAGAGATCCTTCGCGAGGCCATACAATCCCTACGAGATGTCTGTCAAGAGCTTCAACTCAACTCCGTGTCACTATGCAAGGGCGACTTAGAAAACGTACCTTCCGACACCATCCGCAACCTGCTGCAACAAACATTTGAGGGCGACCCGACCAAAATCCTCCTATGCAACAACCAAATTCAAGTACCACCCCCGGGAGATAGGAGAAGGATTCTAGAGGAATGCCATTCCAGCATGATCGGAGGACACAAAGGAGTGACAAAGACGTACTTGCGCATCAAGGAAAAATATCAATGGCCCAATTTGAAGGAAGAAATACAGGAATTCATCCGCAACTGCAGAAGTTGCCAATTAAAGAAACTAGTAAGAGTAAAAACAAAGCAGCCCATGGTCATCACGGACACCCCAAAGGAAGCGTTCGAGAAAATCTCAATGGATATCATGGGCCCACTCCCCACCACTTCCTCCGGCAATTCCTACATCCTCACAATACAAGACCTACTAACCAAACACTCCACCGCCATCGCGCTGAGACAAGCCTCCGCGTTAGACGTAGCAGACGCGTTCGTAAACAATTTCATCTGCCTATACGGCGCACCAAAAGCAGTTCTAACCGACCAAGGCTCTCACTTCATTAACAGCCTCATCAAGGCTGTGGCCCGAAAATTTAAGATCAACCAGTGCAAGACTACCGCGTACCACCCACAATCAAACGGGTTCATAGAACGCAGCCACCACGTCTTGTGGGAATATCTGAAGCAATACACCAATACGCAACACGAATGGGACGAATTCCTTAATCTCGCAATGTTCTCGTATAACTCAAGCGTGCACGAAGGGACCTCCTATAGGCCACACGAGCTAGTCTTCGGGAAAAGTGTGCGAACACCGTCTAGCGACCCACCTATCGAGGATAACTTAAGCGAAACATACAAGGATTACTTAACTACGCTGTTCAATCGCCTAAAAACCACACAGGAACTCGCTCGCGAGAATCTCTGCGGAGCCAAGGCCCGTAGCAAACGCTACTATGATCGAAACTTAAACCCTCAGAACTTCAGAGTAGGAAGCTGCGTGTACTTACTAAAAGAACCCAGCAAGGGTAAGCTAGGAGACCAATACTCGGGCCCATACCGAGTACTAGAAGTATTACGAAATAATAACATACGCATTAGTATAAGCGAAAACCAGACGAAAATCGTCCATAGTAATAAGTTGCGTCTAGATAAGGCCAAAGGCCCCCCTCTCCGACCATAGGCTAGCAACCCCCACTGCTAACACCAGGACACAAGGCAGAACGACGCGACGAAGGGCACACATCAGTACACCACGAGCCTCGCACCAGGATGCACCTCCTGATAGCCCTCGCCCTCTTCGCTGCCTTCGGAACCGAGCCTGCAACCTCCCTCCTGGGATACGACTGTGGAGGAGAAGGATTAAACATTACATCGCTCTCATTAACCGACATTGCCGAATGCCACGTTGACGACGTCGAACCTAAGAAAGAAGAGGTCTATCTACAGCTAATGCAATTCAACGACTTCACCCACACCGAGGCCATTCAATGCCGCCTAGAAGTCGACCGCATAATCTACCGCTGTGGAATGTGGTCCCATGTATCCACTGTCCCCGGAGGAAAACGGAGCTATATAAGAGAAATCTCCGAAGAAGCCTGCAGGAAGTCCCAGGAAACAGGAGCTATCATTTTGGGAAACGATATCCTAATTGACGGTTTAAAAAGAAACTCAACTACGTCACGGAGTCTGACCCTCGCTGGATCACTACAAAACGACGGCGCCTGTCAAGGAGCCGCCTATACTGACCCATTCGGAACGTGGGAAAACGCCATTGTCCAGGCTAGCGTCCGGATAACCTTACGAGACTTCCTGGTCCCCATCAAAATAATGGCCAACGAAGTCATACTACCTTCGGGAATCCGCTGCAAAGCCACCAGCCGGGAATGCCTCGACGCCGACGGGACCACTACATACTGGAAATCCACACCCAAGGATAATTGTAATTTCGACAGATACGATATACTTTACGAAGGCTTCGCGCACAAACTATCCCCTTCACCCGGACAAGGGGATGGACCCACCATCTACACAGTTACTAACAACGATGCAACATTCGCCCTCGCCAAAACCTCAGAATCAAACCTCTGCGGGTACAAAATCATGCACACAGAACACCCAAAACTCTTCATTCTCGAAACCTCGAGAGGACGGACTTTCAAGGAAAAATCCAATATCGCAATAGACAACCTAGACATGTTCGCCTACGTGAACTCCAAATTTGTCTACATCGAACGTCACATGAAAAACCAACTGACGAAACTCTACAAGGACATCATGATACAGAAATGCGCGCTGGAAAGACAAATCCTAGAAAACGCACTATCCTTATCTAGCATCGCCCCGGACGAAATGGCGCACCGCCTAATGAAAAGCCACGGATACACGGCAGTGACCTCCGGAGAAGTCATATATATAATTAAATGTATCCCAGTCACGTGCAAAATCCGCCAAGCAGAGCGTTGCTACAACGAACTTCCAGTAACTTACAACAACGCCTCATATTTCCTGACACCGCGCTCACGCATCCTTACCAAATCCGGCACACCGAGGGAATGCAACGAGTTGTTACCTCCGATGTACAATATCGAGGAGGCCTGGTATAAAATGATGCCACGACCAGTGGAATCAATCGCACCTCCCGTAATCCGACCTCTTACCAAGCCTACCTGGAAGTACATAAACCCTTCCGACCTGGCGACCAGCGGAATATACTCCGCCGACGACCTAGACCGACTCAGGAACCACATAATGTTCCCAGTGGAGAAACCTGCAATCATCAGCACCTTAGCACAAGGAGCCATGGGAAGAAAGGTCCCAGCCGGAACCATCTCCCTGTATAATATGCTGGACGAAGAATCTCTGGAAAAAATCGCCGAGAGCGCAGGAGCACGCCTATGGAAAGGTTTCATCACATTCGGTTCAGCGAGCGCAGGCATCTTGAGCATCATACTCCTGATCCGACTAGCCAAATTGGTAGTCGACTCCATTATAAGAGGCTACGCACTCCACTCGATATACGGATGGAGCCTCCACCTATTAGGCGCAATCTGGAGCTCACTCACCCACCTGCTGATCCACCTTGGAGGACGCGGGAAGACCCAACAGAACGAACAGCCCAGAGAAGAAGAAGCAGCCTTGGAAGTATTAGTACATCCCAAAACCGAGGCAGCCGACAACGCACGAGACACTAACAGTGAAAGTGAAGCGCGAATTGCAAGTGCCCCAACAAAAAGTTACAGCGAACTAAATAATTATCTGAGCGAAATACGCCAAACCAGACATTAAAGCGACATTTAGAATAAGTACATATATACATATCTCCAGAAAACGTCGGTTCAATGACGACCGACATTTTCTAATAAGGGGGGAGGTGTCACATCCGCACTACCAATTGTAAGAGGAAGCACCACACAAAATTTTTTTTCTCTCTCTCTTCTTTCCCTGGGATCACCACAAAATTTTTCTAAGTCCCTCGACCCTAAATTTTTCTAAGTCCCTCGACCCTAAATTTTTCTAAGTCCCTCAACCCAAAATTTTTCTAAGTCCCTCAACCCAAAACTTTTCTAAGTCCCTCGAACATAAATTTTTCTAAGTCCCTCAACCCAAAATTTTTCTAAGTCCCTCGACCCTAAATTTTTCTAAGTCCCTCAACCCAAAATTTTTCAAAGTCCCTCGACCCTAAATTTTTCTAAGTCCCTCAACCCAAAACTTTTCTAAGTCCCTCGGCCGAGAATTTTTCTAAGTCCCTCCGCGCCGAAATTTTCTAAGTTCTAATTTCCAAACCCCCACTACCTTCCCACTCCAGAGGAAAATTCGGCGGCTCGGGAAAGCCGCAGCTCAGGGACCGCGGAGCGCCCGAGAAGCAGTCTCAGTCGTGCAGTGATCTGGTGCAGTGCTTCCTCCATCCCTCCTAGGGTCTAGTATAAGTGCTAAATCTAACTTAGAATATTTTCGTGAGTTTTAACTTAGAATATTTTCGTGAGTTTTAACTTAGAATATTTTCGTGAATTTTAACTTAGAATATTTTCGTGAATACGAACTTAGAATATTTTCACTAAATCTAACTTAGAATATTTTCGTGAGTTTTAACTTAGAATATTTTCGTGAGTTTTAACTTAGAATATTTTCGTGAATACGAACATAGAATATTTTCACTAAATCTAACTTAGAATATTTTCGTGAGTTTTAACTTAGAATATTTTCGTGAATACGAACTTAGAATATTTTCACTAAATCTAACTTAGAATATTTTCGTGAGTTTTAACTTAGAATATTTTCGTGAGTTTTAACTTAGAATATTTTCGTGAATACGAACTTAGAATATTTTCACTAAATCTAACTTAGAATATTTTCACTAAATCTAACTTAGAATATTTTCGTGAGTTTTAACTTAGAATATTTTCGTGAGTTTTAACTTAGAATATTTTCGTGAATACGAACTTAGAATATTTTCACTAAATCTAACTTAGAATATTTTCGTGTATTCATTTAGTTAAAATATACTCTTGTTAGCCGATTCAAGGTTAGATTCACTCTCCCATCTCCTCCCATCCCCGACCGCTAACGCATTGGAATCGCCTAGCTGATAACTGGCCGCCGATTCTTCAAGGTATTCGCATCACTAGAATAGGGGCGTATAGGCTGCGGCTCGATCGCACCGCCCATCCGTAGACGCACAGGTTGCGGCTCGATCGCACCGTCTACTAGTTACTCGAAGGCGCATAGGTTGCGACCCGATCGCACCGCCTGACAGAATAGGGAACTCCGAATTAACCACACGAATACAGCTGGCCGGAGTCACGGGAGTGATTCCAAATGCGCCCTGTACGCAGGGGTGGTCGTAAGAAATTCATCAAAAAATTAGAATACCAACTAAAGCACGGACAAGCGTACCACCCTTACCTAGGTGTCGAACCCACCAACTCCGCTCCCGACAAGGGGCATCCTCGTTCCACTGAACCCCCTCGCTCTCCAGAATCTCCTCAGTCGCCCGTGCCAGAGCGCCCGAAAGCTACCGCCCGCAAATCATACAGTGTTAGCAAGATCGATTGTGACACCCATCCGCGACTACCGATCATTCGACGCGGATTCTCGCCACGAGATCCGAGGCCTGCTTTCTACCGTCAACTGCGTGCAGAGATCCTGCACTACTACTACGGAGCATCTACCCCGCCTCACACCCTCCGCACCTGTAACGAGAAAACTCCGACCCTCGAACAGCTTCGTGGGCACGTGCGCAACTCCATGACACAGGTGTGCCAGATTATTACATTGGATTAAAGGAACTGGTGAGTGCCATTTGCTCTATACTCCGCGGAACATCGTGTCGAGCCCGACAGATCGCGCGTATCCCTGGGGAGAATCACGCGATTCGTTTGACCAAAAAATTGCGATCTAGCCCCGCGTCCAGGCCCGAGCACCTGCAGCCTAGCATCGCAACCGCGGCCGACCGGGACGTAACACAACGGAGTCATCGACTCGATAGTAATGAGCATCGACGCGAGACGCGACAGTGTCTTTTGCGCGTAGATCGAAACAATCGACTGATTGTGCTATTGATGCTGACCAACACCACTCGTCGACAAGCAATCTCGTCGACCAGTTTGGCCTGCGGTTCAAACTCGATCGATTGTTTACGTCCGTTCGCGCTGATACTGGCGTGCGAATTGACGGTGCGCAATATTCGCTACGAGAATCTCAGCTTGCATCAGGATCGATTCGGTGAGACATCGTCGCCGCAGCGGCCGCCACCGTGCGTACTGACGAAAGCGCGCGAACTGCACGGACGAGCCAAATGGTTGCGCATCGTTCGCTACGACGACAGATACAAAATGTGCGATCGTATAATATGTTATCCGGTAGCGTTCGATTGCTCTGACGCGACGGTTACTTGTTCGGCGGCAGCGACGCCGTCCGCGACGACAAGAACGCAGAATCTCTGTTTGCGCGATCGGTACATCATTTGCTCGAGTTGGCAATCGTCGATCTGTCTCGTCTGTCGCGCGAGATAAAGCGAGACGAGCGATCGGTACTGTCCTTGTGCGACTACGATGTATGCTGCAACGTTGCGAAAACACATTAGCTTCGACGTACTTGCTGGAACGATCGTGTCGCGATCACGGTGCCGCTTCGTCATCGTCGTCGATAAGCGATTACGAGCGACGCTATTTCGTAAATTCGGAAAATCGATTGGTACTGTTGGATTACACGCAACTCAGTTGATTTTTTGCATATACAGAGCAATGGCCGGTATTTTTACTCTGGTCGAGATCGTGAATGCTTCGGCTACGGTGGCTCTTGGCACCAACGCCGCGCCATTTGTCTGGTTGGCGATGGCGTTCTCCGCGATATTCGCGCTCGTCTCTTCGTTCCTCGCGTGCAGTTTGTTGTACCACGACGTCGAACGGACGTCGTCGCGATGTTGCGACGAGTGCGTTGCGAACGAAACGTCTAGAGACAAAGGTATCGCGACACCGATCGCGCCATGACGAGGCGAATCGAGCGATTCATTATATCGACCGAAGCGGACCAAAATTTATGCTACCCGTCGACACGAATGTGAATGATTTGAAATTTGTATGAGAATAGACCGAATAAAAAAAATGAACCTAGTTGTTAAATTTTTTCTTCAAAACACCCATGTTTCGTATACATGTTGCCGTTGCACGACGATGCTAAAAAAATAAAGATCAATTCGCGCCATTTGCATTGTTTAATTGGTTTCTTCGATGCGCAAACATTGTCAGAAGCGCGCGCACGGCAGACTCTGGCACGAATCTCAGATCCAATCGCAAGATGCTCCACATCGCTGACGCGGTTCGCGAAAGATCGCGACTGGTCAAATTCGCACGGCGCGCGATTGTCGGCCATTGCGCCTCGTACAGTTTGTCGGCGGAAAGAGCGACATTATCGGCGCGACGTAACACGCTGAACCATTCGTCGATCGACTCGATCATTCCGCTCGCATCGCCGTAAAAGTACAAAAATGCTATTGTGCCGTTCAATGTAACGCCGCTTCGATATGGATCGCGCATGTTGCTATAGCGCATCGTCAATGCTCGCGATATCATATGCAGACAGTACTCTCGACAGAAATGATTGTGCAGCAGAACCGAGCCATCGATCACCGTGGAATACGCGGAGCGCTTCAAACGGGTTATCGTTTTGCACCGATCTGAGTAACTTGAGCCCCATTGCGCCGATACCTCATCGCGCAAGATTCTATCGTTTACCGAGTTGACGACTTTGCGCTGCAACGATTCGACGAAGCGCGCAATAGCTTCAACGACTCGACCAGCCTAAGGGTCATATGTTCCACCAAATCGCGCACTTTGGTCACAATATCGATCAATTTTTGCGACACATCGTTCATTTTGCGCACTCTGTCTATTTCGATCGTCAATCGTTTATTTCGAGCGATCAGTTCGTCTCGAGCAACGCGATATTCCGTCGAACGCTTGCCCTCTTCTAGCGTCAGAGCACGTTCTAATTCGACCGTTTTGTACTGCACCGCCAAGCGTACGGAATCGTCCGAACGAGTCAACAGTGCGCCCAATTCGTTGGCCGATTTTGTCAGGCTGTCGCTCTGACGAGTCTAATCGAATCGTCGGCGCGATCGCTCAAAATTCAACCATTCGCCGTATCGTTCGCTCGTCGTCGCGACCATTTCATCGTACGCGACTCGGAGATCAGCAATCTCGGTTTCTAGCTCGCCGAGCGTTTCGATCGATCCTCTGTACTGGCGATAGCCGTTTCGAGCGTCGCTCAGCCATGCGTTCGTCAACTCGATTATTGTTCGCGAATCATCACGATAATCCGTGTCGGAGACGTCAACGAATAATCGCACGACACCCACATTGCGAAACGCGCCGGCCGATTCGTTTGTCAATCCGAACGAGCGGTCACCATTGGTAAATCCGTGCAATCGCAATAACATTATCGCGCGATGAACATCGCTCATAGATTCGTATAATTGTTTGCGCGATTCATGAGCTGTCGTAATCATGTCGCCCAAAGGCGATCGAGCGGACGGATATTCGTTAGTGTCACATTGGTCGTAGTAACTGCTGTACTCTTTAGAAATACGACCAAGCTATCTGCTAAATCTAGCCTTGAGCTTCTCGCGTAGCGCTCAACCATACCGTATCACTCGACTTTGCGTCGGTCGCTCGTTTATTCGGGTCGTGTCGACTCATGCTTACGTCACATAACCTTCCGAGACGCTCGACTCTGAGCGAGCGATAAGGAGACGTTCGATTCCGAGCGAGCGATGAGGAGACGCTCGACTTCGAGCGAGCGATAAGGAGACGCTTGACCCCCGAGCGAGCGATAAGGAAACGCTCGACTCCGAGCGAGTGATATTGTTGGTTTGGTGAAACGAAAGTAATGCGATATCCGATTGCGACAGTGTTCAACGAAGCGGAACAATTACCAATGCTCCGGTTTCTCAAGTAGTGCGCGATGGACGGGTATATAAGGGCGGTCGCGAGGCGAGCAAATCACTTGCGATCCAGAGTTGTCATCGAGCAGTTTTCACGTTATGGTAAGACGGTTTTACGTTAGAAAAATTCATCGTAAATTTTAACATCGCGAGTCGGGGCTTTTCGTATTGGGCGATCAACGCGAAACGACACACGGAATGAGGTCATTTTCGCGGCGACACGTTGAAGCGCTGCTCAGCCACCGAGCATTAGAACAATACCGGGTTCAATCAGCGGACATAAGCATCGTGGGGACCCTCACGCCGGGCAACGCAGCTCGTCCGTGCCCCAGTCCGGTAGTGAATGCTAACTCGCCACGCTGGTGACGATGGTTTGTCGTGCTACGATGGTTCTACGACAGTGAACATTCGCCCGACGATGAACGAGTTTCACGTCAAACCGTCAGGGGCGCTCAGTCGTTCTATCGTAGGACACGGCGGTGTCACGTTTCGGGCGAACAACGCGCACCGTCAGGTACGCTCAGTTGTTCTATCGTAGGACACGACGGTCTCGCGTTTCGGGCGGGGAGGTCTTCGCGTACCGTCAGGGGCGCTGAGTCGTTCTATCGTAGGACATGGCGGTGTCGCGTTTCGGGCGAACAACGCGCACCGTCAGGAGCGCTCAGTTGTTCTATCGTAGGACACGACGGTCTCGCGTTTCGGGCGTTCAACGCGAAACGACACACGGAATGAGGTCATTTTCGCGGCGACACGTTGAAGCGCTGCTCGGCCACCGAGCATTAGAACAATACCGGGTTCAATCAGCGGACATAAGCATCGTCGGGACCCTCACGCCGGGCAACGCGATTCATCCGTGCCCCGGTCCGGTAGTGAATGCTAACTCACCACGCTGGTGACGATGGTTTGTCGTGTTGCGATGGTTCTATGACAGTGAACGTTCGTCCGACGATGAACGAGTTTCACGTCGGCGCGTCGCGAATCGGGCTTTCGTATCGGACTTTCGTATCGGGCGATCAACGCGAAACGTAAAAACCGATCTCAAAAAAACATTCTGGATCGCAGGTACCTATTTGTAAGACTTGGTGCATATCATAGCATAGATAAATTACTCCACTTAACAAAAAAAACGTTGTCGTGATACGCGATAAGCCGTATCATTGCATCGTAACGTTATCGTATAAATGTTAAGATTGGCCATAAGGAAAAAGTAAAGAATAATTTGCGTATTGCGATTTATTGTGACTAGTTGACATTGATATACGACCGACTGAACGACAATTTCCTCTACACTCCTTCAATCATCCAATTCGTACAATCATCCGTCCGTTTTTTGCTCGTCGCCGTCGCGATATTCGTCGGTCGCGTTTTCGCGTACGCGTCGTATCGTCGTACGAAACCGTATCATCATCATCAAAAACTCATATTTTCACATCCACCACGATCCATCACCTTTTGACTTGTCCGACACTGAACTTACATAATAATAAAATGTCAACTAGTTCATGTGCAAAGAGAAGCGTGTGCAACTAGCTATTATCGCAGGTAGGTGCAAAGAAAAAGAGCGTGCGCAATTAGCTCTTGTCGCAGGTAGGTGCAAAAATGGGCAAAGAAAAAAAGCGTGCTCAATTAGCTATTGTCGCAGGTAGGTGCAAAAATGCGCAAAGAAAAAGTGCGCAAAGAAAGCGTGCGCAACTAGCTTTTGTCGCAGGCAGGCACAAAATGTGCAAAGAGAAGCGTGCTCATTAGCTCTTGTTGCAAATAGGCGCAAAAATGTGCAAAGGGAAGCGTGTAATCGTTCAGTTATTTTTATTTTGTTCCAATTTGACAGAAACCTTTCTTTTTTTTGCTCTACTGACCATTATCCTCAACCATGCATCATTCATTAACTGCCCGTTTTGCTTGTCGTCGCCGTCGCGAGGTCGTCTCATGGCGTTTCGCGTACGTGTTCGTCGTCGCACCGAATATCGTATCATGCTTTATCATTAACACGATCCTTTATTCTTCCCATCTCCACCTGACATGTACGGATGATTATTATCGTACAGATGTGTGCCTTGATACTGTTGTGAGAACACAAGACGCAACAAGTAGCTTTTATCGCAGGTAGGCGCAGCGTGCGTGAGAAAAACAAGACGCAACAAATAGCTCTTATCGCAGGTAGGTGCAGCGTGCGTGAGAAAAACAAAACGCAACAAGTAGCTCTTATCGCAGGTAGGCGCAGCGTGCGTGAGAAAAATAAGACGCAACAAATAGCTCTTATCGTAGGTAGGCGCAGCGTGCGTGAGAAAAACAAGACGCAACAAGTAGCTCTTATCGCAGATAGGCGCAGCGTGCGTGAGAGAGAGAGAGAAAGAGAGAGAGAGAGAGAGAGAGAGAGAGAGAGAAAGAAAACGACACAATCGCACATTTTTTTAATTTTTGTTCCTATTTGATAGATTATCCTCAGCCATCACAACTCATTCGCTCATCCGTCCGTTTTGCTCGTCGTCGTCGCGAGGTCATCGTCGTCGCGTTTCGCGTACATGGTCGTAGTTGCATCGAATCTCGTATCATGTCGCATCATTAACAAGATCCTTTTTTTCCTCCACACCCCACTTGATAGAAGATGGTGTGCGATTGTACGATGAAACAAATTGCTCGTTTTTTGCTTGTGACAAATGGCGCATTATTGAAACAATCGATACAGTGTGCTTGCGTGCGTGCGATGGGTCCATAATTTATTTTACAGCTCGACAGGGTATATCCTCGAAATAATGCGCGAATCGACACAATCGGAACTTTGAACGCTTACAAAAACAGTGTTCACCGTTGTCTTTTTTCTCGCCGCGATCGGGTAGGTAGGGACCCCAATGCAACTTCACTTTTTTTTTAAGTTTCGCGCTCGATCTCGATATCTGGCACGAACTCGTGCGATACCGCGTACGGTCGTAACCGAGCTGACGAACACTTCGATACGTGTATGCTTCGAATGGACGTTTCAAGCACGTATTCTTTTTTTTCTACGTTGCCTCATCACTAGCTGCGTTATCATCGTTCGATCCGGCGATGTGATTTCGTGCCATCGCCACGTGTCCGCATCGATACAATTTGCACGACTTGTGTTCTTGCGCATCGCACACTGTACGATTATAAACGGCCGTGAACAGAAACGCCATAATGGGTAAAAACAAGGCAAAGATATACGCGTTGAAGGTTTGCGTGCTCAATGTTGCGCCCACTACCAGACCGAGCGAACCGAGCCAGAGCAACGGTGTCTGAAATACAAACGGCACGATGGTGTCGCAATTGTTAAACGGCAAAAAGAACGAATCGTTTTTGAGCCAAGCCCTGTTCAATTCGTCGGTTGCGCACAATTCGCACAGCAAAACGTAACCCTCGCAGCGGCCCCGTCCGTAATAGTTGGCTGTACAATACATGAGCTGTTGCGAGCAGAGTCTGCGCTTCGCGTCGTCGTCGCTCCCACTGTCATAATTAGACATACCGGCGTGTGTAACGTCTCGCGTCTCCCTAGGGATCGTGATCCGCCTGCTCTCTATTTATTTAGGCCTACCTGCTTACACCGGCACTGCCTGGGATGCCGAGAGCTTTTCCGGACAGATGGTGAAAGGGGGAAATATGGTGATTGTAGGTGATATAAAGATTATGGCTATTGATAGGAATAGAGACTAAACAATTGTTTATTTAACAATGAGACAATATGATAGTTAAAAGTGTAATATAAATGAGTGATAATACTTATAGTTATATAATTAATGAATACAAATGTGGTTTACATTATATAGCTGCTGGTAATGAGTTACAATGAAGTGTTGAGAGAATGTACAGTTATCCTGCCCGGTGGAAGTAATGAAGGTGGTACGGTAATTTGCGAGGAGTTCCAGTGAGAGAATAGGACTCCAGTTGGTAAATGTAGGTGGCTGTCTTGTTGTTGAAAGTGTCGTCCTGTGTTAAATCTATCAATTCTATGTCTAGAGTTTCTGTCGTCGAACGCTGTTTAACCAGCCGAGGGTTGCGCGTGTGAGCCCTGTAAGAGCTTGGTAAAGAATGCGAATCCGGAATGAAGTGTCTTTGTGTGGAATGTAATGGACGTGGAGCGTATTTAAATGTGCTTATGAGTCTGTTTTGTAATAAAAACTTGATGTACGATGGAGGAACTAGATCGTGCCCCGTGATATCTTGTATTATACGGGGTTTGGTGGGGTCCATGTGTTGAGACAACAGGGCCGCTCGTCGGCAAGCTTCCTTACGTAGGTGCCTTGCCTTCTGTTTAACGCCCCCGCGATGTTTATTTGGCATCTAACGGATTGAGTTTAAGAATAACATTTTTGGTCGGACAAGTTAAAATAGCAATTGATAAAATTAATTATTGAGTGAAAAGGACTCTTGTGACTTTAGTTATCCGTTGCCAGAGTACTATAAAAGTACTAATAATTAATGCTTAATACCAATGCTTTGGCAGTTAGGTTATGCTGGTTGTAGGAGAAGGATAATTGAGGCGGGTGGCGGCTGTCAGCTGCGCCCCTGAGATTGAAGGATGCTAAGCACTGTACAGGTTATTAATTCACAAGTTAAATTTCCTGATCTTGATGGAGAAGGGGTGGTCTTATGAGTTGGACGGGATGGATAGGATGCTTGAGCCGAGAGGCACCCGTAAGGCGCTCCTCAGTCTGGACAAGGATAGAGGCGGGTAGCTCCAGTAAGGCGCTTCCCTAAAAGTGAGCAAGATCTATGCTTAATAATGTAAGATTCAGATTTAATGGTTAATGAACTATAAATTCCTCTGGCAAGAGATGTTATGACACCAATTGATTTAAGTAACTGAATAGAAAGGACAAAGATTTATGAATGCTTAATATCTTCCTTTCAAGAAAATGCTCGAATAAGAGGAAAAAGGCTGCCGATAAAACAAGGATGCTGCATAAGATTAAAATGCTTAGTAGAAAATATTGAAGGATTGTATGCCGACGCAATGGCATATGTTCGTTGTACAAGAGAATCGGTGATTTTAATGGAATTGTACAATAGCAAGTAATATAGTGAGGTAATTAAGGCGTATGCCGATGCAATGGCACACGTCTACACATACACAATAAAATCAGTTACAATACAATAAATACATATACATATATATATGTGTGTGGGGAAGGATGCACTTCATGAGATGATTTATATTATTCCAGCTTTTATAATGGATAATGTCAAGATCTTGTCGTTATTAAGAATATACTTTCGTCTAAATAAACAATGAGATTGTAAAAGTATTATTAATCTGAAACCTTAGTAACTTGTTTGTTTAATATAGAATAGTCTTTACGGATAATGGTAGCAGCATAGATAATAGCAGAACGCAGTATATTTTATATGTGCAAGTGCAGGTTACAGTGGAAACAGTGGGAATATTATATCAAGTACATAATTATACATGAAATTATAAAGGCATATAAATGTCTTATAACTAAAATAGCTAATGAGAGAGATAGATAGAAGGCTAACATGAAGGAACGTCTCTGTGAGTCCTTGTTACGAGATAATTGTAATTTTTATTTTTTTTTTTTATTCAATGTCTATTAACGAGGTGAAGGCCTAGGAGGTTGGAGTAAGCAGATTTTCAAAGCAGAGTCTCCGGCGTAAGGAATTCGCCTGGAGACGATGTCAGAGTGGTGGGATGCCACTGCTGATAAGGATTCTGACTATACCAATACGGCTCTGTGCTTGGCACCGATGCCGTGCGCGCGTAACCCTGTGCTTAGCACCGATGTCATGCGCCCGCAAGGAGGAATGGAAAGGGAATAATAAGTGTGTGAGCGTAGTTCACTGCGTTGACAGACACTGGGGTTTCGTAATCACGATTTAGAAAAAGAAGAATCTGAAGATTATCTCTCTCTCTCTCTCTCTTCATATATATACTAGCTTGTATAGCGTATCCTAAGGAAATCGGAACGAAATTCTAAGAGCGGTTTGACAAACTAAACGTAGATAATACACTATTCGGATTATAATGAATGGTCCTTATGTAAGGCAGTTACGAACGGACATGAACGAAAATTTCAGCGTGACGCTATGGTATCTGTTAAATAATTCGACTTGGCGTATGGTGAAACGTCACTGGTTCACTCGCGTAACAATGTTCCTAAGGCTTAGATCGCGATTGTATTTCACTTGCGCGAAACGCGGTGTATGTGAGTGTTGTGCATTAAAATATTATATACTTACTATTTATTTCAATAGCTCAGACTTTTGCAGAGAAATCTCAAAGAACAGGCTTTTTTATTCCAGAATACTCTCAGTACTGTTGGGACCACTCTAGCCACGGCACAACTCGAGCGGGGAGTCGACTTATCCGCACACTTTGAGTATTATAAAACACCGTGGATGTTCTGGCAAGTTTCCTAAGAAATCTTCCAGATTTTGAATAGCACAAGGCAAAGGCTCTGAAGGAGCGTAGGAAGAGGCTCTTATGCGAGACGACCGTTGTCCGTGGTGGCACGGTCGCTCAGAGACACTTTTCCTCTTTGCGTCAAATTAACAAAGATGTCTTGGAGGCTCTCCTAAGAGGCACGTCTGTACTGTATGAACTTCCGATGTCGACTCTGCGGTGGGAGCTGCTCCCGGGGCCTCGTTCGGTCCGGACAATGGAACTCAAGAGTGGGGTAGGCTATATGGTAGGAGTAATGGGATTATACGAGAGGGATCCAGAGTAGGAGCGTTCAAGGTTTTTCAGAGTGGGACTGAGTGGCGTGATGCTGACGGGGCATCGAGACATCTCGGCGCGCCGCCGGATGTGATAAGGAGCGTGGTCAACAGGATGCCCTATGTTACCTGATATGGGCTCGGGTTACTCGGGGATTCCAAAGCACCTTCGGTGGCCCGGCTGCGTGCGTGCCTTATCTTTGAGACTTCCTGTCGCCAGTCTGACTTATTAATTTATATGTGCGCGTAATTATTTATGCCTTATAATATTATAATTTAATAAAAAGAAATGGTTAATATTATATATGTGTGGTTCTTAAGGTTATAATATACGCCTAATTTAGTATTATATGAATAGTGTGATAGAAAGTTATAATGTTAATTAGTTATGATTTTTATAAAGACAATATGCATGTGTTATAATAAAAGAGATATTTGTTATTAATGTTTAAATGTGGTTATTAAGAATTATTATAAGAAATGCATATTGTTAACAGTGGGTTTTAGAGTGTAGAGATTTATAATATTGTTAACTGGAAAATTAGGATTTCTTATTACAGGGATCCTTATTATTACTGTTGTTAAATTAATGTTTCTCGGCAAAGCTGAGTTCTACCATAGGGCTCTCTACTTACGTATGTCGGTAAGATAGATCCCTTGGGTAGGTTTCGTTATTATTGGCGTCGGTAATTGATTAACAATTGTTATAAACGGTTCTTATGTATAAATTACCGACTTTTAGACCTTATAGAAGCTTATGGTAATAGAAGATTCGATGAACAATTAATTTTTATTATTAGTGATGAGTTCAAGCCGTTGTACTGTACGAACGAATTTAAAAGAGTGCAATATTTAAGAAGAGCTTGAACGTGAACAGAAGGCTTAAATTAAATTAAATAAAGTATTTAAACGTGACCAAGGCAAAAATGGTGGATTTCCAAGCTAAATAGAGTATTTAAGTGACCCCTGAACTTAAATAAATGAGGTTTATTAAATTTTAAGTAAAAATTACCAAATTTTGAGAATGTACTGTCAGAAGGATTCTCTGTTTGTGGGCAAGAATTAATTGTTTTCGTTTGGCATTATTTCCTTTTGTAATTAATATTCTGAGGTTTTGACATTTGCTTATGTTTCACTAAAATGTTCTCTATGTACGTAGGTGTTAAAAATATTTTAAATTGACTTTTCTTAATTTTCACGGAAGGTACGCATTACTGATGTCCCAATAGTCCCTGCGTATGAATTTTAGAATTTTCTGAAGTCTACTGGTAAGTAACATTGTTGGTTTCTTATTAATTGTTAATGTTTTTCAAAATGTTAATATGGTCGTTAAATAGAGGTCTTTTAATGCTATTGTTAGCAATTAAGATTTTTCTTCTAGGCCTTATAGTTACTGAGAAAAACATGCCTTTTCCTGATTGGTCGAGACATTCAAATAGCCATAACTTCTAAACTATCGATTTTACAGAAATTTTATTAGGACATAATTTGTAATACTTTGAAGGAGCCTTAAATCGCACCGCGCGATTTTCTAAAATTATTATTATTTTAAAAGATATGAACTTTTATCGATAAATTTTAATAGTAACAATTACCCTCTATGGTTGAATCTACCTATATGTCTCGCTGGCCTTTTAATGTAGAGGCGAAAAAAATGATATGTTGGAGAGAACGTCGCAGGACGTTACATCTGGCCAGTTTAACCAGCGCGCAGGAGGCGTTTGATCGCGCGACCGATCAACGCGATTCGCGCACCCGTCGTGCGCGATAATTTTCCACTTGTGCGCTCTTCTCACACACAGAGCGAAGCAATGCGTGGAGCATTGTTGTCGACACGAGTCGAGGAGGATCGATTCTGCGTGTCGTCTGTGACGTCGTCGGCGGCGCCGGTGCTGAGCGACAATGCGATGAGTGCGCTGCGCTATTTGGTGACGCACAAGCGCAATCTCGCTCATCGCGCCACCGAGTCGAATCGCTGACGACGCGCCGACGATCGCGATCGGGCGTCGCGAGCCGCCGTCGAGTCTCTCGATTGCTTGGTATGGCGTCCAAACTTTGCGTCGCGCGCGGTTGCGAGCACCGACGATTCGCCAAACATCCCGAGCAACGAAATCGACGGCCGAGCCATCGTCGCGCCACCGTACGAGTACTGCAGCGTGACCATGTACAATCAATTGCGCGCGGGTAACTCGCCGGAGCGTGCGATGACCGACAAGGGTGGCACGGTGAAGAACATTTTACAATCGAACAAGAGTTTCGTGCACTATCTGGTAACGTACCCGCTGAGAAATACTTTTCGTGGCTACATACAAATCGCGCCGTATTTGGCGCCGCGACATATTGCGCTGTCCTTTCACCACGCGACCAAATTCTTCGCTCTCGATGTGGAGCGCGATCGGTGCAATTTGTGCTATCGAGCGGACGCCCCGGGGACGGAGATCTGGCCCGATCCGACGTATTCCTTCTACTTTGAGACCAATTGCAATTTTGCGCTCGTTCTCAAACGAGATCCATGCATACACAACGGAAGCGTGATAGGCGTGGAGCGTGTTTACGTGTACGAACGCGGAATCGAGTACAACGACTCGATTCGCATATCGCCGTTTGTGTTAAAGCATCTGAACGCTGATTTCGACGGTGACGCGGTGGCCGTGATGATGGTTCGCGGTATCGAGGCCTCGTGCGAAACGCGACAATGTCTAGGTGAGCCCTTTCTCTTTGGCGATATTCCGCGCTTTACGTTCTGCCAGAGCATGTACTTCTGAACGTTTCGCGCACTCGCGTTCGACGACTCGGTCGACGAGATGCGCGTCATCGCGACGTTGAAGCGGCAACGTGCCTCCTCGACGGAAGAAGAAGCGTCGTCTGTGGACAACGACAACGTATCCCCGCGCGACGCCACTTTTCTACTGCACAGTCGGCTGAACGTGTGGCGCGACGAGGACGCGCGTCGTCGCGCCCGACGATTGTTTGGCTCGTAGTACGACGATTACGAGCATGTGCTGGCCGATACATGGAAGCAACGACCGTTGTTTGTCGATTCGAGCGATTATTGGTGCGAATCCGTGTGGCGGCAACGACCGGTCCTCGATCTCGTGAACGCGCGAGCCGTCAAACTTGACGGCGCCGCGAGTGGCGCGCGATTCATCGACCGCGTGAGACTCTTTCTGTTTCGTCGCTCGGTCGATTCGCCCGATCGCTCGATCGTGCTGTCCGACAGGCGATCATTGTGTCTGGAAAACTGGATCGTGGTGCACTCTGGCGCGAAAGGATCGCCCCGCGATCTAGTCGCGCTGCACGAGCGCACCGTGGAGAATCAGTCCCTGGGTACGACGTCACAGTCCGATTTCTTTCGCGATTGCACACCGGACGAGGAACGCGAGTATCAGCGATATCTCGATGACTTTGTGATTGTAAGCAAACACGTACCCAAGAGCTCGTACTTTGCCAGCGGGCTCAAGTGGGTCACGCAAATGTGTCGCGTCACGCGCGGCGATCTCTATATGCGCGATTCGTTGCTGTTGCGCGATATTGCGCATTATCTGAACGATGATGATGGCTCGATGTAGTGAGAGAGAGATACGGGTGGTGATTTTGGATAATAAAGAAACGACAAACATTCGTACGCCTCTGTCTTTCTGTACAGAGAATATCCTTTATTGTCGATTTGTTGCACAGGTGTACGAAAAAATAAAAAAAACAACGAAAACGTTACGATCCACAGCGCTTGATCGATCGCGTCAACGCTGTGCGTTTGGTTCGTTCCAAGTTGCGCAAAAAGTGTACAAATTCGATTCGCTGATCCGTCGGCAGGCGCTCCAATAGATTGCAGTATCGCTCAGCGTCGCGCGACATTGGTTCCGTCAGTCGCACTTGTCGACGTTGTCGATTATCCGTCATCGATAGCAGAGCCACTGACTCGTCGCGTCAATCATACCGCAGTGACAATCGACGCACTCGAGTCCTCGATATCGACGCGATAGTCAATGAGCGCCATCGCGCGTAACGATTCAGTTTTTTGGAGCCAACGATCACTATCGTTTATCGCATTAGCCGTACCGTCGATCAATAGTGCCGGCGTCGTCGCGTCCTCTTCGATACTACTATCGTCGTCGCGATCGTACCACGTGGATAGTGTGAACACGTGACTCATCGTCCGCTTCTCGCTTTCGTCGCTCATCGTTTGCTATCGGGACGCTCTGAGAGGGGACGCAGTTTCTCGCTTTTTATAGGCACGCGCACGCTCGCGTTGCGTCATACTCGCCGCGAAGTAACGATGGACGCGTCAGGCAGTTATCTGTTTCTCGATATAGATTGCATCGAATGCAAACGTATTTCTCAACCGGACGAGACGAATCGCACGCACACCCCTTGCTCCAACGAGACGAGTGAACAGTGGCGTTTACAATTGTTGAACGCACGCGTCGAGCAATGATTGCTATAAAAGTATCGATCGTGTGGATCACATCACCGCCGATGGACGGACCGCGACACGAGTTTCATCTTTACGTGCGCGATGAGAACAAAGAATTTTGGCTCTTTTGGCACATGCGCGTATGTCGGCGCAATGACGGATCGTTAACCGCGCACGTATGCGGCGACGATTCCAGTCTCATGTACGACGCGAATTCGACATGATTTTGTGAAAAAGCGCTCGAATACAATTCAGCGTACTCGTGTACCGCGATACTCTATCCTAGCAATACCGAAATTGTCGCGTTGGAATTGCCGTCCGATCTACTGCAGCATCTGTTGTATCTTCATCACACCGAAACGACGACATATCGTCGCGACATCGACACCGACATCCTGGCCGATTTGTTGGAACGACTGATGAGCGGGCGCGACGGCTCGATCGACACCGCCAGTGTGGCCGATTCGCTCCTAGGAATAATGCGCGGGCGTGTCGAGAATCGACAAGTCGCAACGGCCGTGCCTCCAATGACGAGCGGTGAATCGCGCATTCGAGAAATTTTACTGCGCTGTAAACACCGTTTAGCCGAAAACGAGGTACTGTTGCAATACGTGTTGTGTCTATTGTCGCCGATGATCGATCGTCGCTTAACCTTAACCGGTAACGTTGCACATACCGGCCTCGCTATAGTACTGAGGGGGGCGCGATAGATTAGTGATACCGATCGTCTCGTCATCGTACAGCATAGTATAAATAGAGAGGTGAGAGACAGACGCGCAAGAAACGAGCGAGATTGTTCGTCGTCGCAATGAACAACACCGACACTGCGATGGATGTGGACGATGGGTCCGCGATCGTCACTGGGCACGAGAACGAGGATGACAGTTTGATCGTGTCGTTTGTCGATATCGTGCCATGCAATCTGTAAGACAGAAGCAGCTTTTTGGATTCGCGCGTAGACGCCACTATATCGCGCGACAATCTGTGGCTGTTTCTACGCTGTTACGGATTCCTCATGTACGACAAGTGTAACATCCTGCGACACTCCCACTACCTTACAAATTTTTCGTGACGAAATTCTAAAGCCAATAAGCTATACAAGTAGTCTTAGCCATTAGAAATACACTCAAACGCAAAAAACCCGGTACACTAAAAATTTGGGAAAAAATTACAAAATTTCAAATGATCATAACTTGGTGAATAATGAAGATACAAATATGCGCAGAAATGCAAAATGAAGCTTGAAACGTCCTCTTTAAGAATATCTGAATGGCAATTATGCTCGGCCATTTTTTTCAAAATGGCGGATGATAAAGTGAGAGGATGCAAAATTGATCAAAGGTCCGTGTTTGCGATGGTGCATGGTGTGCATCAGGTATCGCAGCGTAATGGGACCAAATGCACATGCAAGTACAGAGTGTTATCTTTAAAATGCTACTTTACCGAGCTCGATGTGATCATTTTTCACTGAGTTGTTCCAAATTTTGCTAAAAATGCGATTTTCTTGTTAAATTTGCATAATTCAGTGAATAAGTATCGCATCAAGTTCTATAACGAAGTATTTTAAAGAAAACATTCTATACTTTTAGGTACTTTTCATCCCATTGAGCTGCGACACTTACTTTGCTCCATGCGCCGTCGCACGCTCGAACCTTTTTTTAGCAACTTTTCATGTTCTCCTTTTTATCATCCGCCATTTTGAAAAAATATCGTTGCGCACAATTTCGATAGATCTTTCGAAAAGTACGGTTTCAAAGCTTCCAAACCGTTTTTGAAATTTGCTGCTAGGATATTTAGGTGTCGAGATATTCAATTTCGAATTTGCAACAAATGTCGATTCAGCGAGGCTTAAGGGGCTAAGAGGCTCTGCGGTTCGTTTGGCTCTTTCATAATTTCAATAGCTGTGTTCATGTTTCTCTATATAATAATCTACATAACCTGCATAATATATTCAACGATTTGCATTTATTATTTTGAAAGCCAGGGAAATGAAAGTAAAATTCAATTTAGGTTCATCATTTTGCGTAATAGATATTACGTAATAAAGATGAATTGCGTTTTAAGATACCGCTGTCATTAGCTCAAATTATGGTTGTAAGTCTTCCCAATATAAACCGCATGGAGTTTTACTGGTAGGAAAAGTCCCATTGTATGTAGTGTGTGTATGTGTGTGTGTGCTTGTATATCACAAGGATAAGGACCCCGTGGCTCGTCAGCTCCACAGTATTTCAAGATTTCACACCCTCCTTGTGGTGTGTGTGTGTGGTGTTACAGCAGAGATAAGAACCCCGCAGTTCGTCACTCCTGCAGTAATTAATGACTCCAAACCCTCTCTGCTATGTATGTGGTGTGTGTGTACTAATAGTGAGTATGACTGCCTCGTGCGCGTATTACCTCATTCATACGATCAGGCATACTCCTTATTAGTCTTTTAATTTCATCCTGCGTAATTGTATTCCATTCGTTTTCGAGAATTATTCACAGTTCTCGCAGTGACTGAGGAGCAGGTACGTGATTTCGTACTTTCCTGCCGAGGTTGTCCCATAAGTGTTCGATTGGATTTAAATCTGGACTATTTGCTGGCCAATCGAGTCGATTTATGCCAACTTCATCGAAGAAATCAAGCACTCTTCTCGCAGTGTGTGGTCGAGCATTGTCTTGCATAAACAAGAAGTTCTCTCCGATGAAGGGTGCGTACGGAACAACATACAGAATGAGTATGTCTTCCATACATCCGTATACATCTGCGTTCATATTCTTGTTAAAAAAGTGCAGATCTGTATGAGCATTAACTGAAATTCCTGCCCAAATCATTACAGAGTACACTCCATTGTAGCTATGCCTCTCACTTACCGTACAGTCTGCAAATCGTTCTCCACCGCGACGATAAACTCGTTCTCGTCCATCTGGAGAATAGACACAAAAACGAGATTCATCGCTAAAGAGTACTTTGCTCCAGTCTGCGTAAGTCCAGTCTCTATGCTCAACTGCAAAATTGAGTCGAGCTACGCGATGGTGACATTTAAGCAAAGGTACAGCTGCTGGCCTGCGCGAAAGCAGATTTTGTTCCTTTAATCTTCTCCGAACGGTGTTAACGGATACATTAATGTTGCGGACATCCCTTAAATTGTTTCTAATTTGAACAGATGTTCGATGTCTGTCTCTTAACGAATTTGAAACAATAAATCGGTCATCATTGTGATTGGTACATCGAGGACGTCCCGAACCAGGCCTTCTATGGAAAGAATTGGTTTGTAAGTACCTGGCATAAGCACGTTGCACAGTTGACACTGACAAATCAAGTGCCTGAGCAACGTACCTTCGACTTCTGCCATCTTCAATTAAAGCAATAACTTGAGCAGCCTTTTCAGGATTTATCGTCGCCATAATCGACGCAATAATTTCGATGCGAAACAATCAATTATGGTTTAAATTGATGAAGTTGCACGAAGCAACGCGCCTCGAAAGGAAAAGATCACGGAAAAAGAAAAGTCGCACGAGGCAGCGCTTATCGGAGTGAACACGTTCGGAAAAGGAAAATTGTTTGTCTTTGTTTGTTTTGGCACATACATTTAAGAAAAATCCAGTCAAGCCAGGCGTTAAAGCCCGGCGCATCGACAGAATCTCAGTCAAGCCAGAACGTAAGCCCGGCGTACTGACAAACTCGCGAAGTCCAGCGTACAAGAGATAGTGCCACTATCGGCGGTGGACCGTACGAAGGCCAAAAGCTGTACGAAGGCAATCTCTGATCGTCTCCGCGGGCACTCTTACATGCCCTGGGCAGCTCGAACTTGCGTGCGAGCCGAGGGGCTCGCGCGCACGACAACCCAGATCGCCGCGTCGCGGCGGCTCCGTGGACTAGGAGCGCCAGGGAATTTCGACGTTCAGGTGGCGTCCAGCGACTCGGCATCCCGCGCGCCGCGTCACCGCGAACTCAGGCGCGATCCTGAACAGCATATTCAAGCTGTGTACCATAATGGCCAATCGTACGGAGAAGGTAGAGAGCTAGGGACAGCTTCGCGAACTAAAGTGTATACCACAGTGATCATGCGTAACTGAAGGGTAAAGAATGATAACTTTTGATAAAAATTAAATTTCCAATTCGCAAAATTGTGTAAATTATTGTATAGAGAATAATGAACGCGGCTATTAAAATTATGAAAGAGCCAAACGAACCGCAGAGCCTCTTAGCCCCTTAAGCCTCGCTGAATCGACATTTGTTGCAAATTCGAAATTGAATATCTCGACACCTAAATATCCTAGCAGCAAATTTCAAAAACGGTTTGAAAGCTTTGAAACCGTACTTTTCGAAAGATCTATCGAAATTGTGCGCAACGATATTTTTTCAAAATGGCGGGTGATAAAAAGGAGAACATGAAAAGTTGCTAAAAAAAGGTTCGAGCGGGCGACGGCGCATGGAGCAAAGTAAGTGTCGCAGCTCAATGGGACGAAAAGTACCTAAAAGTATAGAATGTTTTCTTTAAAATACTTCGTTATAGAGCTTGATGCGATACTTATTCACTGAATTATGCAAATTACGTAAATTTAACAAGAAAACCGCATTTTTAGCAAAATTTGGAACAGCTCAGTGAAAAATGATCACATCGAGCTCGGTAAAGTAGCATTTTAAAGATAACACTCTATACTTTCATGTGCATTTGGTCTCATTGCGCTGCGATACCTGATGCACACCATGCACCATCGCAAACACGGACCTTTGATTATTAATTTTGCATCCTCTCACTTTATCATCCGCCATTTTGAAAAAAATGGCCGAGCATAATTGCCATTCAGATATTCTTAAAGAGGACGTTTCAAGCTTCATTTTGCATTTCTGCGCATATTTGTATCTTCATTATTCACCAAGTTAGGATCATTTGAAATTTTGTAATTTTTTCCCAAATTTTTAGTGTACCGGGTTTTTTGCGTTTGAGTGTACATAATCACAACAGGAATTACGAACAAAAGGCATATATCTCCTAAAATATTAACAATTCTAGAAAACCATTCAGTGCAAAAGGAAGCCCCTTCAAAATACTACAAATTATGTCTGAATAAAATTTCTGTAAGATCAATAGTTTAGAAGTTATGGCCATCTGAAGGTCCCAACCAATCAGGAAAAAGCATGTTTTTCTCAGCAACTATAAGGCTTAGAAGAAAAATCTTAATTACTAATAATAGCATCAGAAGGCCTCTATTTAATGGCCATATTAATGTTTTGAAAACATTAATAGTTAATAGAAAAATAACAATGTTACTTATCAGTAGACTTCGGAAAATTCTAAAATTCATACACAGAAGCTATTGAGACGCCAGTAATGCGTACATTCTATTAAAATTAAGAAAAATCAAATTAAAATATTTTTAACACCTACATACCTAGAGCACATCTTAATGAAACACAAGCAAGCGTCAAAACTTCAGAATATCAATTACAAAAGGAAATAATGCCAAACGATAACAATTAATTCTTGTCCACAGACAGAGAATCCTTCAGATAGTACATCCTCAAAATTTGGCAATTTTTACTTAAAATTTAATAAAACTCACTTATCCGAGTTCAGGAGCCATTTAAACACTTTGCTCAGCTATGAAACTCAACATTTCAGCCATAGTTACGCTTGAATACTTTATTTAATTTAAATCTTTTATTTACGATCGAGCTCCGCTTAAATACTGCACTCCGTTAAAATTTGTTCAGTATAAAGGCTCGAATACTTCATTACTAATAAAAATTAATTGTTATTGAAACTTCCATTACTATAGGCATCCATTAGGTTTAGAAGTCGGAATTTTATATTTAGGAATCATTTACAACAATTGTTAATTAATTAACGACTCTAATAATAGCGAAACCTACCCAAGGAAATTACCTTACCGACGAGTATAAAAGAGACACCCTACGGTAGAAAGTAACCTTTCCATTCAACATCAATATAATAACCGCAATAATTAAGATTCCTGCAAATGAGAAAACTTCTTTTTCCACTAGCAATGTATTAATTTTCTATACTTACAATATACCATTATTGTTAACAATATGCATTCATTGTAATACTTTAACAACCAAATCTTTTGACTATTAACAATAATTATCCTTTATTATTATAAATGAATGCGTACTGTCTATTTTAATATTATGATTAATTAATTAGTTTTATAATGCCATATTGCCTATAAGTTAATCCTTCGCATAAACTATAAAGTAGGAAGATCACATATATACAATACTAACCATTTTTATAAAATTATAACATTATAAGGTATGAATAAATATGCGCACGTATAAATTAGTAAGACAGACTGGCGAGAGGAAGTCTCAGAGATAAGACACGCACGCAACCGGGCCACCGAGGGTGCTTTGGAATCCCCGAGTAACCCGAGCCCATATCAGGTAACATAGGGCATCCTGTTGACCACGCTCCTTATCACATCCGGCGGCGCGCCGAGATGTCTCGACGCCTCGTCAGCATCATGCCACTCAGTCCCACTCTAGAAACTCTCGCCTGCTCCTACCCTAAGTCTCTTTCATATAATCCCATTACTCCCACCAAGTAGCCTTCCCCACTCACGAGCTCCATTGTCCGGACCGAACGAGCCCCCGGGAGCAGCTCCCACCGCGGAGTCGACATCGAGTTCTCACCCAGTACAGACGTGCCTCTTAGGAGAGCCTCTTGAAATCTATAAGTGAAGCAGGAAAGTATCTCTGAGCAGCCGTGCCACCACGGACAAGGGCTGTCTCGTTAAAGAGCCTTTTATAAGCTCCTTCAGAGCCTTCACCAGTTCGACGTGTATTCGGGAAGCTCTTAGGAACTTTTCCGGAAAATTCACATTATTCTCGTAATATTCAACAAGCTCACGAAGTGTCGATTCCTGCTCGAGCAGTGCCCGGCTTCGAGTAGTCCGTCCAATATCAAAGTAATAAAGCCAGTGCTTTGAGGCTTCTTAGTCGAAATCCAGAAGATAGGAATAAAAACCGTAAGCCTTTAGCTTCAATATAACACACACATCGCGTTTCGCATAAACTTAAAATCAATGAACAGTAACCGCGAGTGAACTCTTAGGAAATCACAGCGCGAGTGAATCTGTGCCGTTATTGTATATCAAGACAAGTTATTTCTTAATTACAATATTGCCTATTTCTTTATAATAACGCTTACTTTATATTATAACGCAATTTGTATCATTCGTTACTTGCATACTCAAGCTTTCACGTATTTAAGAAACTACTTTCGACTTTTAGGATATACCATACAAGCTAGGACATTAAGAGAGAGAGAGAGAGAGAAAGAGAGAGAGAGAGAGATAGATAATTCCGTTTTCCTCAGTTCTTTTTGAATTTCGATTTCACAATGCAGTGTCTGTCGATTCAGTGAACCACACATATACTATCCCTTCTTCAATCCTCCCTGCGAGCGCGAGGCGACGGTGCAAGGCACAGGGCCATAAGCGCACGGCAACGGTGCAAGGCACAGGGCCGTGTCATTAGTTTTAAGATTCCTGTCGGCAGTGGCATCCTACCACTCTGACACCATCTCCAGGCGAACTCCTAACGCCAGGAGACTCTGCTTGAAAACTTTTGCTTATTCCAACCTCCTAGACTTTCACCTCATTGACAGACAGTGTTAAATATAGAAAAGTTTTACTACTTTTAGAAAAAAATCAAAATAACATCTCCCCCATGCTAGCTCTCTACTTCTCACTTTTCGCATTCTAGTTATAAGACATTTATATGCTTTTATTATATCTGCACATTGATGTACTTGATTTTACACCCCCATTGTTTCTACGTTAACCTGCACTTACTTATATAAAATCTTTCTTAACATATACACATATATATATATATTTTAATCATTATACCAATATCTTGACTCGGAATATATTACATTGAATAATCAAATTATAGATACTTCCACTCTATAATCAGGTTGCTAATGTCAACGACTATTTAAGATAAACATTATTCAACTATTGTCATTATTATATGCTATCCAACCTTTGTAAATTTAATTGAATTATATAACCACATTATAATATATTCTCATTAAGTGCATCCTTCCCCGCCCAAATATATGCATGTGTATATTATTATGTACTTGAATTACATTTCACTTGTATGTTATATATGTTAACGCGTGCCATTACACCGGTATGCCTATTGAACTATTCATTTTATAACTCTTGATTATATCATTCTGACTAAAATTATTGATTAACGTGAGTCTTAACTCATGCCATTGCATAAGCACATTATTCTTCAATATTTTTTGTTAAGCATCTTAGTTTTCTGCTGCATCCTTGTCTTGTCAGCAATAATATATCTTTTACTCGAGCATATTTTCGGGAACCAGATACTTATCATTCATAAACTAGTATCATTTTCGTTTAAATATTTAATTTATTTGATGCACTCTTAACATCTCTTGCCAGAGAGATTTAAGTCTTTAACAGAGGGCTCAATAGTGATCTTACTTACCTTTGGGAAGCGTCTTACAGGCGCTACCCTCTTCTCTCCCTTTCCAGACTAAGGAGCGCCTCACGGGTGCCACTTGGCTCAATTCTCCTAACCTTCCCATCCAACTCCTAAGACTACCGCCTACTCCACAAGATCAGAAAATCTAGATTTCAAGCTAATAGACCATACAGTGCTTAGCATCCTTTACATTCAGGGGCGCAGCTAACGGCCGCTACCCGCCTCAGTTATCCTATTCCAATCACCAAAACAACCCCGGCTAGCAGAGGCACTTGTAGTAATTGTTGATAACTAATCGATTTAGAGTGCTCTGGCAATAGAACATCCGACTCAGAAATTTAATTTCGTTATATACTAGCACCGTTTACTCTTTCAATATAGCGTCATATTTATTAGAACCTAAGCATTCGATAAAGTGTTACTCTTTGAAATTAACCGGTAGATGCCTAATAAACATCGCGGAGGCGTTAAACAGAAGGCAAGGCAGCTACGTAAGGAAGCTTGCCGACGAGCGGCCCTGTTGTCTCAACACATGGACCCCTCCAAACCCCGTATAATACAAGATATCACGGGGCACGATCTAATTCCACCATCGTACATCAAGTTTTTATTACAAAACAGACTCATAAGCACATTTAAATACGCTCCACGTCCATTACACTCCACACAAAGACACTTTATTCCGGACTCGCATTCTTTACCAAGCTCTTCAAGGGCTCGCACACACAACCCTTGGCTGGTTAAACAACGTTCGACGACAGAAACTCTAGACATAGAATTGATAGATTTAACACAGGACGACACCTTCAACAACAAGACAGCCACCTACATTTACCAACTGGAATCCTATTCTCTCATTGAAACCCCTCGCAAATTACCGTACCACCTTCATTACTCCCACCGGGCAGAATAACTGTATATTCTCTTAACACTACTCTTTATTATAACTCACTACCAGCAGCTATATAATGTAAACCACATTTGTACTCATTAATTATATAATTATAAGTATTATCACTCATTTATATTACACTTTTAGCTATCATATAATCAAATTGTCTCATTGTTAAATAAAACAATTGTTTAAGTCTCTATTCCAATCAATAGCGATTTATTATCCTCTTAGTCATAACTCTCTCTAGAGCACATAGCAATTCCTTTCTAGTATAGTTCGATGTTAGGATCGCATAATAGTAATTATAAGAAACACTCTAAATCCCCAGTCATCGTCAGCCATAGCTCTCGGCGTCCCTGGCAATGCCGGTGTAAGCAGGTAGGCCAAAAACAAATAGAGAGCAGGCGCTTCGCGACTTCTAGAAGAAGCGAGACGTTACATTGGTGAATCGGTGCCTCGGCCGCGTTTCGGAACTAGGTGTGAACGCTGTACAACTTGCAAGATTGGTCTCGCCGCATTGTCGATAGCGCTTGGTGTGAGCAACAATAAGCTCGCGCTCCCTCGCGAGTATCCGCGCGCAGGTGTTCAATCGAACGTCGGTGTGAGAGAAAATTATCGGGAAAAAACGCAAATTATGAGTGTAGATCGAGATTCGCTCGGACGATTCGTACGACGAGGAAAACTCGACGGTCGATCAAGAAGCAAATCGTCATCGCAACGACGACCTGTTGAAATATTGCGCTGCTCTCGCCTAGGTTACGACAAAGCAACATCGCTGGACACGGCACCAACGGTTCGATTCGAGGACGAGATTGATACCGACGACGACGGAAACAAATTCGCAGTGGCCGTGGCAAGGAGTTCAATAGCGACGGTGCCGATTCGTCCGGTGGTGAAAAGCGGAAAAACGCAAAATCGCGCCCGAGATCGCGCTCGAATTCGCGTACGCGCTCGAGATCGCGCTCGAGATTGCGACCGCGTACGCGCTCGAGATCGCGCTCGAGATTGCGACCATGTACGCGCTCGAGATCGCGCTCGAGATTGCGACCGCGTACGCGCTCGAGATCGCGCTCGAATTCTCGAACGCGTACGCGTTCGAGATCGCGCTCAAGATCGCGACTACCGAATCGTATTGGCGCGATTGACAAAAATCGCAAAAATCTAAGCTACATGTTCTCTGATGTCACTGCGAAAACAAACAGTACCGACAATGCAGTAGTAGTCGGCAAAAATGATGTGCCTATTCCAGCGCCACCAAATAGCAAAATTATCAACCTGAAGACACCACGAAAAATTGCCGATACATTGGAATATGCGATTGAAACGACCATTGATCGATAACAGTGAAACGTCGCGGTTGTTACGACAACGCGCACTAGGTTCTTTTACGTATTTCGACGCGGTCAAGACCAATAACGATAAATAAACAAAAAAGATAATGTTAATTCAAAGTGCTGTTGTATTTATTTTGAAACCATCCTTACATCGTCTCCACACAAATCAATCATTAATCGCATATGAGAATAATTCTTTCGATTGTTGCGCCGCGTGACTTGTATTCCGAGACGCTAGTGTACCAATCGCACGCTCAATGCTCGACGTTCGCTCGACGCGAGCGCACAAATGTGCGATCGCACGGTTGTACAGTAGTAACGTTCCCCCGTACATGGTACGGAGCAGTAGCGTTCCTGGTCCTATTGTACCTCTGACTGCTCCGTAATACGTACTGTACAATAGTACCGGCCGCGCGACGGAACGCCTCGTTATATACATTTTACCCCCTCCATATTTTGTACAATAGTGGGAATTTTAATTGACCAATAAATAACGTTTAGCACGCTCCCACTATTGTACAAAATATGCAATATGGAGGGGTAAAATGTATATAACGAGGCGTTCCGTCGCGCGGATCACCGACACAACGAACGGATCCTCAACGTCGCGATCTCGCGCTTTCTCGATCTCGACGCGACGAGACGACGACGGGCTGTCGATCGCGCCAGCGTCGCTGCCACCGCGACGACGACACCGCGATCGATGCGATTGGCGAGTTCGATGCGCCAGATCGCTCAGCAAAAACGACAGATTGTCGCGAGTGACGTAAAGTATGGTTCTTCGTTGGCGATAACGCGACGCAACGACGCCGTCGCCCGACGATAATGTTATCGCGTTTTGACAATAGTCGTCATGATATAGCGTCAGCGAGCGATCGTGCCGTCATTCCAGCAGCGTCGACAACGCGTGGATCAGTGATTCGCGATCATTGCGCGTCACGTCGCGTACGTAAAGTAAGATTCGTCGACCTTGCCATCTGGGATCGCTGACGCGTACGTGCGATCGATCGTCCAGGGACGACCGTAGCCACGAGATCAAGTCGAATTCGCGACTACCACTGTTTGTCGTCTCGTTGGCATCGCCGTCGTTGCTGTGACTCAAACTCACCGCGAGGACGATATCGCTATCGTTCAATACCGCTAGATCGCACGAGAGCGAGCGGCCGCAACGATCACATCGAAGCTCTGGCGATTGCGACATTGCTTCGTTATCGCAAGGGGGCTAACGCACCGGCGGTCGTAATCGCCGATATTTGCTTGCGTTTTCTTTACGATAGGGAGGTTTTGCGTGTTTTTCTGACACCAGTATTTAGATTACAATGACGTCATGACCTAGATGAGCGACCGACGATAACGGATATAAAAATGCGAATCACCGCACGCCACTCGAATCGAGCCGCAAGTTGAATTTCTTTTCACCGCAACCGAATTTCTTTTCACCGAATTTCTTTCTAAGCAGCGCGAGTTTTTTCGTGCAGTCGACGTCTCGGTCGATACGTGCGTGCGTAAAAAGAGAGAAAGAAAGAAAAAAAATCTTCAAAATGCACCATCAGCAACAATGCGACAACAATCAACGTCTGGTCGCTGCCGGTAGCTCAAGAAGCAACAGTGGACATGGCGAGGCACCGTTTCCGGATCTTGTTACGATCGAGCATGAACGTCTTCGCACTTTGGCCCAAGTGCACGATTACATGCGCAATTACGACAGACAGGCTCGTTCGTTGAATAGCATGCCGTTGGCTGACAAACGCTTGCTTCGCGTGCAGGGTGATCGTCCGTGCAAGGCTGGGTTCTACGACGTGCGCGGACGATTGGTGCAGAGTCAAGATGTCACGTCGACACAGTGTACGTAGAGTCTCGCATGGTGGGGAGATGTTGCCACTATGGATCGCTTTTCTCTCTCTCTTTCTCTAACGGCGACGATTCGCGCGCGTGTATTTTTTTTCTTTCTCGGTACCGCTCACAATTGGTCCACATTTGTCGCACAACAGCACCAGACAGACTGTCAAACGGCCTGCCCATGCCCGACACTATAAACGATCTTGCCGCTCGTCTCAACAGAAACGATTCGTCGTGTCGCTGGGACAGCAGACGGTGACGACATTGTCATATACGCTCGCAGTTCGATAAGTGCAATCACATGCACACCATTATGCGCGCTACTGCGCTACTATAACGTGCGGCACGGTTCACAAGTAGTTGTATGAGAAAATCGGGGAACCGTCCGTACGCACTCAGGAAACCGTTCGAACGGTGATCCTTGCGCGGCAAGGATCACCGGTGGTTCCCCGAGCGCGTTCGGACGGTTCCCCGAAAACGTCTTATCGGGCGCGCGCGTGGAAAGAGCATACGGACCACCCTGTATTAATAATACATTATATTCTATATTATAACCGTTATTCCGAACACAACCAACCACACACACATACACACACACACACACACACATACGCTAATATATAAACATATATAGCTTATGTACTCACCTTATGTAATCTCTACTCATATTATCACAAATATATTATATACTAACAGCATTAGTAACCGTCTACTAGTTTCGAATAGATTAAGCCCTTTTCCCACCTTTTAATTGAAAAGATGGGAAAAGGTTTAATAAATAACGTGCAGGTAGCAGCGTCAACTTTAGTGAAGTACGGACCCTCTCTCTCGACATAGCCCTCAGTGTCCCAGGTTATTGCCGATGAATGCAGGTACGCCTAAAAGAAATAGAGGGCAGGCGCCATCGTAACCCTTAGGGAGAACGAGACGTTACACGATAAAGACAATAACGCATAACGCAAGAAACATAGTGACAGTGCAGACGTAGACAGATATTATTTAAAACAAGGGAAAACGACGACACGGCATAACCCAACGGAACTGACATACTCATACAGATTAGGATAATAGTGACCAATGAGGGCTTAGGACAAAAGGACGAAGCAATAAGAACAAAACGCAAGTAAATTATTACTAATATACGTACATTTTAACAAATCTCATACACAATTATTAAAAGATTGTTATAAATTACAATACACAACATAAGAAAATACGGCGCGTATCCCTTCATAGCCGTGACAGCTAAAACACCCAGTTATAAATAAGTTAATATTAAGATTCATGCATGCGCACACACACACGCTTGCGAATAACAATGCATGAAATGTTCAATAGGAACCACCACGTAACCACACCGTTGTACACACACATTCAAGCCTACAGCTGACACAGCGGAACGAAGAACCGCGCAAAACAGAGACAGATAGGCACGGACCTACGCATTAGCACTAGAGGCATTACCCTTCAACTCAACATATCCCCAAAAGGTGCGATCGAACACACATCCCTACATAATATTATGCCACACGAAATGGCGGAGGCCATTTGGACAAAACTGAATAGGTACAATTAAATCATAGGAAATTACGGTTAAATTAATAATATATGCAATCTATGTATTGCTAACAAACAAAATTGTATAAATAAATTATCAAGAAGATCGTACTTGCAAAACTGATTAAAATAGGGAAATAACTATTTTTTCGACCTTTAATCCTTCAGGAATAACATTAACACAACCTCAAATGCACGAAAATTACAAAATTATATATAAATAAATTAATTTTACAAAATAATTTTGAATTTTCACTAACGCTAAAAATATACCGGACACTCTCAGTATGGTTCCCCAGAGCCTGAAAATCAGTCTGCTGCAATATTTTAATTTGTTTATTTAAATAATCAGACAAATAACAATCAAATCGCCGCGGACCCACATTACCACAAAGACATCAGAATATATTCACAAATGGAGGGAAATGATGTTTTAATTATTGCTTAAAATTTAATGTCATTGTTTATAGCAATTATAATTAATAACAAATACTCATTGTAACAAGGCCACAAAATCCTTTTAATATTATAGAACCTTTTTCCCAGAACACAAAATCCTCTAACACTTCATCAACAGTTCGAAATTACACATACACTAATTAACAAATAAATAACGGCTTAACCAATAGAGACCGGAAAATCACGCTACCTACATAACATTCTATATCACTCAGCGAGTTGATAACACGTAAAAGAAATTATTCGCCAACCAATCATAATTAATTGCAAAATTATAAATTTATTACAAACCAGAGACACAACATAATACATATCGCTGTATTCGCCTTTGAAGCACTAACGCTTTGAGATAATAACCCCTCTCGCTAACAAAAATCATCAAACACTTTTCGTTTTCCTAAAAATTGCATTATTAACCATGGATCATCTCGACAGCATGTGATGCGCAACGAAGAAAAAACTAAAGGCATAACATTTACTTTTCGGAAAAAACGAATAGAATACCGAGAAAAATGGCAAAATGTATAATTCATGTGAACAAGTCTTCGCTATTTCCCCATATCTAGAGACTCCTAGTGACTTTAGGTCCATAACCCGAACGTACTTCCCCGCAACTACCTTAGGAACTATTTCGAACCCTATTACTCGTATTTAAACGATAATCTCTAATACAAGCGAAAACAAGCCCTAAAACAAACTCATCTCCATCCATTTCATTCTAGAACCAGAAATTTGCAAAATCTAGCGATAAATCAACAAGAACAAACAAAAAGTAAAATGCAATCCGCCAATAAATAAACGCAACAACACAACATAACACGTCCGACAAGCATTACCTAATCTGTTATTCCAAGAACACTTAATCGATATTTGTAAGAATGCGCTGCGTAGGAAATATATGTAAGAGAATAAGAAGAGAATGTGAAAGACAAAGATAACGTCGGAAGTAGTTATAATAACACACGCATGAAATCATCTCCAAACATCTGCCTCTCTCGCTGCTATCCTCCTATAGCAGATATCCTCACCAGGGCCTTTTCCCCCCATACCCACCTCACGGACCTGACAAGTTGAGCACGGAGAGTCAGTCGGTCCCCGGAAGCCAAACCAACCAGTCGCTCTTGAGATCCAAACCGGGCAATTAGTCTTGAGCCACTCATAAGACAAAAAGGGAAGCTCGATCAACCACTGCGGCATATCGATCATTATCTTGCCCTTCACTTATTCTCATGGGCCGCCCCCTCCCCAGGCGCAGCATTGTTAAACGTAAGTCATCATATACGCGCCATAGATTTAAAATTTGTTCCCTTGCCTAATGGACTGACACATTTGAGACCCGTGACAAGTCATTGGTTAGCTTGGCTGATCATTGAAGTATCGGAATTTCCGACAATCAATAATTTATTGATTATATAATACAACCCTATACTCTGCATAACTACACATGACACGCAGTGCACTTGAAGTCCATTTTCATTAAATTACTCTAAAGTACCCTTGATAACCTGGTAGCTCCATGCGATTGAGCTCCTGGTTTCCTTGTAAATTATCCATCGGAAACTTCCCCTTGCATGACTTACAAATCGGAATCTGGTAGCACCATGCATTGTTGAGCCACATTCTAGCAGCTCCGCGCGTTGTTGAGCTCCGAGTCAGGCCACCTTGCTTATATGTTGATGCTCCAGAACAGATTTTAACTTTAAAAATCCTTCTGGCAGCTCCAATAATTGAGCTCCGTTCTCCCCACAGACTTCCTGGTAGCTCTGGAATAAGTAGAGCTCCAACCACCCGCTATTGTTTCCAATATTATCAGGATAAGCGAGCCTGCATCCTAACCACCAACAGTGAGTAAATTAATGCACATGGAACACCCTCTACAATAGCAATACTGAAATAAGATAAACAAACCTTCCAATAGATGCCAATGCGCAGTGGAGTCGCCGTACGTAGGCGAAACTTAATTAGAATAGCTCGCACTAGAGCATGGATAGAGGAACAAAATAGAAAGTTAAAATCAAACTGCGCAACAGAACCCGTAAATCCCACAAAAGAAATTCAAGACGAACAATTTAAAGAATCATTCAAACATATATACGCTAGGTCTATTTCGGATGTGACAACTTTATGTAACGAAGTCACAACTAAACCGGACGACGCTTTATTCTCCGAATTAGGACAGATATCATTTACCGACACTAACAGCCAAGCTAGCCTTAAAGCGCCCACAGACCACTCATACGTGTACAGACAAAACACCACAAATACGAAATCCCGTTCATTTGGAGAGCAGTCTGATATAGAAGCCATTACCCTTTCTGACCAAGAGATAGAATCAAAAAAAGCCTATTACATGGCGAACATATCACCCTTTCTTAGTGATTTTGACCGTTAGTACTGAAATCACACTATTTTACATAACTTAAAAATTTTATGAATTACCTATATCATTCTCACGAATTATGCATAAAATACATATATACACAGTCTACCCCAGATACAATGACTGGTTCCATCAAAGTTCTTAGTGCAGCGATATCTATGAGTGAATGATGGAATGTGACTGTTCTACCCTTCATCTATTTAACCTCAAAATTTGAGCGAATTCGGTTGATATTTCACTGTGGTTTGACATTTCATGTAAAGTCACTTTGTGTACGTCAGTCGAAAAACCAACTTTTAAATTGGGTAAAAGTAGTGCAGAAACGTACAAAACGCTAAAAATGTGTACGGGGATGAATGCATATCTCGCGCACAGGTTTTCCGTTGGTTTGGCCGATTCCGTGACGGTCGTGAGGACCTTGCAGATGATGATCGAGCACCGCTGCCAAAAACCATTCGCAATGAAGAAAACATCGAGAAAAAGTCAAAGAAATTCTTCGAAGCGACCGCTATGTCTGCCCAGATATTATCTGGGAGTTCTACGATTGTGGGCCAGAATTCGACAAGCTCGACCGGAATACCGAGAGCCAGGCAGTTGGTTTTTGTTGCACGATAATGCACCATCGCACAAAGCCATCATGGTACGTGAATTCTTGACCGAAAAAGGCATCATTTCGATCATCCACCGTATTCACCTGATTTAGCTCCGTGCGACTTCTGGCTATTTCCCAAACTGAAATTGGCGATGAAAGGAAATCGTTTCGATACCATCCCGGTCATCCAAAAGACTTCGACCGCCATACTAAAGGCCATTCCAGCCGATGAGTATAAAAAATGTTTCGAAAAATTTGTTGAACGTTTCCAGCGCTGTATTGACTCAGAAGGAGACTATTTTGAATAAACAAGAATAAGAAATTAAAATAATAAACGCTTTATATTTCTTTTAGACCAGTCTCATTGGATCTGGGACAGACTGTGTATTTTTTTATTTTGCATCTAAAAAACTTTGTATATTCCCTTTTTATAATATATTCTATAATAATCCCTTTCTATAATAATCTATAAATATATATATATATATATATATTACAAGCATAAAATTTGGTCTACAGTATTATTGAATAATTAACCATTTTGTTCAAATCTCCAAATAAGCAGGTAATATTAAATTTAGAAATACTACTCATGGTAGCTAAATTGAACCATCTTCAACAATCGACGGATTTTCTCCCTCACGGCATAGTCCTCGGTGCCCCAGGCTATTATCGGTGAATGCAGGTAGACTTAAAATGAAATAGAGGACAACCGTCATCGTTGTTCTTAGGAAAGACGAGACATTACACGTCAGGTGTCAGGATGGTGGGATGCCACCGCTGGCAGGGATCTTAAATATAATAGTATGGCCCTGTGCTTTGCACCGATGCCGTGCGCATTGGCCCTGTGCCTTGCACCGATGCCGTGCGCTCGTAAGGAGGATTGGAAGAGGAGTAGTATATATGTGGCTCACTAAATTGACAGGCACTGTATCATGAAGTCTAAAATTCAAATTGCTAAGTCGAAGTAAAGCCTCTCCTTCCTCTTGCACTTTATTATGTATTGTATGTCCTAAAAGTCGGAAAACGATTTCTCGAAACGCAATTTGATACAAGGACAAGAGTATGAATATAAGTAATAAAAGACGTAAGTTACAATGAATATATATATATATATAAGTTAACTATATGATAGATACCTGCGTAGCATAAAAGATTTTTCACCGAAGTGACGCTATTGGAGATAGCATAAAACCAGAGTTTAAACCAAACAGATATAGTATACGATAAATAACACTAGTTCACTCGCGTTGTAATATTCTTAAGAAATCACTTGCGATTCGGTACTTCACTGACTTTAAATCATGCATGAAACGCGGTGTGTTTATGTGTGTGTGTGGTGTATTAACAAAGTGGGTACTTACTATTACTATTTTCCTATAATTCCTTTGTATTCTGTGCGTGTTAACCTTGGCTGAGAAGTCTCAAAGGGCAAGCTTATTATTTCAAAATAGTTTCGTACTGTCGCGAACTACTCGAAGCACGATGCAGTCTGAGCAGAAGTCGACAAGTTCGCACAGCACAATTTCCAAAAAGATGTAAAGCACCGTTAATCCTTGGGGAAATTTCCTAAGAAAATCCCAGAGCGCGTGCTATATTGGTGAAGGCTCAGAAGGAGCGTAAGAGAAGGCTCTTTTATGAGAAAGACGTTGTCCTGGGTGGCACGACTGCTCGGAGACACTTCTCTGCTTCACAATGAATTTATGACGATTGATTGAGGTTCTCCTAAGAGGTACGTCTATACTGAATGGAAGCTCGAAGTCGACTCTGCGGCGGGAGCTGCCGCCGGGGCCTCGTTCGGTCCGGACAATGGAGCTTGAGAGTGGGGTAGGTTATATGGTAGGAGTAATGGGAATATACGAGAGGGACTTGGAGTAGGAGCGTTCAAGGATTTTCAGACTTGGACTTGGACTTGGACAGACTGGGACTGAGTGGCGTGATGCTGACAAGGCGTCGAGACATCTCGGCACGCCGCCGGATGTGATAAGGAGCGTGGTCAACAAGATGCCCTATGTTACCTGATATGGGATCGGGTTACTCGAGGATTCCAAAGCGCTCACGGTGGCCTGTTTTTCTCGCCCAGCTTATCTCCGAGACTTCCTGTCGCCAGTCTTAATAATTTATTTATGTGTGCGTGTGCTGATTTGTGACTTCGGTATTATAATATTATAATAAAATGGTTAATAATATATATATAAATGGTCTTCATAATTATAGCCTATACTTAGGACTAATATATGAGTAATATAATATAGTAATGTTATAGTATTAATTAATTATAATGTTAATGTTAATTATAATTATAATGTTAATAATGGCAATATGCATTCATCATAATAATGGAGAATACTTATTGTTAACATTCAAATGGATTTTGCTATTAATGTATTATGATAGATGCATATTGTTAACAATAGCAACGGATACATATTAGTATAGAAATTTATAATATTGTTAATAGAAAAGGAGGATTCCTTATTACAGGGATCTTTATTTTTACTGTCGTACTGTTAATATTTATTGGTAGAGTAGTGTTCTGCCATAGGGCTCCTTGTTTATGTGTATCGGTAAGATAAATCCCTTTGGAGGATTTCGTTATTACGATGTTGGTAATTAATTATTATTTGTTATAAACGATTTCTGCTTATAAATTATCGGTTCTCGAGCCTTATGCAAACCTCCGATAGTGGAAGATTGGACGAACAATTAATTTTTATTATGAGTGGAGGGTTTGAGCGGTTGCATTGTGTGAATAAATTTTAGGTGAGTGCAATATCTAAGTGTAGTTTAAGCGTGGACAAAAAATTTGGATGAAATAAGGTATTTAAGCATGGCTAGAATCAAAATCAGAACAATATGGTTTTAAGCTGAGTGAAGTGTTTAAGCAACGTTTGAACCTGAACAAATTTTATTAGTTGTTTAGTAAAAATCACAAATTTTGTTAGTAGACAGTTCAAACAATTCTCTATCTTTGACCAAGGATTAGTGATTATCTTTTATCTCTCTTTTCTTTCCTGATCGATATTTCGAGAGTTTGACATTTGCATATGCCTTGTTGGAATAGTCTCTAGGTATATAGGTGTTAAAAATTTTTAATTTGACTTTTGTTTATTCTTATATACTGTACATGTTACTGAAGTCTCGAGAGTATTTAGGTATAAGTCTTAGATTTTTCCGATATCAATTGCTGTGTAATATTGCTATTTCTTGTAAATGTAAAAGTTTTTCAAAAAGCTAGTATGGCTATTATATAGAGGCCTTCTGATGCTGTTATTAGCATTTTAGATTTTTTCTCTAGGCCTTGTAGTTGCTGAGAAAAAGCAACTTCTTTGTGATTGGTCCAATTTTCGAATTGCTGTAGCTCTTAAGTCATTAGCTTTACAGAAATTTGGTTAGAACAATATTTGTAGTATTTTAGAAGGTCTTTCATGTATATGTAACAGTTTCCCAAAATTATTATTTCAAACGATATAAACTATTCTTCGTGATTTTGGTCGTGATTAATTGCTTCTGATAGTCAAATTAATTATATTTCTCATTAGTTTTATGATATTGTCGCGAAAAATTTTGTAAGGACGAGAACACGTCGTGGGACGTTACACTTCCCTCCCTTTTAAGAGCAAAGTTCCAACGCTCTTGCTAGAAATTTGATCGCTTCAAATTGCCTGGTTTAGGCGAGCGCTAAGTTCCTTGTAGGTAGCAGAAGAATATTGCTCGTCAATAACGAAATGATGGGGTGGGGCAGCAGGTATAGGTGTCGACCTAGGGGTTGGTTGAGGTTGATTGTCAACAAGCCTGCCAGCGTGTTGTTCCGCTATTGTGGAGTTGTGACAGGCGGGTTGGTTCTTTCTGCTGTCCGAAGTATTACTGGTTGCGTCATTAGTTCGTTCAGGTGGTCGATGAACCAGATGTAGCAGAAAGTGAGTTAAGGAGTTCCAGATGGCTCCTATGAGATGAAGGCTGCATCCGTAGGCTGTATGAAGAGTATAACCATGGAGTGCAGTATCAATAATTATTATAATGTACTTAACATAACTTTTTACAAGTTAAAATGATTACATGTAAAATTTATTATAATAACCATTTTAAACAAAAAGGTAAAAAAAGGCGCCAAGTATAAGCGCAACACGTATTATGCTAGTTTTAGAAATTTCTAATTCAAATTATTTTTTTTAAGTATGTATGTGTACATAATATAAGTTTTTAAAAGTAAAACTTATACAAAAAGGTGATATATTAAAACTGTAGCGCCAACTGAGAAATCGTATACTTAATATTTAAGAAATCTCAAATTCAAATTATTTCCTATTTTTAAGATATATATTATGTACATAACATAAGTTTTTACAAGTACAAATGATATCATGTTACAACAATTTTACACGTTTATTAGTAGTGTCCAATATTTAATTTATCATTATTTATTATAACATTGAGTTATATGATTGTTTTACTTGTTATTATAATGTACTTAACATTACATTCTACAAGTAAAAATGATATCGTGTTATAAAATTTTAACACGTTTATTAATAGTGTTCAATATTTAAAAAACATTTCCTTTTAAAGGTTATTATTACAAATTCAAATTATTTTTTTTAAGTATGTGTACATAACATAAAATGTTAATGTTAAATATGTGTACACAACATAAGTTTTTACAAGTAAAACTTATACAAAAGAAGTGATATATTAAAACAGTAACGCCAACTGAGAAATCATATACTTTATATTTTTAGAAATTTCAAATTCAAATTATTTCCTTTTTTTAAGATATATATTTATTACGTACATAAAATAAGTTTTTACAAGTAAAAATGAAATTTATTAGAACACTGAGTTATATGATTATTTTACTTGTTATTATAATGTACATAACATAAGTTTTTACAAGTAAACATTATATCGTGTTAAAACAGTAACGCCAACTGAGAAATCATATACTTAATATTTTTAGAAATCTCAAATTCTAATTATTTCCTTTTTTAAGATATATATTAATTATGTACATAACATAAGTTTTTACAAGTAAAAATGAAATTTATTAGAACACTGAGTTATATGATTATTTTACTTGTTATTCTAATGTACATAACAAAAGTTTTACAAGTAAAAATGATATAGTGTTATAAAAATTTAACACGTTAATTAATAGTGTCCAAAATTTAAAAAAGATATCTTTTTAAAGGTTATTATTATTCAAGAAAATTCAAGAAAAACTAACTACAAAAAATGTCAATAACAATTTTTTACAAAATTTATCATTCTTTATTAGAACACTGAGTAATATGGTTATTTGCTTGTTATTATAATAATTAATTATTATAACAATGCAATAAAAAATATTTAATACAAAAAATCTTGGCGCGGCTGCATCAAAAACTATATCAGCGCAAACGGACATGGAAACAATCAGGTGAGCATGGTGACGCAATGCCAAAGGCCAGTTTGCACCCGATGAAGGTGATGCTCTCTGTTTGGTGGGATTGCAAGGGCATAATCTATTTCGAGCTTCTCCCCGCTGGCGAAACGATTGATTCGGACAAGTACTGTCGCCAATTAACCAATCTGAATCGAGAAATAAAAGAGAAACGTCCGATTTTGTCAAATCGCAAGGGAGTCGTCTTTCATCACGACAACGCCAGACCACACGTTTCGAAAAAGACGCTGCGCAAACTGAAGAACCTGAAATGGGATGTCTTAACGCATCCACCGTATTCTCCTGATATCGCACCATCTGACTATCACTTGTTCCGGTCATTGCAAAATTATTTAAATGGAAAAAACTTTGACTCTTTGGAGGCCTTAAAAAACGGCATCTCTTCGTTCTTCGAATCTAAACCGCGCAGCTTTTATGATCGAGGCATCCGTATGCTGCCAGAACGTTGGGAAAAGATTATAGAAAACGATGGAGAATATATCATTGATTGAATAAAGATTTTTGTTTGCCTAATCACTGTGTGACTCTTACTCACAAACTCCGCACGAACTTTTGCACTCACCCAATATATAAAATAAATAAACTAGCAATATTTTATTTTTTATTTCATCTCCTGTTCTACCAACCCGATATTCTTCTCTCTCTTATTCCCTATCGCTTGCTCACTCCAGCTCACTCGCACTCGCTGCTCTTCTTCAGCGCGCTCGTAACGCCTCTGGTGTCGGAAAAACGAGAAGTACAAATCCCCTCTCCTCGGCGGTCTATTCTTCTCTCTCTTATTCTCTATCGCTTGCTCACTCGAACTCGCTGCTCTTTGCATCTTCAACGCGCTCATAACGCCTCTGGTGTCGGTAAAACGAGAAGCACAAGTCCCCTCTCCTCGGCGGTCTAGCGTTTCTTTCTTACTTTCTTACTGAATCGTAATTTCTGTGATTCACACTTTAATCTTAAAATATCTCCACTTAGAGACAACGTACACAAGAAGCACAAGAACACTTTTCTTCCTATTTTTTAAGGCTGAATCGATTGGAACTAAAAAACATCGATCGGTTCAGCCATTCCTGAGATATGAATATCTCACCTCGTTTCAACTCGCAGTTTCGCGTAATAATAGGCACTACCGTGCCTCTTGATAAGCTTGATTATTCGGATGATGATGAATATGCCGAAGACTCCTGCAGTGGCAGAGCCGAAGCACTACGAATCCTTTCCAAATTTTGGATGCGGTGTTTTCAGCAATTTTGTCGAGGTCATCCTCGTTTAGTAAATTATAAAGCGATGTTGATCCGTCCTGCGCGGTGTGTCCAGTAATTCCTCGGGCAACAGAATTCAGAAGAGCTGGTTTTTCGGCGAGGAACATAATGTGGTCCCGTAGTTTCTTAATATCTCGCTGGGAATAAATCCCACTTACTGCCAAAGAGCCTGGGGTCAGGTATTTCCATGAGATGGTAGTAGTTGGTTGCAGACGTTTTGGTGAAAATAACCGTTCATGTGGTTCAGGTGTGAATTGTACCCATGTATCTTCTAATCGGTAAAGAATTGATAATTGGTAGCTGCATTCCCTCACCGTGCCGTATTTGGTGAACACGTGCGATTTTGGTGTGAGAGAAAACTCCGCACAAACCGGGCGTTCGGGCTCGTGAGTCTGGCGGTCCAGACATCCGAAACGGAGAGAAAACTTCGAACCAAACCGGGCGTTCAGGCTCGCGAGTCTGGCGGTCCAGATACCTGCACTAGAGGGAAGGAAGAACCTTGACTAATAAACCCGGGCGATCGGGCCCGTGAGTCTATTTTTCCAAGACATCCGAACAAGGGGAAGGAAAACCCAATGTAAAAACCGAGGGATGGAAAACCCACGAAAACCCGGGTATCGGACTCGTTAGTTTGGGAGGTTGTTAAACAACCCGACGAGGAGAAGGACACCCACTGTAAAAACCCGGGCTAGTGGGCTCATTAGCTTTGTGCAACCTATTCCGGAGACTGGAAATTCCGATATCAAACCCGGGCGAGATATCAAACTCGAGAGCTTGACTTCGTGGGCAAGCAATCTATTATTAGGGGAGAAAGAATCCCAATGCTAAATCCGGGCGATCGGGCTCGTTACGCTGGAGAAGACAGCTAACCGAACCAGGGGAAGGAAACCCAACGTAAAAATCCGGGCGTGTGGGCTCGACAGCCTTCGGGCAACCACAACAGAGAGCAAATCTGACAATAACCGGGCGTTCGGGCTCGTGAGTCTGGCAGTCCAGGCAGCCGATACTAGGGGAGGAAGAACCCCGAATAATAAACCAGGGCGATTGGGCCTGTTAGTCTGTTTAACAGACACCAAACGAGGGGAAGGAAAACCCAAAGTAAAAACCCGGGAGTTTGGGCTTGGTAGCAGCATGGCAACTAAACCGGAGAGGAAAACTCCGATTAAAACCGGTCGGGCGTTTGAACTCGTTAGTTCCGGGGCGGTGTTTAGAACTCGCCAAGCCTCGGGGCGACCAAACCGGAGACGCAACTTCGTTAACAAACCGGCGGGTGCTCGGACTCGTGAGACTGGTTTCCCAGTCCACCGAGGAGGAAGGAAGAACCTCAAAGAACAAACCCGGGGAGGCGGCCTCGTTAGTCTAGTGAGACAGCCGAGCGTATGAAGTCCACAAGGCAGAGTTCATGTGGTCTAATTCCTCTACATGAGCACTGCCGAATGGCAACACCTGGTGGAGCGCGTGGCGGGCCCCGCGGGTCCCGGTTTTGTCGTCGGTGGGGTCTTTTGAGTGCCGGGGGGCGGAGGATAGTCGGCAACGGTGGGCTTGCACTCACTGATCCCTTAGGCCGAAGTCTCGCGGCGCCTGGGGGGCTCCCTCGGCGGCGGGGGCGGGGGTATTCTCGGGAGACGGGGCGGCCTCCTCCTGGGTGTAGGATGGCTAGCCATCCAGAATGAATGTGTGTGTGGGGGGGTGGGGACCGGAGGGGGCTGGAGACGTCGCCTATCCTCGATGGGTTGGGGCTATGACGGCGGTGAATGGGGCCACCTTCGTCACAGTGCCGGAGAGGATAAGCGTGACGAATGAACCAGCTTAGGTCGTCTCTGAAGGGGGGTTTTTCTGGGTGCCGTGTGGGTATTCCTTGAGGAAACTTGGGGGATGCACTCATCGGTGTCCCAGTCTTACTCCCATGGAAAGGAGCTGGCCGGCTGTTACGGGCGTATGGGTCGTGGAGGTTTGCCGCCGTTAGAGACGGTGCCGCTGTGTCGCGCCGCGTGGGCTGGGCGGGCGGGGGTAGGATGGCCGACTCCCCAGGTCAGGCTGTCTGCCCCTGCTGGCCCGGCGTGTGTGGGGCGGCAATGTGGCGCCGATGACGGTGACGAAGCCTTCTGTATGCATTACTGCAGGGCTGGGAGACTCCCGCAGCTGGCGTCCCCTGCGCCTCGACCGGCCCTGAAAAGGGTGCATGCGAACACACGATACCGCGATCGGAAGCGGTTCGACCAGCGCATACCAAAAATGGCATGACAATTACGGTGCCTGGATTGCGAGCGAGATGGATGAGGTTCACCACTCACCATTTAGCATGCAACCAAGGGCACAACACCCGGTGTCCGGGAAATCTGGAGCACACAGTCGGGGGTTATCCGTCCGAAATGGAGTACCCTGGTGTTCGACGGCTGGAGATAGTCGGCAACGGGGAACCCGCAGGTGGCGGGCGACCTGATCCGTTAAGCAAAAGCCGCCGGGCTTTGGGGCCCCTTTCGGAGTGGATGGCCGACGACTGTGCCAGGTGACTGGGCATTGGGTGGGGAAGGGGACCAGAAAGAATCCCCTTTTTTCTCCCCCGTGGACGCCACCTTGCCGTGGTGGGGGAGCTTGCGTGTCCTGATGAAGTACAGAGCTGTGCCGCCGGGGTTTCGACCCCTGGCAGGTTCTACCATGCCGGAGAGGTCTGTACAGAGGGGCCAGATTAAGAGCGTCCTTATTCACTCTCGGAGGGGCAACTGCCTCCGAGTTTCATACAGGGACCGGAGGACCGCACTTGTACTTGTACTTGTGCGACCCAAAGGACCCTACAGCGCGGGCAAAACGGGCTCGTGAGCCGGGTGAAGGCAACCGTTCTAGGGGAAGAAAACCCTGATTGCAAACCCGTACTTGTCAAGACGTATAACCTGACACAATTGCGAGGGGCCAGGGTGCTTCGGCATTCTGGTACAGGGGGTTCAGGCATGCCCGGCAGACCCTAGCCTACCACACCATAACCCTAGGTCATGTTTCTGGGGCCGGGGGTTTTGCCTTTATTAGCTGGACCGCGAGGCGGGTCCTCTATAAAACACCACGTAATCCTACTGTTGAGGAATGCCATACCTATGGGATAAATGGCAGGTGCCTGACCTAGTGGATCCTCACCAGTGGAACTTAGCGCACCACGGAGACATGCTAGCCTTGTCTTAGATAATAAGAGAGCTCTACCCAGGATCAACGCACCTTTCCTGCCATACTCGTGGGAACAGAATGGAGACCACAAATTTAAACTTTAAAAACCCTGAGTCTTCGGACTCAAGGTTCCAAAGGACGGGTGTAGCAACCCGTCCATGGGTCTACTGCCTTCGGGAATTTTTCGGGAACGGATGATGGACACGCGGTGGTGGTAGGTGGTCAGCTGGCAGGGGCACGCCTTCCAATCCCCGGGAAGGTTGTTGCGGCGGACCCCGGTGGAATAGCCACTGAGGGGCCGCCTATAAATGAGGGCAGACCACAGCCCTCTCTGGCGCAGAGCCAGGCAGGTTGCGCTGACCGTGGGGTTAACCCGGTGAGCCCGTCGGGAAATGAGGGCGACCACCCAATGGGGACCCATACTCCCGGGATCGTCACGCGAGTGGAGTACCGGAAATTAATAGGCCTGCCCTCTTTCTACGAAAGGTGGACAGAGGAATGGCCTCCCATCCACCAGGGGGGCAAAGGTTAAGGAGGAAGGTGCTGCGGCTCGGACTGGGGAGAGGAGTGAGTTCGGATGGACCACCGGCCCGGTGATCTGCTCGGACGTCCTGCTCGGCCCCCAGCTCCGAGTCGTAGTGCATAGAATGTGGCAACTCTCTCAGACCGCGAGCAGCGCTGACAGCGGAAGAGGGACCAGGGACGCCAGCGGCCAAAGGACATCCGACCACCAGCCACAACAGCGGCAGGACGAAGAGGCCAAGAGGGACGACGAGCAGTGGAGGATCGTCCTCGGTTATGGAGGTGGCCCTGGAACCTGAGAAGAAGAAGAGAGGTAGCCCTCAGGTGGCGGGGAAAGGAATCGGTATAAGGGAAAGGAAGGAGAGGGAGAAGCAGGAAAAGAAGGAGGAGCTTGCCCGGAACGAACAGGTGACTCGTGATCTCCTCAGCAGGGGCATTTTCCGTTCGCTCAAGGACGGGCGCCCTGCTGAGGAGATCTATAGGAACCCGATGTGTAAGGCGATAATCAAGGAGGCCATATCGCCCGAGTTGGCTTCCGAGGCGGGCAGGGCGCTGAGGGCAATCCGACTCATGGCCCACAGGTCAAGGACCCTGAAGGGGATGTACGTCGGGTTGATCAACTGCGCCCTGGTCACCTCGGAGCTGATTATAGGGACGCTCATCGCGAGGACGGGAGCGGAGGTGGACAAGGAGGAAGCGAGATCGGAGACTGCTAGGGAGTTGGGGGAGCTCCGTGAGGAGCTCAGGAGAATGAGGGTCGAAAACAGACGGCTCGAAGAGGAGCTTGAGGCCGCGAAGGCCTCCGTCAGGGCAGCTCTCATCCCCTCTCCCCCAACTCCCAGACGAAGGACCTGAAACTGCCAGAGGCAATTCGTCAGCGGGAGAAGCCATGGGACCTGGACCGGAGGAAGAGAGAGTCAAGAGGAGAAAGAGGAGGAGAGTAGTGACACGGATCTCCTCCTCCAGTTCGTCAGAGGAGAAGGCTGGGGGTTCCTCCGGCGAGATACCGTCTTTTGACAACTTGCCGGAGGAGCCACCCAGGCCGGCTTGGAGGCCTCCTGTTTTTGGGGTGATGAATGAGCTGGACGACTCTATGTCCAGCTCCGCCCACACCCCGGAGTAGGTGGCAACCCACGACCAGCTGACCGGCCACATCCTGAGGCTGGCGGACAGGAGGGCGAGGATGAAGGAGGGCCAGCCGGCATACGAGGAGCTGTCAAGGCATGTTGACCGACTGTTAAAGGAGAGGGAGAGGTTGAAGGCGGATTCAGGTCGGAAGTCGAGAACACCAGAGCCAGGGGTTGCGGCCGGTGGTCATACGGGCCACTCGGGGGTACCGCAGAGTGTCCCATATGGCGGCGGGAGTTCTGGCCGGCTCCTCTCCCATGGAGCTCATCGCCGATGAGAGACATTCTCTATTGGCGAGTGCGTGAACTCCGCGAGGAGGGGGAGCAAATGGTGAGGGGAGTGAGGGCCCTGAAGTCCCAGGCCAGAAGCCGGACCCTGGGGAAGTGGGCGGACTTGTTGTCCGACCCCAGGGGTTTCGGGCGCCGAACGGCCGAGGCTGTCCGCCTCTGTCTGGACGAGATGGTGGACAGGGCTGAACGTGGAATGACCTTCCATCTGGTGCAGATACTGACCAAACACGGATGTTTCGGTTAGTACCGGATCGGAAAGGAATCCACCTCTCGATGCCACCACTGCCCTGCGCTTGAGGACATTGCGGAGCACACCCTGGTACAATGTCAAGCGTGGGCTCCTCAATGCAGTGTCCTTGCCCGGGCGGTGAGGTGCCGGGAGGGGGAGATCTCGCTCCCGCGCTTGGTCAGAGCCATGTGCGGGAGCGAGGAGGGGTGGAGAGCTGTGGCCTCCTTCGCACGGGATGTGATGTCCAAGAAGGAGGCCGCAAAGTGGGGGCATCGCCCGGGAGTCCGCCGAAGGGAGCGGCAGACGGATCGGCACTCCCCAGGGTTGAGTAGCGAGCCTGAGGTGGCGCCGGCCGAGGAGAGGCCCCTGATTCCTCGGGGACTCCCTCGGCCGCTTCGGGCTCGTCTCCGTGCGCGCGGGGAAGATTGGAGATAAACCGACCTTCCCCGTGCACCTCGGACAAGAAGGAAGGGGGAGTGGAGGGCCGTTTGGAGACGGCCCCCACTTCTCTGCCCCCCTCGACTAGAGTAGACTGGAAGGGGGCGTGGTAGGAGGGAGGGTAGGCATGTCCACTCACTTCCGTAAAGGGAACCAGAAGGCCAACCCGATTGGTCACTGATCGGGGTACCGTGCTCTGACCCCTTCCCTGCGGAGGGGGGCCTGCGAGCACGGTAATTAGGGCGGGGGGCTCCCATACTGAACCCTGGGGCTGGGGTGTCGGGGAAGGAGTGCAGTTCCCCTGACCCCCCACCACGGTCCGACTGGTAGACATCCCGCAGGGGTTTTAGTCGGTAGGAGTCCGACATAACCTTCGGCCTCCCCAAAGGGCCGAGGGTACCCATGATGGGTTTCCCCTGCGTGACCAAAAGAAAAAATAATTGGGACTCTTCTACGATGGTCGCCGCCTTGTCGTGGTGCAGAAGCTTGATGACTACAATGATCCAAGGGGATGGAGTCGACTTGGACTCTTAGGATTCCAAGTTCGAGGGTGAACCGGGAAGAATGGCTACTAAGAGCGACTATAACATGCTCCGAGATGGGTAGCTGCCTCTCGAAGTATTAAAGGACTGGAGGGCTGCTCTTGAGCGGCGTGAAGGATCTTTCAGCGCGGACGCTCGGGCTCGTCAGCCTCGCCTTCGGGAGGCATCTGAACAAGGGAAGGAAACCTATAACAAAACCCGTGGCAATGGGCCTCGTTAGGCTATTTTCCAGACACCCAACGAGGGGACGGAAAACACATTATAAAAACCCGGGATAGTAGACTCGTTAGCTTTGTGCAACTTATTCCAGAAATTGGAAACTCCGTTATCAAACCCGGGCGAGGGCTCGAGAGCTTGACTTCGTGGGCAAGCAACCTATATGAAGGGGAGGAAGAACCCCAATACCAAAACCGGGCGATCGGGCTCGTTAGGCCGGCGGTACCAGTCAACAGAACCAGGGGAAGGAAAACACAATGCAAAAACCCGGGCGTGTGAGCTCGTTAGCCCTCGTGCGATCACAACAGAGAGGAAACCTGTCAAAAACCGGGCGTTCGGGCTCGTGAATCAGGCAGTCCAGACACTAGGGGAGGAAGAACTCCGAATAATAAACCCGGGCGATTGGGCCAATCAGTCTGGTTTATCAGACACCAAACAAGGGGAAGGAAAACCCAAAGTAATAACCCGGGAGTTTGGGCTCGTTAGCAACATGGCAACCGAACCGGAGAGGAAAACTCCGATTTAAAGCCGATTGGGAGTTTGGACTCATTAGTCCCGGGGTGGTGTTTTGGACTCGCTAGCCCTGGGGCGACCAAACCGGAGAGGAAAACTTCGTGAACAAACCGGTCGGACGCTCGGGTTTGTGAGTCTGGTTTCCCAGACCACCGAGGAGGAAGGAAGAACGTCAAAGAACTAACCCCGGGTGTCGGCCTCGTCAGCCTAGTGAGACAGCCGATTGTATGAAGTCCACAAGGCAGAACTCGTGTGGTCTAATTCCTCTACACGTGTGCTGCTGAACAGCAACACCCGGCGGAATGCGTTGCGGACCACGCGGGTCCTGGTCCCGTCGTCGAGTTGGACCTTCTGGTCTCCAGGGGCGGCGTATAGTCGGCAACGGGGAGCTAGCACTGTCACGCACCTCCTGATCCGTTAGGCCAATGCTCTTGGTGGCCGGGGGGTTCGCTCGGCGGTGGGGGCAGGAGTGCTCTAGGGGGACGGGGCGGGCTCGTCTTGGGTGTAGGATGGCTTTGTCATCCCGAATGAATATGTGCGTGGGGGGGAGGTGTTCCAGAGGAGACTGGCGAGGGCGCAGGTCCTCGAAGGAGTGGGGTTGTGGCAGTGACGGATGGGATCTTCCCCGTCTCAGTATTGGAGAGGACATGTGCGTCGAATGAACCAGCTTATGTTGCCTCTGAAGGAGGGTTTTTCTGAGTGCCGGGTGGACATTCCTTGAGGAAACTTGGAGGATACACTCATCGATGTCCTAGTCTCACCCTCACGAAGGTGGAACCAGCCGGCTGTTACGGGTGTATGGGTTGTAGAAGCATGCTCTCGTTGGGAGTCGATGCCACGGCAGCCTACCCTAAGGAATGGCCGGACGGGTGTCAGGCTGCTGGTCCGGCAGGCCGAGCCCGAATGGCCGGCCCGAAGGGAGTGGTAGCGTGGTTGCGGTGATGAAGCCTCACGGATGCACTACTGCAAGACTGGAAGACTCCCGCAGCTGGTCGTCCCTGCGCCTCGACCGGTCCTGTAAGGGGTGTATACGGACACACGATACCGCATTCGGAAGCAGTTCGGCTGGCACGTGCTTAATGGTGCGACTTTGACAGCGTTTGGGGGATGGACGGGGTCCATCCCCCATGCAATCATTGGCGCAACACCCGGTGTCCAACATCCGGGAAGCCTGGAGCACACACTCGGGTGTGGTCCATCGGGGAGGGAATACTTTAGTGTTCAACGGCTGGAGATAGTCGGTAACGGGGAGCCCCAGGTGGCGGGCGACCTGATCCGTCAGACAAAGGCCGTCGAACATTGTGGCCCTTTCAGAAGGGATAGCCGTCGATTGTACCAGGTTACTGGTTATCGGGTGGGGAAGGGGATCAAAAAAGTGTCCCCTTTTTTCTCCCCGTGGACGCCACCTGGCCGTGATGGGGGAGCTTGCGTGTCTCGATGACGTACAGAGCTGTACCGGCGGGGGTTTCGACTCCTGGCAGGTTCTACCATGCCGTGTTGGCCTCTACGGAGAGACCAGACTAAGTGCGTCCATAATACTGCTGGATGGGTAGCTGCCTCGAGGTTTTACCCAGGAACTGGAGGGTCGCACTTGTGCGGTCCCAACAGCGCCCGCAGAGCGGGCTCGTTAGCCTGGTGAAGGCAGCCGGTCTAGGGGAAGGAAAATGAACGGCCTGAATTCACCCCCTAGTTGTGGGGCACGTATAACCCCATACTTTGGGAGGGGCCAGGATGCTTGACACTCTGGTTCGGGGGATCCAGGCGAACTCCGGCAGACCATAGCCTATCATACCATAAACCTAGGTCATGTCTCTGGGGCCGGGGGTTTTGCCTTATTTGGCAGGACCGCGAGGCGGGACCTCTATAAAGCAGCATGTAATCCTACGGTTGAGGAATGCCACGTCTATGGGATGAATGGCAGGTGCGTGACCTGTCGCTAGTGATTCCTCACTCGTGGCACCTGGCGCACCACGAGGACATGCTAGCCTTACCCCAGGTAATGCGGGGGCTCTACCCGAGGTCGACGTCCACTTCCTGCCGCACTCATGGGACCAAAAATGGAGACTCTCGAAAATTTAACTTTTATAAGCACCGAGTCCTAGGACTCAGAGGGCATAAGGGACAGGCGTAGCAACCTGTCCATGGACTCAGCACCTGAGTGTGATTTTTTGGACGTGATTGGTGGACACGCGGAGAAGGTGGTAGAGGGTCAGGAGGTAGGAGCTTGCCTTCCCACCCCCGGCGTGGATATAGCGGCGGACTAGATGCTGGGAGGTCGTCTGAGGACGGACCACGGTTCTTCCTGACTGCAAGTCAGGCGCACCGCTCTGATCGAGCGGCTGGTGCGGTGAGCCCGTCGGATAGAGGGGGCGGCCACCTAACAGGGGACAGAGACCTTCGGGGTCCATGCGCGGTACCGAAGGTGGATAGGTCTGGCCCCCTTCGCAGAAAGGGGGTGCAAAATGGAAGCCCCCCATCCACCAGAGGCACAAAGGGCAGCCCCTCCCAACAACAAGGAGAGGAAAAAGCAATAACGCGGGCTGAAGGGGGAGGGGGTGTCTGGTCGGACCGCCGGTAGACCGGTGATCCGATCGGACGTGCTTCTCAGTTCGCAAGCCCGAGTCGTTCTGTGACGAATGAACCAGCCGCCGAGGACCAACTGCGTTGCAGAAAGCAGCCGCGAAGGAAATTCCGGAGGAAGGACCAGTGTCACGGCCGGAAAGAAGAGGACACGGATGAGGCGGTGTACCTCCAGTAGTGGAGGATCCTCGGTAGTGAAAATCCCCACCCTCGTGCCGGAAGTGAAGAAGAAAGGGAGGCTGGTGACGACAGGAGTGGAGGTGAGGATTTTGGAGAGAAGAGAGAAGGAGAGGTTGAGAAAGAGGGAGGAGGAGCTCGAAAGGCTCGAATGGGAGACCAGGGGTCTCCTCGACTTGGGGATCTTCCGATCCCTCAAGGATGAATGCCCCGCCGAGGAAGTCTGCAGGGACCCGGCGTGTAGGGCGGTACTGAAGAAGGTGACGCTGGCGGAATTGGCCTCGGAGGTGGGTCGAGCACTGGGCGCGATCAGATTGATGGCCCATAGGTCCAGAACCTTGAAGAGGACCTATGTGACCGTCATCAATCGCGCCCTGACCACCTCCGAAGTCGTCCTATCGACGCCCATCGCGAGGGCGGCTGTGAGGGACAATAGGAAGGAGGGGATGGACGAGGCGTACAAGGAGATGGAGGAACTCCGAGAGAGGGTGAGGCGGAAGGGGAGTGAAATCCGACGGCTCCAGGAGGAGATGTCGACGGTCAGGGTGGCTCCCGCTGGAGCCACTCTTGCCCTCTCCCTCTCCCTCCCGTCCCAACTGAGGAGGAAAACATACGCTAAGGTCGCGGGGGCAGCTCCTCGGCGGAAGAAGAGGATCGGACCAGGAGGCCGAAGGCGGAGAGGGCCACCAAAAGAAGAGAAGGAGGACAATGGTGATAAAGTCCTCCTTCAGCTCTTCGGATGAGAACGGGAGTGGGATCTCCTCCGACGACATACCATCATTTGACGATAATTTGCCGGACCAGCCACTCCCCCCGGCGTGGAGGCTCCCCCTAAAGGGGGTTAAAAAGGCACTGAACGAGTCGCTGGCGCGGTCCAGTCCCATGCAGGAGGAGAAACGCCAGACTCGCCTCACGAGCGAAATAATTCGTCTGGTGGAGGAGAGGTCTGGGGTTCCCGAGGGAGAGAAAGAATACTCCCGCCTCTCGAGGAAGATCAGCGAAGTTGTGGAGGAGAGGACCGGAGCTGGAATGGCGAAGGGGCTGGGAGCTCCGACGTCAATGCCGGCCCTGGCTCCGACACCGGTCGCAAGAAGGAGGACTCAGCAATCACAACCTCAGGTCCCACCGGTGGGGCGGGAGGGCGCACAGGAGAGGAAGGAGGAAGAGAGAAGAAGAAAGAAGAGGGAAAAGGAAAGGAAAAGGCTGCAGAAGAGGAAGAAGGAGCAACACCAGCAGCGGGCAACTCAACAGCAGCAGCAGGCCCAATCAGCGGGCCAGCGAGCCGGTGCCAGTCGCCACTAGGAAGATGGACGCGCCAGGAGTGGTGAAGCCAATGGGGGCTCCAGCGAGGGACCTGAAGGAGCTGGGACGGGACCCGCTGGAGAAAGGCCTCTGGAAGGCCCTCAACTCCGGGCGGGGGGCAGAAGCCGCAAAGAAAGGAGGACACTTGGGCGCTGGTGGTGTCAAGGAGGGGGAAGAGGAGGTAACAGGCAGAGGTAAGGAAACAGGAAGCTGCCTCCAATCCTCCAAATCCCCCCAAAGTGGGAACTGGGAGAGGGATACAAGGGGCGAGACAGTGTAGGTCGAGGCCGCCAAGGTCGGCGGCCGTCACCATCGTATTCCCCAAAGTTAAATACCATGAATTCATGGTGGAGGCCAGGCGCCGAATAAAGCCGGCGGACCTGGGGATCAACGTGTCTTTACCGGTCCACCAGGCCCACAACGGGGCTATGCTGGTGGAGGTGCCTCAAAGCGGGGCCCTCCGCCGACCGGTTTGCGGACGAGTTCCGTAAGCTGGTGGCCGAGAAGGGGCCCGGTTTTCCTGTCCAGAGGCCGGAGAAATTCGCTTCTTTGCGAATCTCCGGGCTAGACACGATAACCGGGCCCGACAAGGTGGCGGCCGCTGTGGCCCTCTCTGGGGGGTGCACTCTCGAGGAAGTCTCCACGAGAGGAATGAGCATCTCCCAGAGAGGTATAGGCGCAGTAGTGGTGCGGTGTCCGCTGGCGGCGGCCGCTAAGGTCGCTGCCGCGGAGCGGGTCCCGGTGGGGTGGACCCGCGCCGAGGTGACGGCGCTGCCCGCTCGCGCAATGTCGTGCTTCCGCTGTTTAGAACGGGGGCACGTGCGCGAGCGGTGCACGAACGCCGTCGACCGCAGCGATTTGTTACCGCTGCGGTAACCCCGGTCACCGTGCCAAAGGATGCTAGGCGGCAGTGCGCTGCCCTGTCTGCGCCGAAAAGGGTAGACCCTCAGGTCACAAGATCGGGGGGTCAGCCTGTAAACTCTCTCCCAGGAAGAAGAGGAGGGGGAAAAAGAAGGAAGGAGGAGGAGGAGGACAGACCGGGGAAGGAGGATCCAAAGAGGGGGAGGCCCGAACCCCTGCGGAGGCTCGACAGAATCCCGGAATGCCGATCGGAGGTACCGACCCTGGAACCTCCCCAACGAGGGACCCCGCCAGGGAGACGACCGAACCAGGGCAGGCTAGTCCACCGTCCGGGGACCCGGAGTACGTGGCGAAGGAGGCCGCGGAGGTCCCCATCCAACAGGAGTGGAAGGGGGAGCACGGATGGTGTCCGACCCCCAGTACCGAAGAGCAAGAACCGATGGAGGTGGAACCCCAGCCCCAGAGGAAGAGGAGGGGAAAGGAGAGCACGAAACCTGGAACGAGGGACCCATCGGAGGAGGACGTCAGGAAGGTGAGGAGAGTGAAGTCCTCGGACACACTCCCAACAACAATAATGGAAGGGGAGCCGGTGGGAGTTCACCCCCGACTCCCCATGAAGAAGAACCCCCCCATACTCCCGACGGGAGCGCTCAGGTAAGGACCCCCGTGACTCCGCGCATGAGGAGGTACCCGCGACAGAGGCCACCATGGCAGAAGCTCCCTCACTCAGGGAAGGCTGATACGGCGTTGCCGCCAGAGGCCTCCAAGGAGGGGGTGGATGTAGGTAGCCGGAGGATGCGAAGAGCGCTTGGCCTTCAAGCTGATTCGGGTCCTACAGGCCAACCTCGACGGCGGCGTCCAGGCACAGGACCTGTGATCACACAGGATACTGGAGCTGGACGCCGCGCTGGAGATGGCCACCAAGCCGCATTGGGTGCCGAGGAACAGCGCAAGCTGATTCGGCAGCCCAGACGGCTCGGTGGCCGTGGTTGCAAACCCCGATGCGGGGACCTATCCCTGTGAACTAAGGAAAAGGGGGTCCTCGTTTGAGGCGGTCGACTGCGGGCCCATCACGGTGGTGGGAGTTTATCTCCACAACCGGAGAAATAGAGTCAGTCTCGGAGACCTCGTCCGTATCAACAGGGTCCTCGAAGGTATCGGGGACGTGATGCAGAAGTGACACCCCCGAACCGTCGTCATAGCCGGGGACTTCAACGCCCACTCGGAAGGGTGGGGTTGCAGTCCCCAGCAGAGCGACCCTCGGGGCGAGGCAGTGGTTGACTGGGCAGCGGAGTTGGACCTCCTGTTGATGAACAGGGGGTCGGCTCTGTTCACTAACAGGAGGTCGGCCAGCACCTGTGTGCGGTCGAGGGGGGAGTCGGTCATTGACCTGACCTGGGCTTCCCCCTCGCCTGGTTATTCCAGGAGTGGAAGGTGGAGGTGGAGGGCGAAACACGGTCCGACCACAGGTACAAGTGTGGGCCCTCCGCCTTCCCAGACCTCCACGGGTGCGGGCCCCTCGCTGCCCCGGGGAGGACTATTCTCTCCCTAGGAGTTGGGCCATCAGTCGACTGGACGCGGACAGGTTTCGTGCGGCCGTCCTCGTGGCCACCTGGCACCTCGATGAGGTGCCGGGTGGATAGGCCCCCAGCCCTCAGGAGGGGGCTGGGGAAATAGTGGGTATCGTGGCGTCGGCGTGCGATGCCGCGATGCCCCAAGCCCACCCCCGCCGTCGCCGGGTTGCTTACTGGTGGACGGAGGAGATAGCGGTACTCCGGACCCGGCGAGGAGGCGGGGAAGACACGAGGGCAAAGGAGGGCTACCTAGCCGCTAGGAAGGCTCTCCGTGACGCCATCGTCGAGGCTAAGCGAGCAGCCTGGGAGCAGTTGACGAGCTCCTTGGACGACGATCCGTGAGGCCACCCGTACAAGAAGGCGATGGGAAAGACCCGACCCTGGGCGCCTCAACCGACGGAGACTTTGGACCGTCAGGCCTTCGAAGGACTCCTGGGCGCCCTCTTTCCGAGGGCGGAGGTGGGTCCTCCCAGGATCCCATTCCCAGAAATGGGGGAGGGAGTACATTTTTTTCTTTTTTTGTTCAGGGCCTTGTTCAGGGCCCAATCGCCCTGGTTTATTATTCGGGTTTTTTCCTCTCCTAGTATCGGCTGCCTGGACTGCCAGACTCACGAGCCCGAACACCCGGTTATTGTTAGATTTGCTCTCTGTTGCAGTTGCCCGAAGGCTGACCAGCCCGCACGCCCGGCTTTTTACATTGGGTTTCCTTCCCCTAGTTCGGCTGGCTGGCACCACCAGCCCAAAGAGCCCGATCACCGGGATTTAGCACTGGGGTTCTTCCTTCCCTAGTAATAGATTGCTTACCCACGAAGTCAAGCTCTCGAGCCCTCGCTCGGGTTTGATATCGGAGTTTCCGATCTCCGGAATAGGTTGCACAAGGCTAACGAGTCCACTAACTCGGGTTTTTACAGTGGGTGTCCTTCCCCTCGTCGGGTTGTTTGGCAACTTCCCAAACTAACGAGTCCGACACCCGGGTTTTCATGGGTTTTCCGCCCTTCGGTTTTTACATTGGGTTTTCCTTCCCCTTGTTCGGACGTCTTAGAAAAATAGACTCACGGGCCCGATCGCCCGGGTTTATTAGTCAGGGTTCTTCCTTCCCTCTAGTTCAGGTACCTCGCGAGTCTGGACTGCCAGACTCGCGAGCCTTTTTTTTTTGTTCACGCAGGGGAAATCCATCATGGATACCCCCGCCCCCTTGGGGAGGGGCGGGGGTTATGTCGGACTCTTACCGACCTGCGGGATGTCTACATGTCGGACCGTGAGGTGGGGAGTTAGAGGAACTGCTCCCGCATTCCCTCCCCAACCCCCCGGCCCCAGGGCTCTAATCTAAGAGCCCCTCGCCTTCTTATACCGCACGTCCCCTTCCCCTTTCGGGGAATTAGTGGGAGAGGTGCAGTCCCCGGCGGGTAACTCCGCCGGTTGGCCTTCTGGTGTCACCTTGGAGGAAGGGGACATCCACCTTTCGTCCTTATCCCTCCCTACCTGAAGGGAGAGGAGGGGATTTTGGGGAGGTGGACCCGACCCCAATCGGGTTTTCCACCAGGCCCGTGTAGGTCAGCACCCTTTCCTCGTCCGATGCCACCTCGGGCCCGCTGTAGATTACCCCCCAGGGGAGCACCGGCCCTGCCGTTCTCTGCGACGGCGTTTGCCAGGCCGGCGCCTCCATTAGGCGGCTTCCTTCTGGGAGATTACCTTCTTGCAGAAGGAGGCCGCCATGTCCCACGCTCTCTAACTCCCGCACATAGCTCGCACTAGATGCGGGAGTGAGAGCTCCCCGTTTCGGCAATCCACCGCCCCGAGCAGGACCCGGCGCTGCTCATCCCATGCTGCGCAGGCAGCCAGGGTATGCCGCGCCGTGTCCTCTTGCTCGGGGCAGTGGTAACACCGAGCGTTGGGCTCCTTCTTATTCGGTACAGGTATCTCCCGAAGCAACCATGCCCGGTCAACACCTGCACCAGGTGGAAGGACATTCCACGCCCCCTCCTATCTGTAATTTCTGACAGACAAGGGCGGACAGCCTCCATTCGGAGATCAACCCAGCGGCCGAGAGGGAGGCCCAGGTCAAATCAGTGACCGATGACCCCTCTCCCGGCCTTATGTAGGTTCCGGTGGACCGTCTGTTTCCCAACAGAAGGCCCAGTCCCGCCGCCCAGCCGATGACCGCCTCGCCCCTGGGATTCCGCTGCCGGGGACTGCAACCCCACTCCTCAGAGTGGGCGTTAAGGTCCCCGGAAATCACGACAGGTCGGGGATGGCACTTGCGTACCAAATCCCCGATTCTATCTAGGATCCCTTTGATGCGGGCGAGGCGGCCAAGTCCGGCTTTGTTTCTATGGTGGGGGAGATATACCCCCACCACAGTTATGTGCCCCGAGTCGACCGCCACGTACGAAGGATCCCTTTTCCCTTAAAACACAGGGAGGGGTCCCCGCTGCAAGGTCAGCCACCATGGCCATCGAGCCGTCCGGGCTGCCGAACCAGCATTCACTGCTGATCGGCATCCAGTTCGGCTCGGTGGCTACCCCCAGCCCGGCGCCCAGTTCCCGGATCCTATGTACCCACAGGTCCTGGGCCCGGGCGCCGCGTCCGAGGTTCGTCTGTAGCACCCGGAGTGGCGTGAAGGCTAGGCCTTACACGCCTCCTGCGGGCTGTCTACCTTCACCCCCTCTTGGAATACCTTTGGCGGCTGGACCGCTTCAGTCTCCACAGAGGGGGTTTCGGCCTTGGTGGCTATGACCTCAGCCTCTTCCTGCGCGGAGGGCGATTGCCCCTCGGGTGTCCCTACCTTGACCTCTCCTTCCTCTGGCGGGTATGAGGAGGAGTCGTCTACTACCAGGAGGGGAGAACAGGGGTGAAGTACCTTCTGTCTCCCCCTCCACTAGGGTGGTTGGTGGAGAGTCCTCGGACTGCACCCGCCTTACCTTCTTCTTGTCTTCCTCTGAGGATCCGCTGGTCCCTTCCCTGTTTCTCCGCTCATCTCTCCTTTTCCTCTGGGACATCGGCTCGGTCTCCATTAGGAATGGTGTAGAAGCCCTCTCCGGGATCTCCCACGACGCCAGGGAGGAGTCTCTTTCTTCGTTATCCTTCTCGTCCCTCGTTGCAGAGGAGGCCGGGATGGCCTCCTCCGGCTGCGGGGTCCGATCCACAGAGTCTTGAGGGGGTCGGGCCTCCCCCTCCTCGGTTCCCTCGACCAACGTTGACAACTTCCCCTTCTCTCGCGCCTTAGCCCCCTTCCTCTTCCCAGAGAAGGAGAGTTTGCAGGCAGGCCCTCCGATCTTATGATCGGAAGGCCTGCCCGCTTCAGCGCAGACCGGGCAGCGAGCTGCCCCTTGGCACCCTCTGGCGCGGTGGCCGGGGTTACCGCAGCGGTAACACAGTCCGTTGCGGTCAATGGCGCTATCGCACCGCTCGCGCACATGCCCCGGTTCCAAGCGCTGGTAGCATAGTTTGGTGCGAGCGGGCAGCGCCACCACCCCGGCGCGAGTCCATCCAACCTGGACTCGCTCCGCGGCGGCTACCTTCGCGGCAGCCGCCAGCGGACATCGCGCCACCACCGTGCCAGTTCCCCACCAGGAGACGCTTACCTCGCCGGAGGAAACCTCCTCCGGCGTGCATCCCCCGGCGAGTGCCACCGCAGCCGCCACCTCGTCGGCCCCAGTCGTCGCATCGAGGCCGGTCAGTCGCAGCACTGCGATCTTGACCGGCCTACGGATGCGAAAACCGGGGCCTTTCTCCGCCGCCAGCTTGCGGAGTTCCTCCGCAAGCCGGTCGGCGACTGCCCCCGCGGTGAGGCCAGGCACCTCGACCAGCATATCCCTGTTCAGGGCCTGAGTAACCCTCAAGGACCCCGGGATACCCAGGTCTACTGGTCTTATCCGGCGCCTGGCCTCGACTATGAATTCCCGATATCGATCGGGGGGCAAGTAATGGTGACGGCCGCGCTCTTCGGCGGCTTCGGCTGACCCGGCCTCGCCCCCTTACTTCCTTCCTTCGTTCCTACCTGATTAGTAGGGGGAGGAGTGGGAGCCATTTTTGTCCTTTCCTTCTTCTTCTCCTTCCTTCCTAAGACTTTGGACCATGCTTCTTCCTTTCTCTCCTCTGTCTGAAGCGCAAATCCCAGTCTTTCTGCAAATCCCAAACCTTCCAGTCTTTTGGCCGGAATTCACATTCCTCCTCCTTGGGTCAACTCCTTCTCCGTCTCCTTCCTGAGCCTCGCCCTTGCCTTCTTCCTCTTCTATTTTTCTCTAGCCCTTTCCCTCTTTCTGTTCCTGTCCGCCGGAGTCTGTTGGGCCTGGGCCTGGCCCTCTCTCCCGCCGCGGTCCTCTTCCTTCTCCTTTCCTTTCTGAACTTGGGTTGGTACAGGGCACCTCACCCCCTCAGCGACCCGGCTCCTGTCCCATCCCCAGACGAGGTGAGGCTTCTGATCCATCAGTCGCCTCACCCCGCCACCGGATGCACGGGCCATGGTCGCCATGGAAGCATCCAGATCCCCCTGTACACTCCTAAGCTCGGGTCTCCATGTTGGAGAGGGAGTCTCACCCGGGAGTCTGTCGTCGTAGACGGGACAGACCCCCGGGAGAGCCCCCCTCTCCCTCCCCTCCCCCCCATGGGAGGAAGAGGAGGAGCTGCTCCTCGCCACTCTCCTCCTCTTCCTCTTCTTTATCCTCCTTTTCTCTTCCCTTCCCTCTTTCTCCGCTGAGGTAGACGCCTCTCCGCTCGCTGCCTCAGCGTACGTCTTCTTCCTCCTGGACGGCTCTGGTGGTGGAGGTTGAGTGGGGATGTTCAGGGTCCTGCTCGTCCGAAGCTCCTCCTGGAGCTTAAGATTTTCCGACTGCAGTTTCCTGATCTCCCCCTAAGCTCCTCAATCTCCCTCATAACCTCCGGCTTCTCTTCTCCTCCGTCCTCTTATGCTGCCGTTTTGGCGATCAGTGTCGTCATTGCTGCCCGAGTAGTGGCAGCAGCCCGGTTAAGCAGTCCGGTGAATGTCCCCTTCAAGGTGTTTGAGCGAACCGCCACCAATTTTATCGCCCCCAAGGCCCGTCCCACCTCATCCGCCAGCTCCGCTGCACCCGCCCCCCTGATAAGATTCAGAGAGGAGGCGTCTCTGAACACTAGTTCAGCCGGGCGCTTGTCCGCCAGCGTGTGTAGGAGCCCCCTTTCGAGGAGGCTCCACGCCTCCTCTAGCATCTTGAGGCGCTCCTCTCTTCTCCCTCGCCTCCTTCTCTCTCCTCTCCTTCAGGCCAACCCCTTTGCCGATCGTGGCCAGTCTTGCCCTACCCCAGCTGGTATAAGGGCTGGGAGCGGGCCCTCCATGATTTCGGCCACCGACGTGAATCCTCCACTAGTTGGGGGCCTCACTCTCTTCGTTCCTGTGACAGCGCCGCTGTTCTTCTGGTTGGCCCCCATTGGTAGCAGCGTTGTCTTTCCCCCTGCCATTCGGACCTGATATCTGGATCCCTGGGAGAGGAATACGTCGGTGACGACAACCGGCCCTGCGATTCTCGCCCCCGACACCCCCTCTCTCTCCCCGGTCCCCAGACCTTCCTTCCCTCTGTTGGCAGACACCCTCTGCTTCTTCGCGCAGAGGGGGCCGGGCTTGTTGACCCCTGGTACCGGCTGGTACCGGCTTCCCCTGGCCAGCGGGGACACCGGACCTCAAGGACATGCCTTTTTTTTTTACGAGGAGGAAATCCATCATGGATACCCTGACCCTCGGGAAAGGGCCAGGGTTATGCCGGACTTCTACCGGCTTAAACCTCCCTGGGTGGCGCTGCGAAGGGACTGGAATCTGGGCCCCGGAGCCAATGACTGCTTATCAAGGCCCCGAGTCCAGGCTTTACGCCTTTTGTCCCTGAGAGGTGGGTGGGGGAGGAGGGAAGCCAACCCGAAGGTTCGCTTCGACCACCGCTCCCCCAGCGGAGGGGGGAAGCCAGCCCAAGGGCTCGCTTCAACCACCGCTCTCCTTTCCCACCCTTCACGCCTCGTCATTTGGTCAGGAAGGGGGAAGCCGGCCGAAGCTCGCTTCAACCACCGTTCCTGACCAGACGAGGCGCCGCCAATACACGTGCGGCCGACTGATCTATCTTCTCAGCCGGCCGCCCTACCTTTGAGGGCTGGTTGGGGCACCGGGAGTCCTCGCCCGGTGCCCCACCCTCCCGCCCGGCGGTTACGGGGGGAAATGATCCCCTAGCCGCCGGGCACTCCCACCTCCGCGGAGGAATGGGATGGGGAGTCCTAGCGAACCCCCTCCCGCATATCCGACTTACTCACTCCGTCGGAGTTGCGGTTTGGGGGGAGGGGTGTTTTGTTCGATGATGAATCACCATCGACACCCTCTCCCCCCTTTATTATTATCCGACTCCCTTTTTGAGGGAAGTCAGTGGTCTGCGGGAGTGGGGCCTAGGCCTAAGCTGCGCCTTCCACCCGCCTCTATCTCCCATTGCTGCCGTAGGAGGGGCAGCAGTGGGTGGCGGTGGTGGTGTCACCACCATCGTCACCGCGGGGGGGGGCGGTCAGCAGCGCCGCCGCCATCATCAGGGGGGTCAGCCGCTGTAGTACCACCACCGCCTCCCCCTGTTTCTATCTGTCACTTGCCTTCTTTGGACTTTATTGGGGACATTATGTCCCCCATGGGTCCTTCTTCCCGTTGGTACCGAAGGGGGAGCAGGAGGGGGAATGGGGGGAGGAGGTAGTGAACCCACCATCCTCCTAAGCTCGTCTTCCTCCGACGAGTCAGCGTCCCCCTCCCTGCTCCTGCTCCTCCCTCTCTCCACTGTCTGTATCTCTCTCTCTCTTCCTCTTCCTTCTACCTCGGCCTTCCATCCTTCTCCGCGTCTCCTCAGCCTCCTCCTTCTTCTGCATAACCTCCTCACAAAAGGAGGAGAACGCATCCCATTTCCTCTCGCTCCCTAAAATGGCGTTGATGATCACCGGGAGCGAGAGGTCGTGGCCCAGAACTCGGACCATGACTCCGCGCTCAACGCCCCAGGCTGGACAGTCCTGAAGCGTATGTTGCGCGGAGTCATGGTCATACCCACAATGGTGGCAGGATGTTGTGCGCTCCTTGCCTATTCGGCACAGGTACTCACCGAAGCATCCATGCCCGGTGAGCACCTGTGCCATTCTGGACGTCAGAGTCCCATGGGCCCTTCCTACCCAATCCAGTAGGAAGGGCCGGACGGCCTCGACCGTCCTCCTCCCGTACCTGGCATTGGCCAGGATTCTTTGCCATCTCTGGAGGAGGACCAGTCGAGCCTGGTGCTTCACATTCCGAAGAGCCCTGGCGAGCGGTTCTCCTGCCCCCTATTCTTAGGAGCTCATGCCTTCCATGGTACGTACTTCTATACGACAAGGCCATGAGCTCCATGGGGGGCATGCTCGCCAGGATTGTCGCCGCCGCGCAGGATACGGTGCGATAGCACCTCGCGACCCTGACCGCCAGCGTCCTTTGCACTCTGCGCAGTTGCGCCTGCATTGGACGACTGGCGGCCAGGGCCTCAGCCCATACCGGGGCTCCATAGAGCGCCACTGAGTTAAGTCGCCTGCGTGGAGGCGACGAGCCTTCCCGTCTGGTCCCCCGATATTCGGCATTAGCCTACCCAACCGGGCAGAGACTACCCTTAGTCGGGGGATCAGCCTGTTAATGCTCTCTGAAGCACCAGGTGCCGCCCAGTGTGAGGTCCAGATATTGCATCTGGGCCTCCAGTGGGACCCTGACTGTTCCCACCCGCACCTGGGCCTGGGGTGGCTTTCTCCCTTTGGCGTGGAAAAACATCGCCTCTGTTTTTCTCTCAGCCACCACCAAACCCAGGTTGCGGATGGCGCGCACAACTCCTGCCACCGCCATATTTGCCGTATGAACGGCATTCCCCCAGTCATTCCCCCCGGCTAAGATGAGTGTGTCATCAGCGTAGCATATGATGTATAGCCAGGGGGAGGGCTGTACGGAGGACTGAGTCGTAACCGAGGTTCCACAATAGAGGGCCCAGTACCTGTGGAACCCCGCAACTCATCCCCCTCTCGCGTATCTCGCCGTCGGCGCCCTTCCAAATGAGGCGCCGACCCCGGAAGTAATCCTCGATGACGGCCGTGAGGGTGGGAAGCGGAAGTAATCCCGCATCGTCTGCACCACCCTACCCCAGGGCAGGGTGTTGAATGTGTTGGCGATATCTAAAGATACCGCCACCGCCACCCTGCCTTCCATCACGATGACCTCCAAGAGGGATCTTAGATGCAGTATCGCATCTACTGTCGATCTCCCCTCTGGGAAACCATATTGGCCATCACCGAGGTCGGGACCTTCCTGTGACATATGCCTCTGGAGGCGGGCAGCTATGACTCTCTCAAAGAGTTTGCCGGCCTCATCCAGGAGGCATATGGGCCTGTACGCGGAGGGGGAGTCCTCCGGTTTGCCCTCTTTTCGGAGGAGAACCATGTTGGCCCTCCCCCAGACTGGGGGGAACCTTCCTTCCCTGAAGGCACGCGTGAAGAGACCAGCTTTTTGAGAACTTTTTATTCATGCACCCTGAGGCCAGGGTGAGAACCCGGCCGGGGATACCATCCGGACCTGGAGTTTTCCTGCTTTTGACCTTTTTGGTAGCCTCGGCCACCTCCTCCTCCGACACCCCCGGTACCTCCCCCTGTTGTTCGGGGGGTGGTAACATGTATGGGTTGATTGGGTTTCCCCTCCCAACCGGGAAAAGGGTCCCCATCACCCGTTCTAGGAACCGGGGGTCCAGCGTCACCGTCAAAGGGGACGTCCATGGTTTCAGTTTCTGCATAACCACTTTGTATGGACGCCCCCACGGAACCGCGTCCAGTAAGAGGAGGAGGTCCTCCCACCCTCTTCCTCTGACCGCCCCTATGGCATCCCTGAGTTCTGCAGCTGCCCTGCAGAACTCCTTCCGGGCGGCCAGAACGGCCTCAGGGTCCGGATTTGGTCTATTCCGCGTCCTTCTGAAGGCCCTCCTGAGGTGGACAGACCTGCGCCTAAGCGTGGCGATCTGGTCTGTCCACCACCAGGAGGACCGTTTTGGGCAGGACCTAACTCTGGGCATGGAGGCATCACACGCCTGTGTAAGTATGTCCATTACCTTCATGACCTCAGAGTCCAGGTCCTGCCCCTCCCTTTGCCGTGGCCAGGTGGAGCCCTCTAAGGAGATCTCAAGGATCTCCTTGTTAAGTTGGGCTAGGGACCACCTACCGGGTCGGGGTTCTTTACTCTGGTTGGGCCGCAGGCCATCGGGGGTGACGGACAGCTCCATCTCTATCAATTGATGGTCTGACAGAGTTTCAAGCTCGTCCGCCACCCTCCAGGTCCGCGAGGGTTGCCCATGATAAGTCAATAATTGACTCCCCCCGCGACCCTACAAACGTGGATTTATTTCCTTCGTTCAAAATGTGCAGACCTAGGCCCGCAGCCCAATCTGCAGTTACCTCCTCCCGCCTGTCACCGCGCCGGGATCCCCACAGTTCCGATTTCGCATTGAAATCTCCGGCTACGATGACAGGTCCTGGGAGATGCCTTCGAATTGCATCTCCCATTTCTTGGAGCCTGGACCTGTAATCAATCAGATCCAGGCTCTTGGATGGGGGGAGATATACCCCGACCACGGTGACTACTCCCCACCTGGCTACGACGTATGCCCTACCGCTACTAGTAAAGGTAGCGGGGGGTGAGCTATCGCTCGCTCTCCATACGATAGCGACAGAGCTCAGGTCATCCCCAAACCACCTTGGGTGATTTCTGGGGATGCGATAGGGCTCTGCCGCTATTCCTAATCCTGCACCACGCTCCGCCATTGTGTGCTCAAACAACGGTTGAGCTTGGCGAGCGCGGTGCAGATTTCCTTGGAGCAACTTGGTGTCCATTATAGATTTGTTGGACCTACTATCACCTTCCCACCAGGTTGGTCTCCCTCATCGCTTCCTTCATTTTCCACCGGGCGTGGACGTTTCTCTCTTCTCTTAGCGTCTATTTCCATATCCTCATTCTCTGTTTGTTCGGAGTTTTGGATAGGAACTCTTTCTCTTTGTGGGAGTGGAGGTGGGGGAGCCTGAGTCCCATCCCCATCTCCTTTCTCCGAATATTCCCTCTCTTCTTCCTTCTCCTCGAGAGGAGCAGTAGGGTTTTGCGGATTCGGTGCGGATTCCGCTTTTCTCTCTACTGCTCCTCTCGAGGCCTTCCTTTTCCCTAGGGGGGTCAACATGATGGTCCTCCCATTCTGTGTCCCGACGGTATTCCTGCATCTGCACAAATCTGGCACCTGGCTCTGGAATCACAGTCCCGAGCCAGGTTCGCCACATCTGTAGCAGTTGCCTCTTCTACTTATATTGTTTGTGCAGTTTATTTGCACGTGTCCCTTTTCTAGGCATCGGAAACACTGCATGGGCCTAGCCTGCAACATCTCCACTTTCGCCTGTGTCAATCCTATGGTGATTGATCCCTTCTCTGCTACCTTTTTGGCTGCCAGAAGAGGGTACTGGACCCATAATGACCTAAAGCCACTTTGGGTCTCCCTTATTTTGCCGGTTTTTACATCGGAGACTATGCATCCGCCAATCTTCGCCACTGTTTCAGCGGCTTCTTTCTCAGAGGTTGAGATTTCCAATCCTCTAATCCGGATCTCACCCATTTTCTGTGGCCTGCTCACTTTCGCCCTGTCAGATAACACCTTTCTCAATTTATCCGCCAGGAGATCCACTTGTCTTCCTCTTTCCTCTCCTGGTATTTCAAGGACCAGTGCTCCAGTTGCACCAACCCTGGTCTTCATTTCCTCTATGCCCATATCGGATAGATCTATCTTCTTTTTGGCTTCGGCGAGTAGTCCCTTATATTGGTCTTTGTCCGCCGTAATTGTGACCACCATTTCTGGTGGCCAGACCGCTTTCGGGGGTCCCGCACCTCCGACAATGCGGGCATCGTGCAGAGCGCCGCCACGCGGGGGACGCCATAGAAGGAGGTAGTTCACCGGTGTCGCACCCCACCGGGAACGCCTCCCCCATGGCAGCGAGCGTGCTCGCGCCGCCCGAGGGTCCGCTTTAGGGTGATGCGATCGCATTCCCTCGGGCACAGCACATAGGGGCTCCGGCCCTGCCTCGGAATACGTCCGAGCGGCCCGGAGCACCCCTCCACCCCCCAGGTACCGTGAGGGGTTCCAAATCCTCACGGTGTGCAGACCCGGGTGTGGGTACCTCCCTCCGCCCGACCGTGGCCGGGACGGATGAGGGAGAGGATCACCCCCATTGGCTGCCGGAGCACCGGCGTGCAATGCCTTCGGGGATACTGATCTCCTCCCACCCGCTCTGTGATCGTGCTGGTCACTCAGCCCGGTCGGGTGTACTGCTCTTGGTCCAGTCCCTCAGTACAGACCACTCCGGCATGATAGAACCTGCCAGGGGCCGAAACCCCTGCCGGCACAGCTCTGTACATCATTGGGACCTTCAAGCCTCCTCACCACGTCAAGGTGGCACCCACGGGGAGGCTCCCCAGGGACATGTCTGTCCCATGTTGGGTGGCTGCTCTCGTTATCCTATGCGGAGAGCTCACCCTACCAACCCTCCGGTGAGGACGGTAGTCCCGGCTACTATCCTCGGTAGCCGTTGAGGGGGATGGACTATAACCCTCGGTAGATGGCCCTCCGGAGGCTATTCCTCCGGGGTCCATATGCTCTCTCTCCCCGGGGGGAGTGGAGATGGCACCCGCCGGCAGATCTCTGCCCATCCTCGCTTCTCTCTTCCTCTGTCGAAAAATCACCTGCCGAAACAGGTGGTGAGCCCTTAGGCGGGTTGCTACACTCGCCTTTTCGGGACTCTGAGTCCGAAGACTCGGAGAAGATTGGTTTTTTGTTTATTGGAGATCTCATATTAAGTCCCACGAGTACGGCGGGAAGTGGGCGTCGACCTCGGGTAGAGCCCCTGCATTACCCGGGGTAAGGCTAGCGTGTCCCTTGGGTTCGCCAGGTGCCCAAGGTGAGGAACCATTAGCGACAGGTCACGCACCTGCCATTCATCCCATAAGCGTGGCATAACTCAACCGTAGGATTACGTGGTGTTTTATAGAGGACCCGCCTCGCGGTCCGGCTAATTAAGGCAAGACCCCCGGCCCTAGAGACATGACCTAGGGTTACGGTGCGATAGGCTAAGGTCTGCCGGCGTTGCCTGAGTCCCCTGTACCAGAGTGCCAAAGCACCCTGGCCCCTCGAAATTGTGTCAGGTTATACGTCCTGACAGGTACGGGTTTGATATCAGGGTTTTCCTTCCCCTAGAACGGTTGCCTTCACCCGGCTCACGAGCCCGTTCTGCCCGCGCTGTAACGTTCTTTGGTCCCCACGAATGGGACCCTCCAGACCCTGTTAAAACCTGGAGGCAGCTGCCCATCCAGGAGTGTTATGGACGCTCTTAGTCTGGTCGCTCTGTACAGGCCACCCTGGCATGGTAGAACTTGCCAGGGGTCGAAACCCCCGCCGGTACAGCCCTGTACATCGGGACACGCAAGCTCCCCCACCACGACAAGGTGGCGCCCACGGGGGAGAAAAAGCGGACACTTTTTTGGTCCCCTCTCCCACCCGATGACCAGCAACCTGGCACAATCGACGGCCATCCCTTCCGAAAGGGGCCCCAATGCTCGACGACTTTTGCCTGACAGATCAGGTCGCCCGACACCTGCGGGTTCCCTGTTGTCGACTATCTCCAGCCGCCGAACACCAAGGACTCCCTGTCGGACGGATAACTCCCGACTGTGTGCTCCAGATTTCCCGGACACCGGGTGTTGTACCATTGATCGTATGCTGAATGGTCGTTGGTGAACCTCATCCATCCCGCACGCAATCCCGGCACCGTAAATGTCATGCCTTTCGGCATGTGCCAGTCGAACTGCTTCCGGTCGCGGTATCGTGTGTCCGTATACACCCTTTACAGGACCGGTCAAGGCGCAGGGTCGACCAGCTGCGGGAGTCTCCCAGTCCTGCAGTAGTGCATCCGAAAGGCTTCATTACCGCCATCGATGCCACGCCACCACTCCACCCGGGCCGGAAAACCAGGCACCAGACCGCCAAGACCCGGAAGGGTCAGTAGTCCGGCGCCCGCCCAACCAGCCCACGCGGCAGGCGCCGCAGCATCGACTCTAACGGTGGCATACCTCCACGAACCGTACGTCCGTAACAGCCGACCAGCACCTTTTCCATGAGGGTGAGACTGAGACACCGATGAGTGCATCCCCCAAGTTTCCTCAAGGAATGCCCACCCGGCACGCAGAAAAACCCTCCTTCAGAGGCGACCTAAGCTAGTTCATTCGACGCACTTATCCTCTCCGGCACTGTGACGAAAGTGGCCCCGTCCACCACCGCTACAGCCCCAACCCATCGAGGATCAGTGCCGTCCCCAGCCCCCTCCGGACCCCCCCCCACACACACACATTCATTCTAGATGGCTAGCCATCCTACACCCAGGAGGAGCCCGTCCCGTCCCCCGAGAGCACCCCCGCTCCCGCCGCCGATCGAGCCCCCAGGCGCCGCGGAACTTCGGTCTAACGGATCAGTGAGTGCTAGCCCACCGTTGCCGACTATCCTCCGCCCCCCGGCACCCAAAAGGCTACTCCTGACGACAGAACCAGGACCCACGGGTTCCGCCACGCGCTCCACCAGATGTTTCCATTCGGCAGCGCTCATGTAGAGGAATTAGACCACATGAACTCTGCCTTGTGGACTTCATACGCTCGACTGTCTCACTAGACTAACGAGGCCGCCTACCCGAGTTTGTTCTTTGAGATTCTTCCTTCCTCCTCGGTGGACTGGGAAACCAGTCTCACGAGTCCGAGCATCCGACCAATTGTTCACGAAGTTGCCTCTCCGGTTTGGTCGCCCCGAGGCTTGGCGAGTCCTAAACACCGCCCCGCAACTAACGAGTCCAAATACCCGATCGGTTTTAATCGGAGTTTTCCTCTCCGGTTTGGTCATCATGGTGCTAACGAGCCCAAACTCCCGGGTTTTTACTTTGGGTTTTCCTTCCCCTCATTTAGTGTCTGTTCGACAGAATAACAGGCCCAATCGCCCTGGTTTATTATTCGGGCTTTTTCCTCTCCTAGTATAGGCTGCCTGGACTGCTAGACTCACGAGCCCGAACACCCGGTTATTGTTAGATTTGCTCTCTGTTGCAGTTGCCCGAAGGCTGATCAGCCCGCACGCCCGGGTTTTTACATTGGGTTTCCTTCCCCTAGTTCGGCTGGCTGACACCACCAGCCCAAAGAGCCCGATCACCGGGATTTAGCACTGGGGTTCTTCCTTCCCTAGTAATAGATTGCTTACCCACGAAGTCAAGCTCTCGAGCCCTCGCCCGGGTTTGATATCGGAGTTTCCGATCTCCGGAATAGGTTGCACAAGGCTACTAGCCCTTGTGCAACCTATTCCGAGCCCACTAGCTCGGGTTTTTACAGTGGGTATCCTTCCCCTCGTCGGGTTGTTTGGCAACCTCCCAAACTAACGAGTCCGACACCCGGGTTTTCATGGGTTTTCCGCCCTTCGGTTTTTACATTAGGTTTTCCTTCCCTTTGTTCGGACGTCTTAGAAAAATAGACTCACGGGTTCGCCCGGGTTTATTAGTCAGGGTTCTTCCTTCCCTCTAGTTCAGGTACCTGGACTGCCAGACTCGCGAGCCTTTTTTTTTGTTCACGCAGGGGAAATCCATCATGGATACTCCCGCCCCCTTGGGGAGGGGCGGGGGTTATGCCGGACTCTTACCGACTAAAACCCCTGCGGGATGTCTACCTGTCGGACCGTGAGGAGGGGAGTTAGGGGAACTGCTCCCGCATTCCCTCCCCAACCCCCCCGGCCCCAGGGCTCTATTCCAAGAGCCCCTCGCCTTCTTGTACCGCACCCCTTTTCCCCTTTCGGGGAATTAGTGGGAGAGGTGAGATTCGCGAGCCTGAACGCCCGGATTGGTTCGGAGTTCTCTCCGTTTCGGATGTCTGGACCACCAGACTCACGAGCCCGAACGCCCGGTTTGTGCGGGGTTTCCTCTCCGGTGCAATGCCGTTAGGCTAACGAGCCGCACGTCCGGGTTTATTAGTTAGGGTTCTTTCTTCCCTCTAGTTCAGGTGCCTGGACTGCCAGACTCACGAGCCTGAACGCTCGGTTTGGTTCGGAGTTTTCTCTCCGTTTCGGGTGTCTGGACCGCCAGACTCACGAGCCCGAGCGCCCGGTTTGTGCGAAGTTTTCTCTCCAGTGCAGATGCCTTCAGGCTGACGAGCTACACACCCGGGTTTGGTATTGGGGTTCTTCCTCCCCTTCACATAGGTTGCTTGCACACGAAGTCAAGCCCTCGAGCCCTCGCCCTCGGGTTTGATAACGGAGTTTCCAATCTCCGGAATGGGTTGCTCAAGGCTGACGAGCCCACTAGCTCGGGTTTTTGCAGTGGGTTTTCCTTCCCCTCGTCGGGTTGGCTGGAAACCTCCCAGATTAACGAGTCCGATACCCGGGTTTTTACAATGGGTTTTCCGTCCCCTCGTTGGGTGCCTGGAAAATAGGCTAACGGGCCCCATCGCCACGGATGTTTACGGGTGTCCTTCCCCTGTTTGGTTGCCTCCCAAAGGCGAGGCTAACGAGCCCAAACGCCCGCGCTACAGGGTCCTTCGTGCCGCTCAAGAGCAGCCCTCCAGTCCCTTAATGCTTCAAGAGGCAGCTGCCCATCTCGAAGCATGTATTGGTCGCTCTTAGTAGCCACTCTCCTCGGTTCACCCTCGAACCTGGAATCCTGAGATTCCAAGTCGAGTCCATCCCCTTGTATCATTGTGGCCATCAAGCTTCTGCACCACGACAAGGTGGCGACCATTCGCAGAAGACACAACTTTCATCTGCCGGATTAACTTCTTTTTTTTTGTAAGGTAGTAACGAAAATGCCAAACTAAAAAATTTCAAGGGATGATATCTCCGAGAAGAAATAAGATATATGAAAAATTCAAAATGCGTTTTGAAGGCGAAGAGTAGTACTTTCAGATACTGTAAAGAGTTTTGTAGAGAAAAATTAATTCACGTTGTAATATAACCCCGAATATAGCGAAAAACTGTGTTTTTTGCACTTTCAGATTAGAATATCTCGAAAATCTGATGTGATGGAGCAATTCCGCTGCCAAGTTCGGATTCAGCGCACCGAAACCTTCAGGAAAGTATAGTCTGGTCTCAGGGCCTGGAGTTTCGTAAAATTTTGTCGGCCTGTGTTATTAATTAATCCATTAGATTTTCAGTTGCGCAACGAGCTTTTTGCTAGTGCTGGTTGAAATAAACAAATCGATAGTTGGACCAACACTTAATAATTAGTATTTTTCTCTACTTAATTATTTAGATCAATTTCCTATCATTTACCTGATTAATACTTCTTTGCTCTAATTAAGAATGGCGGAGCTTTCTGAAAGAGATCGAATAACACTGTTAATGATGCGAGGAGGGGGGGAGAAAACCAAGGGGGTATAGAAAATGTAACACGATTATTTAACGAAAATTGAAAAAAATGTAACGCGATTATTTAATGAAAATTTTCTGAATGAAAATAATAAGATCTCCAAAAGTACTATAATCCGTACTATGCAACGTTTCGAGGACATTGGTAGCATTAAAAGCCGCCCAAGATCTGCTAGATATAAAACAGCAACAAATAATGATAAGGCATTAGATGTTTTATAGTCTTTCGTTGAAAGTCCCCATTTTCATCAATCGCCTTGCACAAGAACACGAAATCGGTCATGCATCTGTCAGTAAAATTCTGAAATTGAATAAATAGCATCCATACAAACTCCATATGGTCCAAGAGTTGTCCGAAGACCATTTTGATAGACGCATCGAATTTTGTGATCTTATGATGGAGATGATTGTCGACGATCCTCTATTACTTAATAATATTGTTCTCTCTGATGAGGCAACATGTGAACTGACTGGAAATGTAAATAGACACAATTGTAGATACTGGAATGACGTTAATCCTCACTGGAAAAGAGACAATCATATCCAATATCCACAAAAAGTTCACATATGTGCTGGTATTCTTAATGATAGACCAGTTGGCCCTTTCTTCATTGAAGGTAATTTGACAGAACAAGTATACACAGTCATGCTTCGCGAACAAATTGTTCCAGATATTCGAGACATAGCTGGTGGAAATATGGATGTATACACAGTCATGCTTCGCGAACAAATTGTTCCAGATATTCGAGACATAGCTGGTGGAAATATGGATGAAATTTATTTCCAACAGGATGGAGCTCCACCTCATTATGGTGCCATTGTCCGTCAATAATTGAATGAGGTCTTTCAGGACAGGTGGATAGGGCGAAGGAAGGAGTCATATTGAAAGGCCACCTCAGTCTCCGGACTTGACTTTTTTTTGTGGGGTTACTTGAAAAGTAAAGTTTATGCCACCAAGATTTAAATGAGTTAAAAGGGAGAATAACTCAAGAGCTATAACTAATACCGCCGGAAACGTTCCGGAATGCGGTTTCAGCTGTTTATAACAGATTGGCACATTGCCAGGCTGTTGAAGGGCAACAATTTGAACATTTGTTGTGAATTTGCTGTGAATTGTTTGGTACAATTGAATATTTTGCCCAAGCTGACCAATTGGAATGAAATTCGCCTTAACTGGCCGGAATCACATACCACTCTTGCCTTAACTGACCGGAATCACACACCACTCTTGTCTTAACTGGTCGGAATCACACACCACTCTTGCCTTAACTGGTCGGAATCACACACCACTTAACAAATTGTTAACTTCAAACCTTTATAACACCAAAAGCACTTAACGAAAGAATGTTTTATTATAGTGTTTTGGAAAGCTCTCGAGATAAACTATAAGAATATGGAGTAAAATGTTGGGGGTTCTATTTAAAAAAATAAGGTTGACCTTGAAATGACCTTGAAGGACATGGTCAAGGTTAAAGTCGAGGTCATCACCTTACTTCGCGCTTAAAACCATACAACTTTGCTATTGGGCATTTTCTCCAAAATGCATTCTAACTGAAGATATTAGGGGGATTCAATACTTTTCGATGACGCTGTATGTGTATATATCAGGTATAGTAAAAAGAAATCCATTATTTTTGCATGAAATTGAAAGCTTTAATTACCATAATTAGAATGATCCGATTTAGGTCAAATATGCGCCGTTTTGTTCGATAACTTATTGCCATTTTGAAGGTAATTTCATTATGCCTCTTGTTCCGTACGGCACGTGATGCCGTACGGAAAGTCGGTGCGAGTCGACGCTGCAGGGCGGGCGGCCTGGTTCTCGCTAGCGGCGGGGGACGCGGGTTCTCGCGAGCGAACGCGCGGGACCCCCCAGTAGGTCCAACCGCGGCCGCTACACGGCGCGGCTCACGATTCCGCTGCCCGCAGGCAAGGTTCGACCGCTCGGATATATAACCAGGTGCGCCGTGCCTGGCCTTTGCCTTGCCTTGTCTTCTGCCTGGCCAGTTTTGGGTAGCAAGTAGCGCTACGCGTTAATGCACGGCGCGTGTACTGGTAATTACCGACGCGCTTTCTAGGCTTCCTAGAGCGATCGGTCTTTCGTTTCAGATTCGAACCACTGCTCTATATACTCTGCTGAGTTGAAGGTGGCGCCGATACACCCTGCTGGGTTGAGGCTAATGGTTCGAATCTCGTTTTGTGATCTCGGGCTCACGGCGTTGCCGTGATCTTAGGAGCGACTCCGACCGTCTCCTCGGAGCTTCGAGGTCCTTTGTTGCCCAAGTGTCCGTAGGGGGCCTTGGCGGTTTTGGAGCGGCTCGGTCGCAGTCCTAGAGCGTTCGCGCTCCTTCGTCCAAGTGTCCGTTGGGAACTTGGCTTTCTCGCAGGAGCAACTTGGTCGTCCTGCGAGCCGGAGCTCTCGGAACTCCATTTCCACACGTCCTCGGGACCGTGGCTGGCTATTGGCCGTTACGTCCGGAAGGGCAGGCCATCCGAAACGACGGAGGTCGTTTCGTTGCACGTCTTTGGCGTGCTTCGGGTGCCGCGCACCGTTGACGTCACGGACGTGTGTCCTGCGGGACTTGCGTAAGCGACGTTGTTTCGCTTGTACATAGTTGCGTCGTTCTCCTGCGTTGTTCCACTTGCGTTTACTACATTACTTCCGCGACACTCTATTGCGTCTACTGCGTTCGTTGCGTTTTACTTCGGCGTCTATCCATCATTGCGTGCGTGTCCTCTCTCTCTCTTTCTTGATCGCTTCGCCGCCGTCCCTGAGCGCGGTGCGTCGCCGCGCTCTGTGGTCGCCTTACGGGTCCCCGGCCTTCGATCAGACGACCGGTTGGTCGTCGAGCGGACTCGAGCCAACCTGGACGCGGGCGGACGTCGCTCTGCGATCCCTTATTTCCAGCCAGCTCTCCGGAGCTATCATATGTTCGGTCTTGTTCCGAACATAATTTTGGTCCTTCGAGCCGGATCGGGAGCGGTAGTCTCGGACCTGGGTCGAGTTGTTTAGCTCGGGCTCCGTTATGTCGTCGGAGGAGGACATTCTTAGGCTTATCGAGCTGGAATACGACCGGCAGCACCGCATGGAGCGGCTGCTGGACAATGCACGCGAGTCCGGTCAACTGAAGTCAGTTGGCGGGTTGACGTCTCGTTTGCAGGTTCTCGACACGTACTGGGCTCAGTTCCAGGATGATCATCGCACGATCCGAGCGTCTCGCCTCAAGACCGTGCGAGAGTCGGACTACGTGCGACAGGATGCCTGTGACACGGTGCAGGAAGTCTACATTGCGCAGCGCGCAGAAATCCAAACCCTGCTCGATGGGTTGAAGGTTCAGGAGGCTGAGTCGGCTGCTCACGCAGTCCCCGCGCAGGCAGTAGTGCCCGAGGCTTCGTTGCCTCGCATTCCCATTCCGAAGTTTGAAGGGAAGTTTGACGAATGGCGCAATTTTAAGGATCTCTTCGAGTCGATAACCCGTCGTTAGCATCAGTTCATCGGATGCATTATTTAAAACAGAGCGTGTCGGGAGAGCCCGAACGTCTGCTCCGGCACTACGGCGTCGCTACTGGCTCGTTTGAGCAAGCGTGGGAAGCGCTATGTGCACGGTACGATAACCGTCGTTTGCTTGTGAACCAGCATCTCGACGCTTTCCGGGATATTGGCCCGATGCGTCAGGAGAGCGTCTCCGAGGTTCGGAGGCTGTTGGATCGAGCCAGCGAGCTGCGGGCCGCCTTGCGCCTTCTTGACCAGCCAGTGGACGCTTGGGACGTGATATTGGTCAATATCCTCCGTTCTAAGCTAGACTCTGCAACGCGGCGAGCCTGGGAGATGGCCACCGCGGACCGGCGCGAGCCAGTGAGCTGGGACAGACTGGCAGTCTTCCTGGACGAGCGTCGCGGGTGGCGCTCGAGGCGGTTGCCGCGGCTCCGTCCATTGGGGACGGCCCCCGTGCCTCATCGGCTTCCGAGCGGACTGGTCGACGATCGCTACATCTTCATCGGCCCAAGCCGACCCGTTGCGCTGAGTGCGGTGCTGAGCACGGACTCAGAGAGTGTTCGGCCTTTAAAGATCGGTCGGTCTCTTCGCGACGGGCAAGGGTGCGCGCTCTCGGGTTGTGCTTCAACTGCCTCGGTCCGTCGCACCAGGCGGCCGCTTGCCCGTCTCGAAGGGTCGATGTCGGGAGTGCGGAGAGCCGCATCATTCACTTCTGCACTCCGCTCGGCAGTCTCCGGCCCCGGCGTCGGGGGAAGGGCCGGTAACGGCGCATGCTGCGACACGGATGCCCGCGCAGCGAGTTCTTTTGGCCACAGCCAGGGTTTGTCTGATGGCGTCCGATGGCCGATCCGCTGTGGTTCGGGCGCTCATTGACCAGGGCTCTGAGGTGAGCTTGGTGTCCGAGGCGCTTGCGCAGCGGCTGCGCGCGTCTCGTCGATCGGTGGATGTTGAGCTGTCGGGCGTCTCAGAGGGACCCCCTCAGCGGGTGAGGGCCAGCACGTCATTGCGGTTCAGGGCAACTGCTGGCCTCCCGTTCTCCACCGCGGTGGAGGCCCTCATTCTACCTAGGCTTACGGCGTACCACCCCCCGCAGAGGGCTCGGCTGACGGGGAAGTGGTCGCATTTGAGGAACCTCCGGTTGGCGGATGATCACGATGATGACGAGCGCATCGAGGCGATACTTGGAGCGGAGGTATTCGCCGAGATCGTGTTGACGGGGCTTCGCCGGGGGCCACGGGGAGCTCCCGTCGCGCAGCGTACCCGCTTGGGGTGGGTGCTGTTCGGGGCTCTCCCGTCTGCCGTCGGAGCGGGCAGCTCTCATTGTCATGTGGTGCAGTGTGCGTCGGACAACATGGCGGATCTCTTGCGGCGCTTCTGGAAGGTGGAGGAGATTCCGGTTGCTTCGCCGCTCTCTGAGGAGGAGCGGGCTTGTGAAGAGTTTTTCGCGGCGTCCTTTCGGCGTCACGCGGACGGCCGCTATCAGGTGCGGTTGCCTTTCAGGAGCCCTCCGACTGAGCTGTCTCTCGACGACACCCAGCGGATTGCTACTGCCTCGTTGCATCGCTTGGAGCGGCAATTGCTTCGGCAGCCTTCTTTGGGCAAGGCCTATCGCGACTTTCTTGACGACTATGAACGACAGGGGCATATGATCCGCCTGTCACTCAATGTCGAGCCACCATGGCCCTCTTACTTTATTTCACATCACCCGGTAATAAACAAGCCCTCGAGCTTAAGGTAAGAGTCGTGTTCAACGCCTCGCAAGCGTCCATCAATGGCCGGTCGTTGAACGACTTGGTACACGTGGGGCCGCGCTTACAGCGAGAACTGGGCGAGAACTTGCCTGGCGCATGCATCGAGTGGCCTTCACTGCGGACATCGAGCAAATGTTTCGACAAGTACGGGTGGCTCCGGAGGATCAACACCTCCAACAGATTTTCTGGCGAGACAGCCAGACGCGGACAATATCGGTGTACCGGTTGACCACGGTTACCTATGGCATGGCGTGCGCTCCTTATCTGGCCATCCGCACGCTGCACCAGCTGGCGCTGGATGAGCGGGAACGTTATCCCCGGGCAGCAGACTTACTTTGTCGACAAACCTATGTCGACGATATTCTTGCGGGGGCAGATGACCTTGGGGAGGCACGCCATCGACAGCATGAGCTGAGCAACTTGCTCATGGCGGGCGGGTTCTGACTCAGGAAGTGGGCGGCCTCTCATCCGGAACTCTTGTCCGGTATCCCGGAGGGGGACCGCGAGCCTTTGGTGCCTCTGCCGGACCCCGGGGCTGTAGGGGCATCTGTGCTGGGGGTCGGTTGGATTCCGGTCGAGGATGTCTTCTGCTTTTCGGTCAACCCCGGGGCTCCGTCGGCCATCTCGAAGCGTGGTATCTTGTCAATCGTTGCGCGATTATACGACCCCCTGGGGTGGTTAGGGCCTATGGTAGTACTGGCGAAGATACTCCTTCAGGACTTGTGGTTGGCCGGGCTCGGTTGGGACGCCTTTAGCACCGGGCACGCGGAGGTTTCCGCAATCCGAGTTCCTCGTTGGACCGGATGGTCACCTACTGAAGTGGAGATCCAGCTTCACGGCTTCTCGGACACCTCGGAGCGGGCGTACGCCGCCGTCATCTACTTACGGGCTCGACGGTCTGATGGGACCACCCGTGTCGCTCTATTGGCGTCCAAGACCAGGGTCGCCCCACTAAGGCGGGTATCGTTGCCCCGCCTGGAGCTGTGTGTTGCGCAGCTGCTCTCGCGCCTCATGAAGGCCATTGTGGAGGCGCTCGGTTGTGCCGAGGCCCACCTGGTTTGTTGGACCGACTCCTCTGTCACGCTCCATTGGATTACAGGGCATCCATCTCGATGGACCACCTTTGTCGCCAATCGCGTCTCGTACATTCACGAGAGCCTCCCGCGGGCCTCGTAGCGGCATGTCCCGTCCGGCGACAATCCCGCGGATTGCGCCTCCCGGGGTTTGTTGGCCGGCGGGCTACGAGAACACGCCCTTTGGTGGCGTGGCCCCTCCTGGCTTGTCGAGGACCCGGCGGGTTGGCCGGGTCTAACTTGTGTCGCGGTCGACCGAAGCATTTGCGAGGAAAGGCGCATGGTTCACGTGGTGGCCGTGAACCCGGAGGACTGGTCCGGTGTCCTCCGAGCATGCTCCTTCCGCAAGGCCATCCGCGTGATGGCTTATGTGCGACGATTTCTGCGAGTCCCTTGGATCAGTGGACCCTTAACGGCGGACGAGCTGAGTGAAGCTCGACTGCGCCTGCTGCGGGTTACGCAGCACCGCTTCTTCGCGGAGGAGTTGGGCCGTCTGAAGCGGGGGGGAGCATTGATGGTGGGATCGGCATTGCGGCCACTCAACCCCATGATGGACGAGCGGGGCCTCTTGCGGGTGGGGGGCCGCCTGCAATTCTCAGCGTTACCGATCGATGTGCGGCAGCCAGTCCTGCTGCCCCGACGCTCTCGGCTCGCGACTCTCGTTGTGCGAGATGCGCATGAACGCACGCTGCACGGAGGAGTGCAGCTCACGTTGCTCACCTTGAGGCGCGAATTCTGGATTCCGGCAGGGCGCTCTTTTGTGCGCCAGGTGATACGGGGCTGTGTGCGCTGCACGCGCCATAAGGGCACTCCGATCACCCCGTTCATGGCTCTGCTGCCTCGCGATCGGGTATTGCCCCATCCACCATTCTCTACCACCGGAGTGGATTATGCTGGACCGGTAGCGGTGCGTCCGTCTCGAGGACGCGGACGTACCACCTCCAAGGGATACATTGCTGTCTTCGTCTGCTTCAGCACGCGCGCTGTCCACTTGGAGGTGGTCAGTGACTATTCGGCCCCGACCTTCTTAGCGGCCTTTCATCGTTTCGCGGCCCAGCGGGGCCTGCCGGTTACTGTATACAGCGATGGGGGACCACATTCGTGGGTGCGGATCGCGAGCTGCGAGCGCAATTTGAGGCGGTCATGGCGTTGGGGGGACCGGTCGCGGCCTCCTTGAGTAACCAGGGCACCACCTGGAAGTTCATGCCTCCTTCGGCTCCACATTTCGGCGGACTGTGGGAGGCAGGAGTGCGGTCCGTCAAATACCACCTGCGACGGGTAATAGGAGAGCAGGCACTGACCTTTGAGGAGTTCGCCACTCTTTTAGCTCGCATTGAGGCCTGTCTCAACTCCAGGCCATTGTGTCCGTTGACGGACGACCCACAGGACTTGGAGGCCCTGCCACCTGGGCACTTCCTGATTGGGCGTCCGCTGTTGTGTCCGCCTGAGCTGTCCCTCGGGGACGTGCAGGTCGCGAGGTTGAGTCGCTGGCAGCTGCACCTACATATGACGGAGCATCTTTGGGAGCGATGGTCTAGAGAATATCTAGCCCAGCTGCAGGTCCGGGACAAGTGGCTCGTCGCTTCTCGTCCGTTGGACATCAGCGACCTCGTGATTTTGGCGGATAGCCGATTTCCTCCTACTCGGTGGCCTCTCGGCCGCATCACCGGCTTGTTGCCTGGCCCAGACGGGCACGTCCGCGTGGCGCAGGTGCGCACAGCGGACTCGACCTTGACCCGGCCACAGGTCAAGCTGGTGAGGCTCCCTGTCGAACCGGAGGGGGCTCATTCCAATCAACCTTCAACATGAAGGGGTTCAACAGGCCCTCACGGACGCCAGGCCGCGAGTGCGGCCTTTCTGGTGGGGTTTGTTCCACCAAACTGACTTCCGTCGCCGAGACGGAGGCGGGCGGTATGTTCCGTACGGCACGTGATGCCGTACGGAAAGTCGGTGCGAGTCGACGCTGCAGGGCGGGCGGCCTGATTCCCGGGGCGTTCTCGCAAGCGGCGGGGGACGCAGGTTCTCGCGAGCAAACGCGCGGGACCCCCCAGTAGATCCAACCGCGGCCGCTACACGGCGCGGCTCGCGATTCCGCTGCCCTCAGGCAAGGTTCGACCGCCCGGATATATAACCAGCCGCGCCGTGCCTGGCCTTTGCCTTGCCTTGTCTTCTGCCTGGCCAGTTTTCGGTAGCAAGTAGTGCTACGCGTTAGTGCATCGTGTACTGGTGATTACCGACGCGCTTTCTAGGCTTCCTAGGGCGATTGGTCTTTCGTTTCAGATTCGAACCACTACTCTATATATTCTGCTGAGTTGAAGGTGGCGCCGATACACCCTGCTGGGTTGAGGCTAATGGTTCGAATCTCGTTTTGTGATCTCGGGCTCACGGCGTTGCCGTGATCTTAGGAGCGATTCCGACCGTCTCCTCGGAGCTTCGAGGTCCCTTGTTGCCCAAGTGTCCGTAGGGGGCCTTGGCGGTTTTGGAGCGGCTCGGTCGCAGTCCTAGAGCGTTCGCGCTCCTTCGTCCAAGTGTCCGTTGGGAACTTGGCTTTCTCGCAGGAGCGACTTGGTCGTCCTGCGAGCCGGAGCTCTCGGAGCTCCATTTCCACGTGTCCTCGGGACTGTGGCTATTGGCCGTTACGTCCGGAAGGGCAGGCCATCCGAAACGACGGAGGTCGTTTCGTTGCACGTCTTTGGCGTGCTTCGGGTGCCGCGCACCGTTGACGTCACGGACGTGTGTCCTGCGGGACTTGCGTAAGCGACGTTGTTTCGCTTGTACATAGTTGCGTCGTTCTCCTGCGTTGTTCCACTTGCGTTTACTACATTACTTCCGCGACATTCTATTGCCTCTACTGCGTTCGTTGCGTTTTACTTCGGCGTCTATCCATCATTGCGTGCGTGTCCTCTCTCTCTCTCCTTCTTGATCGCTTCGCCGCCGTCTCTGAGCGCGGTGCGTCGCCGCGCTCAGTGGTCGCCTTACGGGGCCCCGACCTTCGACCAGACGACCGGTCGGTCGTCGAGCGGACTCGAGCGAACCTGGACGCGGGCGGACGTCGCTCCCTGATCCCTTATTTCCAGCCAGCTCTCCGGAGCTATCATATGTTCGGTCTTGTTCCGAACACCTCTCTCATAGAAGCCCTCGTCCCTATTGGCAAAAAATTGGGATAGTCGATTTTTACAAGCCTCTCGAAGCGAATTTTTCACCAGCAAAATTGTTCGCCATGGACAGGAACAGATAGTAATCACTTGGTGCCGCGTCCGGACTATAAGGTGGATGCATAAGAATCTCCCAACCAAGCTCCCGGAGCTTCTGGCGAGTCACTATCGATGTGTGTGGCCTGGCGTTGTCCTGATGGAACACAATTCCTCTCCTGTTGGCCAAAGCTGGCCGCTTCTGGGCGATTGCTTCCTTCAGATGGTCCAATTGTTGACAGTACAGTTCCGAGTTAAGAGTTTTGCCGTAGGGGAGCAGCTCATAGTAGATAATTCCCTGCCAATCCCACCAAACACACAGCAAAACCTTCCTGGCCGTCAATTCTGGCTTGGCCACCGTTTCCGCCGGCTCACCGCGATTCGACCACGACCGTTTTCGCTTGACGTTGTCGTAAGTGATCCACTTTTCATCATTCGGTCCATGAGGTTTTTTTTCGTTAACTCGTGTGGCACCCATACATCGAGCTTCTTTTTGTATCCAGCCTTATTCAAATGGTTCCAAACGGTTTTTTGTGCAATCTTTAGCTCTTGGGCAATCGAAACAGTGCTTACATGACGGTCGGACTCGACAATGTCCATGATTTTATCGATATTTTCGACAATTGGCCTTCCAGTGTGTGGTGTATCTTTGACATCGAAATTCCGGAACGGAATCGACGAAACCAAAATTGCGCGTGATTGGCTGTTACAGTATCAGGACCATAAACACTATTCACATTTTCAGCCACCTGGCTTGCGTTTTCGCCTTTATCGAAGAAAAACTGTAAAATATAACGTATTTTCTCTTTGCTAGTGTCCATCTTTGACGCGCGCTCAAACAAAACTGAGTCAACTAATCACAAAATTGTCACAAAAGTTTTTTCAGTACAAAATCTCATCTTTCTAACGCCATCTAGTGGAACCTGATCGGACTTATACAATGCGAGATACAGATAACTAAAGCCATCTATTTGAAAAATAATAGATTTCTTTTTACTACACCTGATATATATGTATATATATATACATATATGTACATTCTTTTAATCACACGTGTAATCATATGTAATATATAATGTGATATAAATTAAGTTTGATATTTGATGAAAATTAATTATACATTATTAATATTTATACTGGTTCAGCTAATTTTAGAAATTAGCTGTAACTGCCGTTAAAAATAATTCATTTCTATTCAGTATATTGCAAAAAAGATTTTATCATAAATATACGTACTATTTTTAATATTATATTACATAAAGCATGTATACGCTTTTTCCCGGCTAGCCAGTAGAAATACCGAGTTATGTTTGACCGTTTCCATATTTTAATGTATTAGATTGTTCGGAAAGTTCGTTTCAAATTTTTGAAATAAATTAAGAGTGCAATATTTTACACAAAGAGGAACTTTATTGAAGCAAATAAGTACCGTTTTGTTCAACGACATTGGCCCATCTTTCAGGAAGCTGCATGATGCCTTTGCTCCAAAATAAAGGTTTCTTATTGGCGAAGAATTTATCAAGATGACTTTTGAGGACTTTCAAAGACTCGAATTTCTTGTCCCGAAGAAAATTTTTAAAGAAAGAAATAGATAGATGTCAGATGGGGCAAGTTCGGGAGAATATGGAAGATGAGGAAGAACGTCCCATTCGAAGTCTAATAGCTTCCTACGGATAGACATTGCGACGTGAGGTCTGGCGTAATCATGATGGAAAACAATTCCATGCCTGTTGGCCAATTCAGGGCGCTTCCGTGCGATGGCAGTCTTCAGTTCGTCCAGTTGAAGGCTGTACTTCGCCGCGTTGATGGTTTCGTTTGGTTGAAGAAGCTCATAATGTACCACGCCCTTAAAATCCCACCAGATACTCAGAAGAACCTTTTTCGCGTGAAGCCCCGGCTTGGCCACTGTTTGCGTAGACGCGTCGCTGTTCCCCACGACCTCTTGCGGCTAACATAATTGTATAGGATCCAACTTTCATCGCCTGTTATGATCCTCTTCAAGAACGGTTCTTTTTGGTGCCGTTGAAGCAACATATCGCAGACGTTCACACGTTCCAGCAACTGCCGTTCATTCATTTCGTGTGGCACCCACACATCCAGTCGACTTGAGAATCCTAGCTTCTTCAGATGGTCATGCACGGTGGAAACAGACTTGTGCGGAGTGTCGGCGAGTTCTCTAACTGTCACTCGAGGATTTTCGTGCACGAGATCCATAAGAAGTATTTCATCAACCTCCTGAGGCCGGCCTGAGCGAGTTTGATCTTCCATGTTGAAATCGCCAGCTTCGAATCTTCGATACCATTTTCGAACTGTCTGGTGAGTGACGCAGGCATCTCCATATACTGAGAACATCTCATTCAGGGTCTGCGAAGCCGTGAAGCCACGTTTAAAGCAATATAGCATCATATGACGAAAATAGACTTTTTGGTTCTCCATTTTTCAAACTGATTTCTGACGAAATAGTTGCATTTAGGAAGATCTGCGAAGTTTCCTTAGCGGGCTCATAGATCCGGGAATGTTTGTTGACAAACATAAAATCGTTTAGAGCGCCCTCGCTTTTACTGATTACATAGAAATGTGGAGCGCGCGAAATTTGAAACGAACTTTCCGAACAACCTAATAATATATTGCTTTTGTATGGTAAAAGTATGACTTTGAAATTTTCTGAGTTGTTAACGCACTACTTGTGCGTGCTGTTTCTTCATTGTAAAAAATTTATTTCATTTATTCCACCTTTAACAGAGCCTATTATTAAGGAGAATATTAATTAAAAAATCGAAACGAAAAATCAAAAATTATTTGGTATTTCTAGTGTCTTTTTCTTTTTCTATGTTCCCAGATTGATGTTCCTAAACCTGCGCGAGCAGATTTCGAACAAAGCCTGCTATCATAGTTTGATAGCAAATAGGCAACAAATTTAACGCAGAATCTGTTATATCAAATTATGCCGCCAATCTGCCGTCAAATATGCGCCAGATCCTGCTATCGCATATTTGACGGCAGATTTGTAGCAAAAACCACGCAAGACTTGCAGTAATTAGACAGCAGATTGGCGGCAGAAACCGAGCAAACTCAGCACGCAGATTATACGCGTAGTTTGGCAGCAGGACCTGCGCGGTTTCTGCCGACATTCTGCTCGCACGGTCTGTCACACAAGTCCTGTCGACAAAACACGAGCCTAATGAGGACACAGATGGCTATGGTTTTGATGTGGAGATCTCATCGAAATTGGCGTCAATCAGCACGCATTCTGCTAGCATTTTGCTTACTGCGTTCTTTTTTCTATCCTTTATTTTGTCCTCTGCCTTTTGTTCTCTGTCCATTAGTTTTCTATATTTTACGTCTACCCTTTTGTATTTATTTTGTCTATCCTTTCTATCTATTCTCTTGTTTATCTATATTATTAGAAAATGTAAAAAAGTATGTTCTTTTTTAATATGTGTATATATATCAAAATTATTCTATATATGAAATAGTTATAATAGAGAAAAAATTTTTTTCATTTAAATTGATGGAACATACATTTACATTTTCTTATTGACGGAAGAGACCATCACTTTCTCGCGATTTCCGTTGAACAACAATATGTATGTTATTATTTACAAAATAAATGTGCATTAGGTTAATGCGTATAATCGCAAAATTATTTTGCTCAATTTCATTATATTTATTTGTTTAGCACGTTACAGATTGCAGTGTTAGAATAATTTAAAAACTAAATTACATAATTTATTTTTATATTTCTTCTGTGCTAATAATAAATTATCTCTTAAAGTAACATAAGTTATTTTTCCATAACATAACATTATTCTATTGCGAAGAAGACGTACATGTTGGCTAAGAGCGGATTGTTCAAATTATTGCTCTCTCTCACTCTTCCTCTCGCCCGCGCGAAAATATCGTCGGCGAGTCAACGCGTATCTTGAAGCTAGCGGTGTATTATAGCTACAGCTATACTATAGGAAAGAAAGAGATCGCGCAGATAGCGCTTTCCTTCTCTACTACCCGAAGCTTGCTGAACGCCGAGCGCACATGGACACGGCTCAACACGTGCATACGTTCCCCCTCCATGTGCGCGGGCTTAGTGGCAATGCAGCGAATCTGGCAGCTCTGGTCCTGGGGCGAGATACCCGAGTCTTATAATGTCGTTAAAAAATGACAGCTTAGTAGAGTTTTTCGAGTTCGACAGGTTCCTTAGCTTGCCTGTGACCGGCTCTCTGGGCTCCCCGAGATCGACTGACTCGTCGGGCTCTCCAAGATCAACTCGTTGGGTTTGGAGAGGAGCTGTGGTTTGGGAAAGGCCGTGGGGGTGAGGGGGTCTGGAGAACAGCTATGGTGTGGGAAAGACCGTGATGGGGATCAAAAGTGGGAACGGATGTTTGGAAGTGGTCGTGATTGTCTTCAGTGTTATTTGTCCTTCACGTATTCTTTTACATATAAATTTTCACTCGCATACTTATAATATAGATCAAGAGTTCTTAGAAATAACGTTTACAAGAAAGACCTTATCTTAAGCTTATTTATCATGCGGTGTGCCGTTACGGCTATTTGTTAATAAGTATAATTTTACTTTGGATTGACAGGTTGATGGATTTTGTAATTTTCAGGGTTTGGCGGGGTCCAACTGAGGACGGTATTTATTTGGTCTTAAATGACGTCATTGGTGTTAGACCATTGTTAACTTAATTTCCGTAAATGGGACTTTTCAATCATGGTGCTTCTCCCGATAGTTCTTTTCAAGATCTTTCTAAAATGATATGGTAAGGTTGTTTTGGTTAAGTATTTTTCCAATTATGAGTATAGAATGGCCAAAGTCGCACTATTGTTCAAGACGGTATTTTGCCAAGTCGGTTGTGAGCTAGTGTAATGAATTTATTTCCATGAGTAGCGGAGGGTGTATTTTCTCTGATAAGACAAAATAAAAAAGGAAAAAGAAGAAGAGAAGAGGAGAAATTAAAATTAATAAAAAATGAGAACAAATAAAAAAAATTAATAAAGGTTATAAATGAAATTAATTAAGGCTAATGAAGGTTAATAAAGGTTAAAAAAGTTAATAAAGATAAAAAGGTAGTTGCGAGAGGGGTATGTACTCTCTCCCCCGTGGACGCCACCTTGACGTGGTGGGGGAGCTTGCGTGTCCCGATGAGGTACAGAGCTGTGCCGGCGGGGGCTTCGGCCCCTGGCAGGTTTTACCATGCCGGAGTGGTCTGTACTGAGGAGCCAGACTAAGAGCGTCCTTGTTCACTCTTGGAGGGGCAGCTGCCTCCAAGTTTTATTAGGGACTGGAGGACCGTACTTGTACGATCCAAAAGTCCCTACAGCGCGGGCAGAACGGGCTCGTGAGCCGGGTGAAGGCAACCATTCTAGGGGAAAGAAAACCCTGATTGGAAACCCGTACTTGTCAGGACGTATAACCTGACACAATTGCGAGGGGCCAGTGTGCTTCGGCACACTGGTACAGGGGGCCCAGGCATCCCCGGCAGACCCTAGCCTACCACACCGTAACCCTAGGTCATGTCTCTGGGGCCGGGGGTCTTGCCTTAATTGGCCGGACCGCGAGGCGGGTCCTTTATAAATCACCACGTAATCCTACGGTTTAAGCATGCCACGCTTAGGGAATGAATGGCAGGTGCGTGACCTGTCGCAAGTGGTTCCTCACCTTGGGCACCTGGCGAACCCAAGGGACATGCTAGCTTTACCCCGGGTAATGCGGGGGCTTTACCCGGGATCGACGCACCCTTCCCACCGTACTCGTGGGACCAAAATGAAGTTGATCCACAAAAATAAACCAAACCCCGAGTCTACGGAGTAGGGTGTCTGGCCGGGCGACTGGTAAACCGGTCGTCCGGTCGGATGTGATCCTCTCGCAGGGCTCCAGGATCCCGATAAGAAGGTGCACCGTCACCCTAGAAGCAAAGGTGACTCAGCCAACAGCATCGAGGGCAGCCACTGAGGGAAGAGTCACTGCGGCGGTACGGGAGTCGCCCAAAGCGGCGAGGATCATCAGGGCCTCGGCGTTCAGAATGAAAGCGACAGCGACGGCAACAGCGACCGCGACCACGAAGGCTAACGAGGAGGCCTTCCAAGTGGGGAAGAAGAGGGCAAGGGCGGTGAACGTAAGCACCAGCAGCTTCGGTGGGTCCTCTGTTGCAGAGGTGACCGCCGCCCCTCTACTGATCCCCCCTAGAAGAAACGAGGCAGACCCGCCACAATTGGTGAGGGGGTGGGGAAGAGAGAGAAGGAAGAAAGGAGGCAGCAGGAACTCAGCCGGTTGGAGGCTGAGGCCCGTGATCACCTCGAAAGGGGGTTCTTTCGTTCTATGGAAGATAACCGCCCTGCCGAGGAGGTCTATCGGGATCCGGCCTGCATCGAGCTGCTCAGGGGGGCAAGGGCGGCCGAACTCGCCTCGGAGATGGGCCGCGCACTGGACGCGGTAAAAATGATAGCCCAGAGGTCCAGGACTCTCAAGGGTACTTTTGTAGGGCTGATCAACCGCGCCCTGGCCATCTCCGAGGCGGCGATGGCCACCCTTATCGCAAGGGTGGTGGTAATGGAGGGGGAGGAGGGTGAGTCCTCCTCTGCCCTCCGAACGGAAATGGAGGGATTGAGGGGGGATAACAGGAGGATGAGGGCTGAAATGGGGTGGCAGGCCGAAGAGCTGAAAGCTCTAAAGACTGCCGCCCCGGTGGCCCTCAGCCTCCGGGACTACCCCCCTCTTCCCTCCGTTTCAGATCAAAGGAGGAGGAGGACCTACGCAGATGCCACTGGGGGCTCCACGTCCACTGAGGAGGAGTTGCGGGACGCGAGGACACTCGAGAGGAAGAGGAAGAAGAAGAGGAAGAGGGCCAGACAGTCTCCACCTCCCCCATCTGAGGAAATCGAGGAAGGGAGGGAGTCTCCCCCGGAGGGATTAAGTCGTATAACGACAACCTCCTGGATGAGGCTCCCCTTGAGTCTCGGAAGCCGGTGAGGGCTAGGGAGGTCTTCGACGCCACTCTCAGGGTGCTGGGCTCCCCTCCCGGCGTCGGTGTGGGAATTGACCACCTGAGGGTGGTCGCGGCCCGCATCGACGTCGAGGGAAGGGGGAGCTACACGTCGGGAGTGGCGGGGGTCCCTGGGCCAAAACCGGCTCCGAGGAGAATGGGGGTGCCGAACTCCAAGGAGGCTCGAAAAGAGGAGCAGCCAAAGAGGAAGGACACCGGGCCTATAAGCCAGGAGGAGAGGAAGAGAAAGAAAAAGAGGGAGAAAGAAAGGAGAAGGAGAAGGAGGAGAGAGGAGGCCGTGAGCAGAAGCCTTCCTCAGAGGCCCCAGGAGAAGCTGGGGGTCAAGCAGCTCCAGGGAATGGGAGTGCCAGCGGTGGAGCTAAGGGAGCGGGTCCGCAAATCTGCGGAAAGGAGGCCCTCAAAGACCCGAGCAGCGGAGGCCACAGGAGACTTGGTCCACAGTGGTGAGGAAAGGGAAAAAGACACAGGGAGGAGGAGGAAACCCTCCTCCCCCTAAGGTAGGTCAGGGTAGGGGGACGGCCAGACCGGGCGCACCGAGGCCGCCGAAATCGGCAGCTATAACCATAAGGTGCCCCAACGGCCGCTACCACGAATTTATGGCTGAGGCCAGGCGCCGCATCATACCCAGGGACCTCGGGATCCAAGGACCCCTAAGGATCCGAAAGGCCCTGAATGGGGTTATGATGGTGGAGGTGCCTGGCCTCAAGGCCGGACCTTCCGCCGACCGGCTTGCGGGGGAACTCCGCAAACTGGCGGCGGAAAAGGACCCCGATTTTCGGGTCCAGAGACCGGAAAAGGTCGCAGCAATGCGACTCTCCGGCCTGGACCCGACAATCGGGGTCGAAGAGGTAGCGGCCGCGGTAGTCCTCGCTGGCGGATGCTTCCCCGCGGAGATTTCTGCGGGAGAGTTCAACGTCTCCCAGCGGGGCGTGGGGGCACTGGTGGTGCGGTGTCCGTTGGCGGTGGCCGCGAAGGTCACTGCCACGGAGCGGGTCCCGGTGGGGTGGACCCGTGCCGGGGTGACGGAGCTGCCGCCTCGCGCACAATTATGTTTCCGCTGTCTTGAGCGGGGACATGTGCGCGAGCGCTGTACAAGCGCCGTCGACCGCAGCGGTCTTTGCTACCGCTGCGATAGCCCCGGCCACCGCGCCAAGGGCTGCAGCGCAGCCGTAAGGTGCCCGGTCTGCGGCGAACTGGGGCAGCCCTCCGGCCACAAGGTTGGGGGGCCGGCATGCAAGCCCCCCCCCCCAAGAGGAAGAGAAGGGGTAGAAGGGGGGGAGGAGGAGGAAGTACCGGGAAAGGAAGGGCCGAAGCAGGGGATGCCCGAACCCCCGCGGAGGTCTCCCCGGACCGGTTGTTACAGGTGGGGGGTGCCAGTCCGGACACCCCCCCCAACGGGGAATACAGAGGGGGTCCCTCTGGACACTCTCCCTACGAGGGACCCACTCAAGGAAGAGACTCCAGAGAGGAGCTGCGGAGAAGAGGACGAGGTGGCCTCCACGGTGGTAATGTCGCAGATGTCCCAGGAGTGTGGGACAATTAACACGTGGGACTCCCCGTCCAATGACGAAGGGAAGATGGAGACCGCGCCCCTGGGGCGGAAGAAGAGGGCTGGGACGGAGACTTCAGGGAGGATGGACTTCGACGAGGACCCAGCCTCAAAAAGGAGGGAAAAGGTAAGGAGGGTGACCTCGGAGGACGAAGGACCCCCAACAACTGTAGACGGGGAGTCGGTGTGTGTGTCCCCCCTGACTCCCCAAGTAGACACCCCCCCATACCCCCTAGGGGAAGGGCGGGAACAGGTAGGGACCCCCCCAGCCTCTACGCACTCAGAGGCATCCGCGCAAGAAGCCACCAAAGTTGAGGCCAACGCCCCCTCGGGGGAAACTGAGACGGCTCTGCTGTCTGATGTCTCCCTGGAGGGGGTGGAAGTAGATAGCCCGGAGGAGGCGACAAGGCCTAGCCTTCATGCCCCTCCGGGTGCTACAGGCCAACCTCGGCACCAGCAACCGGGCTCAGTTTTGGAACAGGATCCTAGAGCTCGGTGCTGGGCTGAGGGTGGCGGCCGAGCCGCACTACGTGCCACCCACCAGCAAGTGCTGGTTTGGCAGTAGTGATGGCTCGGTCGCCATGGTGGCAAACCCCGCGGCGGGGACCCCCCTGCGTAATCAGGAAAAGGGGGTCCTCGTTTGTGGCGGTCGACTGTGGGCCCATTACGGTGGTGGGAGTATATCTCCACCACCGGAAAAATAAGGAAGGTCTGGGAGACCTCGCCCGTGTTATGAGGGTCCTAGACGGGATCGGGGACGTGGTGCGAAGGTGCCATCCCCGACCCGTCGTGATTGCCGGGGACTTCAACGCCCACTCTGAAGCGTGGGGGTGTAGTCCCCGTCAAAGGGACCCTCGGGGCGAGGCTCTCATAGACTGGGCAGTGGGGCTTGACCTCTCGTTGATAAACGAGGGGTCTGCCAGCACCTGTGTGCGGTCGAAGGGGGAATCGGTCATTGACCTGACCTGAGCGACCCCTTCGGCCGCCCGGTTAATCCGGGAGTGGAAGCTGGAGGTGGAGGGCGAAACACTATCGGATCACCGATATATAGTGTGGACCCTCCGCCTCCCCGGACCTCCACAGGTGCGGGCTCCCCACTGCCCCGGGGAGGGGGACTTTCCCCTCCCCAGAAGATGGGCCCTCAGTCGACTAGACGCGGATAAGTTCAGGGCGGCTGTTCTCATGGCCACCTGGCACATTGACAAAGAGCCAGGTGAGTGAGCCCTCAGCCCTCAGAAGGGGGCTGAGGAACTAGTGGGGATGGTGGCGTCGGCTTGTGACGCCGCTATGCCCCAAGCCCACCCTCGCCGTCGCCGGGTCGCGTGTTGGTGGACGGAGGAGATTGCGGAGCTCTGCGACTCCTCCGTCCGTGCCAGACGGCACATGTACCGTACCTGGCGGAGAGGCGAGGAGGTCACGGGAGCGGCGGAGGCCTACCGGCTGGCCCGGAAGGCCCTCCGAGTCGCCATCGCCGAGTCAAAGCGAGTAGCCTGAAAGCAAATGACGAGCTCTCTGGACGACGACCTGTGGAGGCGCCCGTATAAGAGTTATGGGCAAGGCCCGCTCTTAGGCGCCCCCGCCAACGGAGTCGTTGGATAGCCAGGCCCTCGAAGGGCTCCTCGACACCCTCTTCCCGAGGGTGGAAGGGGACCCGCCCAGGATCCCCTCCCCCGAACGGGGGGAGGGGAACTGGGACGAGGGTCTGGCTATGGAACCGGACGAGCTCGTCAAGGCCGGGAAAAAGCTCGGGGCCAAGGGGAAAGCCCCTGGCCCCGACGGGATTCCCGGCAGAGCCTGGGCTCTCGCACTCGGCGAAAAGAATCTGTCCGCCGCCTTACGCAGGGTTTTCAGCGGGTGCCTCAAGGAGGGAGTGTTCCCCCCAGCGTGGAAGAAGGCCAAGTTGGTCCTTCTCCCGAACGATAGCAAGACACCCGGGAGTGCGCCGACCTACAGGCCGATTTGCCTGCTGGACGAGGCGGGCAAGATGCTGGAGCGCATCATTGCCGACCGCCTCGTCCAGCACATGTCCTCGAAGGGGCCGGATCTCCACGACCGTCAATACGGCTTCAGGTCCGGGAGGTACACTGGTACTATCCAGCACCTCCGGGACCTGACCGCGACGGTCGTGGAGAAGGGGGGCGGGGTGTTGTTGGCGGTGTCGCTGGACATCAAAAATGCTTTCAACACCCTGCCCTGGCCGGAGGTGGCGCAGGCCCTCGAGTATCACGGGGTGCTCGCCTACCTCCGGCGCATGATGGCGGCCTACTTCGAGGGCAGAGACCTCGCCTTCAATCGAGAAGGCGGGGTTAAAGGTCGGCGCGCAATGGAACGCGGTGTTCTGCAGGGGTCGGTGCTCGGTCCTCTGCTATGGAATATCGCGTTCGACCGGGTGCTACAAACTCCTCTCCCCTCCGGCTGCCACGTCGTCTGCTATGCAGACGACACCTTAGTGGTGGCGGGGGGGAGGAGCTGGGGGAAGGCTCGCCTCTGCGCGGAGGCTGCAGTGGCATCGGTGGTGGGAACCATCGAGGGCCTGGGACTAAAGGTGGCGCCCCAAAAGACTGAAGCCGTGTTTTTTCACGACGGCAGTCGAGGGGCGCCGCCTGAGACCCAGGTCCTAGTAGATGACGTCCGCATCCGCGTCGGGCCGACGATCAAGTATCTCGGCCTGACGCTGATGACCGCTGGGACTTCGGCCCGCATTTTAGGGACCTGGCCCCGAGGGTGCGCAATGCGGCAGTGGCGGTAGCCAGCCTGCAGCGCAACCTTGGGAGCCCAGAATGGAGGGCTCGCCGCTTATATACGATGGCCGTGCTGTTGATCGCATTATACGGGGCGCCAATATGGGCGCCCCAGCTCAACGCCTGCCGAGAGGGCCAAAGGAGGCTGAGGCAGGCGTTGAGGCCAATGATGGCCAAGATGACAAGATCGTACAGCACGGTCTCGTACATGGCGGCGACCACCCTGGCTGGCTTCCCTCCCGTGGAGCTCATTGCGGAGGAACGCAGAATCCTCTATTGGAGGATCAAGGAGCTCCACGAGGGGGGGGGCCAAGAGCCGGGGACGTGCGGGCCTTGAAGTCTCAAGCTGTGGCCCGTACCCACACAATATGGGCGGACAAATTGTCCGACCCACGGGGGTACGGGCCCGAAACAGCGGAGGCCATCCGCCCCTGCCTGCCGGAGTTTGCAGGCAGGAGGGGATGCGGATTGTCCTTCCATCTGGTGCAGATACTCACTGGCCACTGGGTGTTTTGGAAAGTATCTGCACCGGATAGGGAAGGAGCCCACCACCAGATGCCACCACTGCCCTGTGCTTTTGGACACGGCGCTTCATACCCTGGCTGATTGTACGGCCTGGGAGGGGGAGCGCCGTGTCCTGGCCGGGGCATTGGGGTGACGCGACGGGGCGATCTCGCTCCCGCGCATGGTCGCGGCCATGTGCGGGAGCGAGGAGGGATGGGAAGCGGCGTCCTCCTTCTGCAGGGACGTAATGTCCAAGAAGGAGGCCGCCGAGAGGGAGCGCCGGCCACACCAAACCCGTCGTCGTCGACGACGACGGGGTGGCCGGCAACCCAGAGGAGGGGCCATTTAGGCAGCGGGTCCGAGGAGACACCGGCTGAGTAGGAGGGAGGAGCCCCGACTAGCGGGGGTCCAAGCCCTCCTCCTCGGCCGCCTCGGGCCCGACTCCGTCGGCAGGGGGGATCCGGCTCTTTTTCCACCTAGGAAGATGGATCCCCCCGGCCACGGACAGGATAGGTTAAGGGGGAGTGGTACCCGTTTTGGGACGGGCCCACTTCCCCAAAAACCCCACCATCCCGACTTTAAGGGAGGGGGATAAGGGGTGAGGGCGGATGTCCCCTCACCCCATAAGCGACACCAGAAGGCCAACCGGTCGGTCCTAGACCGACCGGGACCGCGCCCTGGATTCCCTTTGCGGAACAGGACGCGGTAAAGGATGGCGGGGAGCTCGGCAACGAGCCCTGGGGCCGGGGGTTGGGGAGGGAATACGGGAGTAGTTCCTCTGACTCCCCTCCACTCAGTCCGACAGGTAGGCATCCCGCAGGGGTTTTAGTCAATAAAAGTCTGACATAACCCCCGGCCCCCCCCCCAAGGGGGCGGGAGTATCCATGATGGATTTTCCCTGCGTGAACAAAAAAAAAGGGGGATGTACTCTCCTCTCCGCGGGTGCCACCTTGTCGTGGTGGGGAGGCTTGAATGTCCCAGTGATGTGCAGAGCGTGCCGGCGGGGGCCTCGGCCCCTGGCAGGTTCTACTGTGCCGGAGTGGTCTGCACTGAGGGACTGGACTAAGAGCACCCAGGGTAGTTACGGCGAGATGACCAGCTGATCATCCTCGACCATTTTTAGGGAAGAAGGATGGGGTCACCGTTCCTCCGACATTGCACGCCGGTGTTCCGGCAGTCGGAGGGACAGGTCCCCATCCTGTGGGAGGTTACCGTTCCCTAGGGCATTGCACGCCAGTGTTCCGGCAGCTCGAAGGGACGGGTCACATTCGGGTCTGCACACCGTGAGGCTTGGGAACACTCACGGTACCCGGGGCGGCAGGGGGGCTCCGGGCCGCTCGGACGTATTCCGAGGTCGGGGCCGCGGCCCTCCGGGGAGAGCCCAGGGGATGGGGATCGCATCATCACTAAACCCATCCCCTGGGTGGAGGAGTGTTGCTGGCTGCCGTGGGGGAGCGGTCCCGGTGGGATGCGACACCGGTGACCTAACTCCTTCCACGGGGCCCCCCGCGTGGCGGCGCTCCTAAGGGTGCCCCGGAGGTCGAAGGCCGGGGACCCCCGAAACCGGCTCACCTCTAGTGATGGGGGGGCGGGAGTAGGGGGCCTGGAGTCCAGTGCCGGGGATGACCTCTTCCCCAGGCCCAAGACATAGACCGGTTCCCCCGGGGGAACTCGGGGACATCACGGAGTTCTCCGTGGTGCGGGCATGCCCAGCCGGTCGAGCGTCAGGAGTGGAGGGTTGCAAACGACCATGGCTGACTTACGCAAAAAAGAGAAGAAGAGGAAGAGGAGGAGGGAGAAAAGCTCCGCAGGAACGTCCGAGGGGAGTTATGGGGAGGAGTGGCCGCCTTTGCCGGCTGTGGCCGGAAAGATGTCACCTGCCCAGGAGGTAAGCAAGAGGACGACGGAGGAAGAGATTATAAGGAAATATCCTCATCTCCTGGATTCGGGATCTTCTTCCTCGGATGAAGGAGAAGTAGGAAATGGGGATGAGAGGGACATCGCTCAGGCGATCAGGGAAGTAGAAGAGGAGAAGATTGAGGGAGAAATAGATATGGAGGAGGATGAGGACGATGAACCCCCATATACTGAGTCCAGATTTGAGGAATGGGTGGTACATCTGCGCGAGCAGGGAGGGAAAGGAGGGAGAATAAAAGAGAATCCTCCAAGAGAATGGTGGGAAAATAAAAGCATAAGTAGTTGCTACAGAATAAGACTCCAGGAAATCTTTAGGACGAGCCTGGAATATATGAGACAGCTGGTCGGGGCTTCGAGGAGGCTGGTGGAGAGGAGTACTGAATTAGACAGGAAACTTGACATCAGCCAGGCATATCGGAAAGACCTGTGCGAGACAATGGAAGAAAGAGGAGCGGGGCTTCTGTCTCTTCGCAAGGAAAGGAAGAAGAGGGAGAGAAGGATGGAAAGGAAAGAGAGGAATGGAGACAGAAGATTTGGGAGAGAGAAGAAGAAAATGAGAGAATAAAGGAAGAGTTGAAGATGAAGAGGCAGGGAAGGGAGACGTCTACCCAGACCGAGGCGTCGTGTAGAGACGCATCGGCACAGGTGGACACCCTAATCTCCGTTACCCCTATGGAGGTTGAGGAAGAAAAGGGGAAGGGAAAGGAAGTGAGGTCCCGAGTGGAGGCTTCAACACAGACATCGGAGGAATGGGGCGTCTCGGAGTGGGGGGTTTGGGGGGTGGAGAGGTCGACGTGTGTCGCCTGCACCCAAACCAACAGGACCGCCCCTTCGGCCTCAGGAAGAAATCCTGTGGTCCCGGTAGCCCCCCGAGTGGAAGGGTCTTGGGCGACCGTGGGCCGCAGGAAGAAGAAGAGGAAGAAAGAGGGAGAGGAAGAAGAGGGTGACTGCAGGAGGCAAGTAAGGCCAGAGCGATTGTCCCCCAACAGCTCTAGGGGGGAAGCAGGGGGAGAGGGTGGGGACGAAGGCTCAGCTACCGTCCGGACCGCCCCCCTGCTATAGCGGAAGGAAGAAAAGAAGGGGGAAATAGAGGGCATGGTGGGGGAGAAAGGCACAGCTCCTCCCCGGCCCACGCCCCCCCTGGAGGAGAGGATGAGATGGCCACGGCTCACGGGGACAGCCGCTGTGACAATCAAGTTACCTCAGGGGGCCTCCTATTCGGAGGCCCTCAGGAAGGCTACGGAGGGGATATCCCTCGGGGACCTGCAGATCCCGGACGTGGACGTGGGGCGAAGCGCTAGCGGCGCAATGATAGTCCGCGTCCGGGATCCGGGCCCCGAGGGAACTAGGGCGGATGCGTTGGCCGTACGGCTTAAGAAATTGTTGCCAGAGGCGGCCATAGGCCACCCGGTGCAAAGAGGGGAGGTCCGCCTCACAGGCTTTAATGAGGCTGCCTCCTCAGAGGAATTGTCAAAGTCCCTCGCAAACTGCGCAGGATGCGCGGAGGGGGACATCCAACTCGGACCCCTTAAGTGGTGACCGAGAGGACGTGGGACGGCATGGTCCCATCTCCCGTTAGCAGCCGCGGTGAAAGCGGCACGGGAAGGGACCTTCGCACTGGGATGGTCGAGAGTTAGTGTGGTGTTGCTAGCTGCTCAGCCGCCCCAGTGCTTTAGGTGCTGGGGCCTCGGCCACACGAGAGAGCAGTGTACAGCTGCGGTTGACCGCAGCGGATTATGCTTCAGGTGTGGCCGAGGCGGGCACACCGCGCGGGAGTGCACAAACACTCTTGAGTGCGCGGTGTGCCGGGAGGGCGGGAGGGAGGCTGGCCACCGGATGGCCGGCCCAGCCTGCTGGCTGGTCCTCAAGGGGGGCGGTGGGTGCGGAAGACGTGGGGAGCGCCCCTCCAACAAGGGAACTGTAAGGATGGGTGCAACGGCACGTCCATCGTTGGGGGGAGAGGGAGTCGCTGGAAGCGGCTGTAACTGCGGACGTGTGCGTTAGCGCAGTTGTCCGCAGCAGGGCGATGCTAGCCGAAGTGGTGACGGCGAGGTCCTAGGACCAGAGGGGTCGCCGGCGGTCCTAGGCCGCGGGGGGGAAGATTTGGCTCCCCTCATGTAGAGGGGAGCCGGCCTCCCCTGCCGCGGGGGACCTGGGCGATGCTGCGCGACCCGGCTTTTCATCACAATATTGCCACGAATTTGTGTCGTCAGACGAATTGGCTCCTATGTGGCGAGCACCTCAGGGTGTTGGTCGCATTCAGCAACACCGATCGCGCTGGATTTGGCAGCCGTCGGGGTGCGGTGCGCGTTCCGAACCTACTTCACGAGTCAAGTCAAGTGATCGAGGAAAGAGGCATTGCCTCGCCCGTCACTTGCAATGCACCTGAAATCCATTACAAAGCATCGTGAGATACACGAAATACGTTTTCCCAACGCGGCTGGTCGCAATGTTGAACTAGCGTCAAGAAATACCTGAAATGCACGAAACGGTGGTACACAAACGAAGAGGTGTCAGAAAGAACACACGAGTAGCCAAATGCCTCGTTATCTGATCAGTGACGCAAAAGGGATAAACTAGATTTAAACCCATCATTCCCATCTAGAGGAAGAGTAAACTTCGAACAATTGAACGACCAGTGGCACAAGTTGCAAGACAATGGCTCAAATTGGAAAAGCAAGGCGAAACGAAACAAAGGCTTAAACATGATGGCTCAAATGGAATTGCTCAAACACTTCACAATGAAGATGTTATAAGGAAACCGCATAAGCAAAACTAAGCTATATAGCATCCAAGAAAGATAGAAATGCGGGGTCTGGTCTGCAAGAGCTTGCTTGCTCGTGGCCGGACACCCTACCAGTTGTCTCTAGGCATGCGTACACACGGCAGAAGGAATTAAAGTCGCAGGCTTGAAGAGTTATGGTGGACTCTAACGAAGGGGCAGTTACCCATATCTTTCTCGGCAAGCCGCAGCCAGCTTCCGTGTGTGCGTAAGAGACAACTGAAGGGAGCGAGAGCCAAGGAAACGGAGGAGTAACCCGCGACCTAGTTCGAGCGCCATGGGAGTTACGTTCCACAGTGACGTTTCCCATTCAGATATTTAACGGTACCGGCCTTCCACACCATACGAAATTCGTATATAATATCAAATATAGCTAATATATCAGGTGTAGTAAAAAGAAATCCATTATTTTTGCATGAAATTGAAGGTTTTAATTACCATAGTTAGAATGATCCGATTTAGGTCAAATATGCGCCGTTTTGTTCGATAACTTGTTGCCATTTTGAAGGTAATTTCATTATGCCTCTCTCATAGAAGCCCTCGTCCCTATTGGCAAAAAATTGAGACAGTTGATTTTCACAAGACTCTCTTGAAGCGAATTTTTCACCAGCATAATTGTTAGGATGGACAGGAACAGATGGTAATCACTTGGTGCCAGGTCCGGACTATAAGGTGGATGCATAAGAAACTCCCGACCAAGCTCCCGGAGCTTCTGGCGAGTCACTATCGATGTGTGTGGCCCGGCGTTGTCCTGATGGAACAAAATTCCTCTCCTATTGGCCAAAGCTGGCCGCTTCTGGGCGATTGCTTCCTTCAGACGGTCCAATTGTTGACAGTACAGTTCCGAGTTAAGAGTTTTGCCGCAGGGGAGCAGCTCAGAGTACATAATTCCCTGCCAATCCCACCAAACATACAGCAAAACCTTCCTGGCCGTCAATCCTGGCTTGGCCACCGTTTCCGCCGGCTCACCGCGATTCGACCACGACCGTTTTCGCTTGACGTTGTCGTAAGTGATCCACTTTTCATCACCAGTGACCAACCGCTTCAGAAATGGGTCGATTTTGTTGCGATTCAGCAGCGATTCGCAGATGGAAATTCGGTCCATGAGGTTTTTTTTCGTTAACTCGTATGGCACCCATACATCGAGCTTCTTTTTGTATCCAGCCTTATTCAAATGGTTCCAAACGGTTTTTTGTGCAATCTTTAGCTCTTAGGCAATCGAAACAGTGCTCACATGACGGTCGGACTCGACAATGTCCATGATTTTATCGATATTTTCGACAATTGGCCTTCCAGTGCGTGGTGCATCCTTGGCATCGAAATTACCGGAACGGAATCGACGAAACCAAAATTGCGCGTGATTGGCTGTTACAGTATCAGGCCCATAAACACTATTCACATTTTCAGCCGCCTGGCATGCGTTTTCGCCTTTATCGAAGAAAAACTGTAAAATATACCGTATTTTCTCTTTGCTAGTGTTCATCTTTGACGCGCGCTCAAACAAAACTGAGTCAACTAATCACAAAACTGTCAAAAAAGTTTTTTTAGTACGAAATCTCATCTTTCTAACGCCATCTAGTGGAACCCGATCGGACTTATATAACGCGAGATACAGATAACTAAAGCCATCTATTGGAAAAATAATGGATTTCTTTTTACTACACCTAATATATATACCAGGTATATCGGTAATTACTTTCCGGTTTTTGTAACAGATGTCACTAGCCATAAGTATGCAATGTTATGATTTGATACATATGTCATTTTATTCTACTGACATTAACCTCAAAACTACACAAATTACGTTTTGCCAAAATAACAGCGTTATAGATTAATAATTTTTTGAAAATGTCGAGTTTTGTGCCTGAAAACGTGCATTTGCGGCACGCATTACTTTTCTTATTTAATCAAAAGAAAAAAGCCGCTGAAAGTCATCGTTTGCTGGTAGAAACTTACGGTGAGCATGCTCCAACCATAAGAACATGTGAAACGTGATTTCTACAATGCAAATGTGGTGATTTCAACGTTCAAGACAAAAAACGTCCTGGTAGGCCGAAAACGTTTGAAGATGCGGAATTGCAGGTGTTATTGGATGATGACCCAACACAAACTCAAAAACAATTGGCAGAAAAGTTGAATGTGAGCCGAGTAGCAATTTGTGAACGATTACAAGCGATGGGAAGATCCAAAAGATGGGAAAATGGGTGCCACATGAATTGAATGACAGGCAATTGGAAAATCGAAAAATCGTCAGTGAAATGCTGCTTCAAAGGTATGGAAGGAAGTCATTTTTGCATCGAGTAGTAACGGGTGATGAAAAATGGATTTATTTCGAAAGTCCCAAGCGAAAAAATCATGGTTATCACCTGGCGAAGGCGGCCCATCGACTGCAAGGCCAAATCGCTTTGGCCGCAAGACCATGCTCTGTGTCTGGTGGGACCAGGTTAGTGTCGTATATTATGAACTGTTGAAACCTGGAGAAACAGTTAATATTGATCGCTACCAACTACAAATGATCAATTTGAACTGTGCATTGATCGAAAAACGTCCACAATACGCTCAAAGACATAATAAGGTGATTTTGCAGCATGACAACGCGCCGTCTCATATAGCAAAACCAGTCAAAGAAGTGTTGAAATCACTTGGATGGGAAGTTTTATCGCACCCGCCGTACTCTCCTGACCTGGCTCCATCCGACTACCACCTTTTCGCATTGATGGGGCACGCGCTTGCAGAGCAGTACTTCGCCGATTTCGAAGAAGTTAAAAAATGGCTCGATGAATGATTTAGCTCAAAGGAGAAACAGTTCTTTTGGAATGGCATCCATAAATTGCCTGAGAGATGGGCAGAATGTATAGAATCAAATGGCCAATACTTTGAATAAATAAATTTTAACTATCCATTGTAAATAACGTATTTTCTTTAGTGAAAAAACCGGAAAGGAATTACCGACACACTTGGAATATGATCAATACATTCCTATTAAAGAGCCTCGTAAGAAATAAAAAGCAGCACGCCGCAAATGGACTTAGAAAATAAACTCTGACTCTGAATCAAAGGCATGCTACGCAAAAGATATTTGAACGAGCTTGCAAGGAATCATCACACGAATGATGGTCTCAACGGCAAGCGAAAGTCTACATTCGGGCTGAATAACTGAGTGGGAAATGATACGTCTGACTTCGAAGTATTCAGCAAAAAGCATCGCAATAAACGACGCAGCGTGTAAACACTGACGTCTTAGGGCAAAGCACACGTGCGTTGATTGTAACCTAGTGCACCAAATGGAGATAAGAGCTGAGATCTCCAAGTGTACAGCACGTGTGCATCGAACGAAGTCCAAAAAGACGAAAATCCCACATGGCAGGGGCTCTCAGATTGAGAAAGTAAAATGCCCCATGACACGACGAGCAGTCAAGCGTCCAAAATAGCAAATGATGCTGTGGACGTCAGAGAACTCACCAAACAGAGAAGCGAATCTGGGGATGACCGGTTTCAGCTGGCGTCCTACGGACCGCTATTGCCATGCGTGACATGGAACGGGGCGACCTGGGCATTGTCCTGGGGCCCTAAGTCACGTTATGGACTCTGTCAGGTGTACCGGGACATCCATGGAACTCATGCAAGAGCCCCCCTTATAGCCAACAAGGAAATCGTTAATAGAGACACTGCCCGGGTAGACGAAGGTAAGCACACGCTCTGTTGAAACGGGAGTCGCGAGGCGAAATCCAAGTCTTCCCATTGCGATGCAACGAACCTGATTGTCTCGGCCTGGGAAACCGAACCAACAGGGGTAGCGACTGGGAAAGACGAATCATCGAGACAGGGAAAATACCAAAATCGAACTGGCAAACAGCGTTGTAGACCGCACTAGGTACAACACTGGGGCCGGGTAAATCCTTACTCGTGAATTTGAACGTGTCCCAATGCTAACGTTTGGGTCGTGCCGATGGCTGAATAGCTGTGGGGACGGTAAACATACAGTCGCTAGCGACCCCCCGGGGAGACTACGGTTGACCCGCGGTCGAACGATATCTCAAGCCACGATGAAGGAAACGCGACTAGGGCTGAATGGCTGTGGAGATGCTAAAAATCACAGTCTAAAGCGCTCCCCCAGAGGGCCTGTCGACTCCTCTGCGGTACCCCAGACTTGGTGGCAGTCTTCGTAATGTCCGCATTGTATTAGAAGGATGAGATAAGTGCGGGACTGCCCCAGCAAAATCTTCCGGGTGCCGAGTAGCGGCGACGGAAAAGTTATAATCTCTTTTGAAGACATCTGCGTCTCCAAAGAGGTAGATATAATCTGCCCTCAAGGCTCAGTTTTAGGCCTAGCTTGCTGAACAGTCATGTTCGACGGCCTCCTCCGTGAACTTGACAAAGAGATAGGCAGGTCATCCATCGCGTATGCCGACGATCTGCTGGTCACAGTCGAAGGCGACTCCCGTTGGCGAAGTCCCGTTGCGAAATTGAAGAGCGAGGGCAGCGCACTGTTGACTTAGTCAATAAAAGGTGTGAAAGGGCAAAAACTCCAGATCTCTTTGCTTAAGACTGAGGCGGTTGTCCTCAAGAGTACATTGATCAGGAAAGCCTGATAGGCATAAAGGGAGAAGCGCGTTTAAAACGAAAGGCAGATAGAGTCGAGAGATCTAACCTTGCGGCGCGAGACCACCGACCATCCGATTAGGGCCAAAGAAAATTCAATTAGAAAGTTTGGCATCTGGGCATTCATTTTGACAAAGGAACGAGAGTACCCTCCCATTGTAAATACTTGCGCGGTAAGGTCGGACCACTTTTCAGCAATTTAGCTAGGGCTGCGGGATGTCAATGGGGGCTGCGCTTTAACGCGCTCTCGACGATCTATCGGGATATGTTCACTCCCACGGTTGGCATATGCCACTGCCGGCTGGATCGACCGATGCGGAGAGGGGCGGCCTGAAGGATCTCCGGACCCTGCAGCGCTGGTGCTCATGTTGGCGATTGCTGCATATCGCACGGCGTCGACGGAGTTGCTTTGTGCTGCTGCAGGTGCGGTCCCAGTTGATATCCTCCTTAACGAATATAAGGCGTGATATTCAGCTAGGAAAGAAATGAATACCAGAATAGGGAACGTCATTATCCCGTTCACCGGGAACATCAGAAACTAATGGTCTCTATAGGGAAGAGGTGCTAAACGTACGCAAGCTCGATGGTCTTCTTCGAGCAAAGGCCGTATAACAAGCACTTTCCAAACAACGTCCGGGACAGGGTGACGCCGAGGGCACAGCGGTGCGTCACTTGATCGAATGTCCGGACTTCGAGCCGCAGAGTAAAGCTCTGCGGCAATTCGTTCCAGCCGGAAGCTGGAAATGGCCGGAAATGGCACATTTCTTCGTGGCAACTCTAGAGGCCTATTCCGTGTTTGCGGCATTCTATAGGGGATCCCCTTTGGTTAAAGGGTCCATGTCACGCTTCCTATTTCACTTTCGTTTTCTGCTACTCTCTTCTCTTTCGCTTTTCCCTACTCTATTCTACAATCTCTCACCCACTTTACAACTCTACTCTATAACCTTGTCTGCTAAAACCCAACTACCGTGTCACATATTCCTTCCCCAACCTATCCCATTCAAGGGTCAGAGCGTGTGTCCGGGCTCGGGACACAAATGAGCGGGCCTCCCCATGGTTCCCCGTGGACGCGGCACGCGAGACGACCCCCTAACGGGAGTCGACGCGCGTGTCGCGACTAAACCGCTCATCCTGCGAAGTACGACCCACGAAGGCGCTGCTGGATTTTTCCAGTGCCCGCTTCAGTGGTAGAGGACAACTCGCTGGAAAATGGTATTGTGTAGCGTATAGCTTTTATAAGCTGAGATAGCACAGCGCGACATCCAACGGGTGTCGGGCTTCACAATAACTGCGCGACCCGGCAATAAAGGTCTCACTCCAGCCGGATCTCAAGATCCGGCTCAGGAGTTCTCCCTCCTCTCTATTGACCGGTGTGAGTCGGAGGGAGAAGGGGGAGAAGAGGAACCGCGTCCCGGGTGGGGGATCGGACGTGGTTTCTAACCCCACGTCGAACACCAGAGGTGGGGTTGAGGGAGGGGGGCGGGCGTCCTCCTCCCTCGCCGGCCCAGAAGCATGGCCGGATGGGGTCAGGCATCTCTCCCTCCACGTGTCGGGGGGAGAGAGTCGATGTCTGGCTCCGGTTTACCCCGCGCACGTTTACCTCGATTGGACGGCGCTCCCTGGCTCAGGAACGGTGGTTTGAGTGGGCAAACGGCCTTAGGGCTGTCCCTACCTGCTCCCCCTTCCTGGGCTGGGGGGGTGGAAGGGAGCGGAGGTCTGGAAGCCACACATAGGCGGCACGAGGATTATCCTCGTGTCTAGCCGCGTGGCTCCCCCCTCCCAACCCCCCATAAGTCCAATGGTGAGCGGGGGACCCATGAAGGTCTGGGGCTCCGCGTGCGGAGCCAACGGGGGTGGCGGTTTAGCAGAGGGAATAGGTGACTTGTTCCTGCGGCCGCCAATCGCTACCCCCGAAGGCAGGCACCCTCCTGGTGTTTTAGTCGGTGCGAGTCCGACATAACCCACAAGTCACCCCCATGGCTCTCCTTCGCATCCTGGTTGAGGGCGGCGAGGGGCTTCCCATCATAGCCCCCCGCCGACCTCTTACCTGGCATAACCCACAGATGCTGCAGATACTCGACTGCTCGTCTAGAGCATACGCGGCCAGGTCCCTACCCCGTTTTGCCACCAATTCGGGCTTCCGCACGGGCGGAATGCCTCATTGCTGGCATTTCGCCCCTCCCTGAACTCCTCCCTCCCGCGCGTTACGGAGAGGAGCCCCCCAGCCGAGGCCTCTCCGCTCTCGACCGGAGGAAACTCCTCCCACGGGAAGAGTTGCTCCAAGGTCTGCGTGGCGGACAGACTTACGTTCCCGCCCTCACGCGCACAGGGAGCTGCCCTCCCCCCTCCCGAGGGACACTAACGTCCTCGAGAGGAGGGAAGTGCACCTCCCTATCCTGCCACAACTGGGAGACGGAGGCATCCGCCTTCCTCTTCCTTCTCTTGGCTCTCTTTGGACCGGCGAAGGCCGAGGACTGGTCCATCCGACCCACACTCGGCCTCAGTCGGTCCTCAAGCGCCTCCCTTCGGGCGGTAACCAGTTCCGACGGCGTGCCCGCCTGGCACGCGCCGCCCAGCCCATAGATTGATGACCACAGGGGGTGCCGGGGTGATACGCCCCCACCCGCCGTTGCCCAGCTCCGAGTACGGGGGGGTTTTTCTCCCTATATTCCAGATTCCATTCTTGTAGGGGCTTTACGTGCTGCTACAACACGGGTGTGATTTCGGGGTTTTCCTTCCCCTAGACCGGTTGCCTTAACCAGGCTAACGAGCCCGCTCTGCCCGCGCTGTAGGGTTCTTTGGGCCGCACGAATGCGACCCTCCAGACCCTGGATAAAATCTGGAGGCAACTGCCTATCCAGAAGTATTATGGACGCTCTTAGTCTGGCTCCGTGCAGACCACTCCGGAATGGTAAAACCTGCCAGGGGCGAAATCCCCGCGGGCACAGCTCGGTACATCATCAGGACACGCAAGCTCCCCCACCACGGTAAGGTGGCGTCCACGGGGGAGAACTAATTTCGCCCATGATAGATGATTTTTATAGCTCCGATATATTAGTATTTCATAAAGAAGTATAATTGTATGCGTTGTGTTGTGTCTGTTTCATAATTAATTTGTTATAATTTTTTGCAATTAATTTTTATAAGTGGTTTAATGATTTCTCTTGCGCGTACTTGATTCTCTGGGCAATACGGAATATAGTGATAAGATTGTAAATTTTCTATCTTGACTGGTTGAGTGGTTATTTATTCGTTAATTAATCTGTGTGTAATTTTAGGCAGATCGAGGTATGAGCAAATTTTAGGTTCTGAGAAAAAGTTTTATAGTGACAAAAGAACACTCTAGATTTATTCTAATGGATATTTGTTATTAATTATAATTGTTATGAACAATGACATTGAATTTTAAACAATAACGGAATACATTATTTTTATCCTTTAGTAACTATGTTCAAGTGTTTTTATTGTAATATGGGTTTGCGGTGATTTAATTGTTATTTGCCCGATTTTTAAATAAACAAATTAAAATATTGTATCAAACTAATTTTTAATCGTGAGGATATCATATTGAGAGTGTCCGACACATTTTTAGCGATAGTGAAAATCCAAAATTATTTTACAAAATTAGTTTGTTTATGCACAATTTTGTAATTTTCGTGTATTTGGGGTTGCGTTAATGTTGTTCCTGAAGGTTTGAATAGTAGAAATATAGTTATTTCCCTATTTTAATCAATTTAGTAATAATGATATTATTGATAATTATTTATGTAATAATGTATATCGGTAATGTGTGGATTGCATATGTTATTAATTTTATCGTAATTTTTTCATGATTTAATACTACTTAATGAGTTTTGTCCAAATGGCTTCCGCCATTTCGTGTGTCCTAGTTCTATATAGGGATGTGTGTTCGAAGGATAGTACGTCTAGTTAATATATATAGGTTTATGCCTGTCGGTCTCCATTTTGTACATATTTTCTGTCAGCTGTCAGTCATGAGCTGTTAGTTGTACGAGCAGAAAGGGAAGAAAAAGTAAAAATGTATTATATTAACATTATTACTATCATCGGTACATTCGTCCTGTGCCGGTAGTAATAGCGAGTGTGATTCCTTTTGATATGTATATATAGAGGTATAACTATACATGGGAGAGGTTCTTTAATATTGTTTTTGTTGCAGTGTTTCTGTAATGGAGATGTACGCATAAAGACAGAAATTCTGTTGCTCGGGCTCCTCTCAATAAGGGAGATGAGCAAGATATGTTGGGAGAGGACATGTAGGAGAAGAAAGGCGGAAACCTTTTGATTATTTGGTAAGATAGACTTCAGGGAGAATTTCGATGCATATGGTTTAAGGAAATTATTCGGGTAGGTATTTGGTATTACGCGCCTTCTCGAGCTAAGTGGCTAAATATGTTAATAAATACGTAAATAACGTAAATTAAATGAATATTTTCCCAGCGGGGCGACTTCCGTGATGTGAGGTTATCTTTGCTGACAAATACTTGTTCTTTTTGTTCTTCGAGCAAAGTATCAAATTTTGTTAATTATTATTCCGGTGTCTGATTTTTCATTAAAATTTGGAGTGAATTTATTGGTTTCTATTCGTTTTATCCGAGTCTAATCAGAATTGTGTGTATGTGAACTCTGGGCCTATTGTCTCGGATATACCAGAATCTCAAAATTTATTAATTAATAACTCAGCAACTAATCGAGCTAGACAATTGGTTTTGTGTATGTAAGTATATCTTCTCACTCGCTAATGAACAGTATATTCAGAATTTGTCCAAGTTATCATGGAACGAATTTCGATCTGAAACCTTATCATGCAAAACTTAGTTGGAACGATATCAATTTTGACACTAAATAATTTATTTCCCAGGATCTAGATGAGATAATTGGCTCGTTCTTTCACGTATAGGTCAGGTTTTAAGCCTTCTTTCTGAAAATTTAATTAGTTTTGTCCCCAGTTACTCAGGGAAAATTTCAACACAAAAAAGTGACATTCATTGGGTTTGTCGCAACTGTTTCGACATGAAATCTGCACAAGTCTGTAGCTTTCGGACTATTTGCCCAACGTTAATGATTTTAAGCTCGTTAACTTCGGCTTTTCGTCTACTTGTAGGATTTCTAAATAGGAATTAGGCCTGACGCTCGAAACATTCTGCATTATATTATAATTGTTGGATTTTCCTTGTCGCTGAGACAATGAGGTTATAGTAGTCTTAGCATGATTCCACCATGTCAGTACGTCGGCTTTTTTTTGGAAAACGCGAGGGTTACTTATATTAATCTTGTTTGTTACAGAGAGTGAACGAGTTGCCGTATTGCACACATACAGGGTGAAGAAAAAACCACGGGACACCTGAAAATTTCGAAAAATATACACTTTATAAAAAATGTTTCAGAGAAAAGTTGTAGCGTTGAAAAAGATCTATTTACCGATCTTAACAATTTGACCTTAGGTGGCGTCATCAAGATCAGGACAGTCACTTCGGATTTTTTAAATGGAACCTCCAATTTTTTATTACATACTTTTACAACCCTTCTTCAGACCTTTTCAAAGCACTATGGTTTTATCCAATTTGAATAAGCTGTTCCGAAGTTATCGAGTTTTTTAAAGTAAGATATCTAGCCAACTAAGGCAAGATCGGAGGATGATCCAGCCAACTAAGGCAAGATCCAAGGATGATCCGGCCAACTAAGGCAAGATCGTAGGATGATCCGGCCAACTAAGGCAAGGTTGGGAGTTGTCTGGCCAACTAAAGCAATACTGGAAAGCTTTAAAGTAATTGTTCAAAATGTCCGCCATCAACAGTTTGACAATAAGCTAATCTATCGTAAAAAGATGAAACGGCTTTTTGAATGTAATCAGCAAGGCTGAGAGCATCTTCATCAAGAATTCGATTTCGTAAGTCATCCAAATTTTGTGGTTTCGTTTTGTAAACTCTATCTTTTAAATAGCCCCACAGGAAGTAATCGTTAGGTGATAAATCGGGTGATCGAGGAGGCCATTCTATAGGTCCTCTTCTACCTATCCATCGATGAGAAAACACTGTGTCCAGATAATTATGGACCTCCCTTCCGTAATGTGGGGGGCACCATCTTGTTGGAACCATGTATGCTCGAAGTTGTCATCCATGATTGCTTGTATCGCTAGAACTATTTCGTTTCTTAGCATATTCTCATATTTTATCGCTGTTAGATTTCCGTCAATAAAGACTGGCCATATGAGAACATTATTCTAAATGTCTACCCAAACATTCACTTTTTGTGGATACTGCGTGTATGTTTCTTCAATCCAGTGAGGATTTGTATCTGACCAAAATCTACAATTGTGTCGATTAACGTGGCCATTTAACTGAAATGTTGCCTCATCTGAAAATACTACATTTGATAGATTTTTAATTAGGATCTTCGACTATTTTTTCCATCATCAAATCACAAAATTCAATGCGCCTATCAAAATCATCTTCATTTAGCTTTTGTACAAGATGGATCTTATAAGGATGGAATTTATTCATTTTCAATATTTTAAGCACAGACGTTTGATCTATTTCATGTTGCTGTCCTACTTTGCGGGTCGAATCATGCGGATTTTCGATAAAGGATTGTAGAACATCTAATGATTTTTCTACACTTGTTGCTGATACTGGCCTACTTGGTATTGCACGATTTTTCACACTTCCAGTTTTCTGAAAACGCTTTATCGTTCTTTCAACGGTAGATTTTAAAATGGTATTACCCTGATTACGAAAAGTTTCATTAAAATGCTGCCTCACATCATTGTACGACCTTAATCGATCATCCCATCCTCTCATCATCAAAAGAGATATGCGTTCTCGTTCTGAAAGACTTGCCATATTGTCAAGCAGAAGTGGAAAGATTTAGTCTAATCGACTAAATTAATATTTGGATCAATTCAAAGTTATTCTAAAGACAGTGCTGAAGAATAATGAGAGTACGGAATGAAGTGCAATTAAGTCAGCTTACAACTAGCTTCAAACTGTTTCTTAATAATTTTCAAAAAATTAGAGGAATTTCAGTCGAGTTTGCGATTCATTAAACTGTAATGAGTATTAAATGAGTAAATGGAAGAAATAAACAACGAACAGCAGATTTGTTCAAATAAATAAATAACTGAAATAAATCAATCAACGAAATTAAGACAAGCCAATAGGAGCCAACGCCTGGAAGTTCGTCGCGCAATTATTTTTACGATTTGGCCGGATCATCCTACGATCTTGCCTTAGTTGGCCGGATCATCCTGCGACCTTGCCTTAGTTGGCCGGATCATCCTCCGATATTGCCTTAGTTTTAAAATAAGATATCTTGGCTAGATATCTTACTTTAAAAAACTCGATAACTTCGGGACAGCTTATTCAAATTGGATATAACCATAGTGCTTTGAAAACGTCTGAGAAAGGCTATAAGAATATGCAATAAAAATTGGGGGTCCTATTTAAAAAATCCGAGGTGACTTTGTCCTGACCTTGATGACGCCACCCAAGATCAAATTGTTAAGATCGGTAAATAGATCTTTTTCAATGCTACAACTATTATCTGAAACATTTTTTTATATAGTGTACATTTTTCGAAATTTTCAAGAGTCCCGGGATTTTTTTCTTCACCCTGTATATATATATATATATTATTCTAAATATGTATTTTGTATTCCTTTTAAAATATAGTTATACCTTATGTATGTACATGTGTGTTATAGGGGTTGTCCTATTATTAATTTCCTTTAGATTTTGCTTTTTGTTATAATGAATAACTTTTGATAAATCTATAGTAATTATTAATCATGAATCAACTTCGATAAAAGTTATAGCTCATGCGTGTCTCGATATAGGAATTCGTAGCGTAGCGTAGTGTTTATTTTATCAGAGAGATAAGCAGTACTAAGCGGTTCCATGAGTAGTATGCGTCAGATCTTTCGCAGCTTAATTTGCGTCGGTTTAGTAGGTGAAATATTATAGGATTGTTTGGTCGTTTTATCCGGCAATTTGGTTAGTGTAAAGATTAGCGATATATAATAAATGTTGTAATGTTAGTGCTAGTGAATATTCAATATTAAAAGAATTACAGAAACCGGATTTAAATTATACTCGTGATAGGGTGTCTGTGGGTGATACATTAGCTTTATGACTGTTGCCTATGATGTTTCCTCAGTGTTAATAATAATTTTGATATTATTTTATAGTGACAAATTTGGATAAGAATCAGATGAGCGCGAGTGGATTCGCCCGGCGGCCGCGGCGCGATGGCGCACAGTGGGAGAAAACCGTTTTACCCGGACAAAAGGCCAAAAATAAAGTGCTATATTCAGGACTATACTAAGACTTTTTATAATCAGGAATGTCTAAATATTACGAAAAAAGAGATTTTTATCCTATGCATAGCCCACGTGTCTGTAAATCGTCACTTAAATGTAATAGTAATAGAAAGCAGTGAGAAACTCAGTATGTTATACTTTGATTTGACGGTGCCCAATGTTAACAAAACCTTAAAGGTAATTCAAAATGAGTTGTATTTCATTTAGTTCTATCCTTGTAGACTTTATGTGACTGTTTATATTTGCCATTTGATGAAATAATATAGACATAATCATATGGTATCATCCTTATGTTTAAAAAAATATTCAATCAAGTGTTTTGTGACATATAAAAGAGCCAACGCAAGCCAACACTCAAAATTAAGCATGAATCAAAAGTCTAAATTATGAGCTTAAATTTCAATAAAAAAGCAGCTGCACCTACTTGCCCTTTACTTGGAAAACGACATATGAAATTGGTATCACAACAGTACTGCGTTCGTCCGAGTGGCGAACAAAACTGCAAATATACATATTTATCCTGAAATCTTTACGAAAATGTTATTTCAATAATATATGAAGAAATTAGGCAATATAAAAATCATTTTTAAAAGTTTTGTAAATACAGTAGTGTATTATTGTATAAAAATAAAACTGCAAATGCGAAATCCAAGATTCGTGAATAGTTTATGTATTTATTTATATATATCATATCATTAAAAGGTGAAAATAGTGAGGTTGCTACATTTTATCGGTAATACGGATCTCATTAACCACTTCGCAGTCGGGCGAAAATGACTTGTCGTGCCATGTGTGTTGGAACTTGTTTTTTAAAACTACAGCGAATAAACTATACGGTGAAATGGCTTGAAACTTGAAACGTACTTTGAGTATGATATCTCACGTAATAAACATAAATTTAATTATTTCTTAATATTTTAAATATACGTTCTTGTTGAAAATAGGTATATAGAATCAGATTTCTCATAAAATCTTACTATAAAATAGGCAATTTTGATATTTATTTATGCTGAAACAGTCCGATAAAAAAATCTGAAAAAATTCATATGCAACCATCATTTGCTAATGAAATAATATTATACATTTCAAGCTATTCTTAACATATTGCTTTCTCCTTACAACCTCCTTAATACAATCATGGAACAGTGTCCTCGAAATCATTATGAAATCCTTACGAAATCTCCATGTAATTGTTCGGATTTCTTCTCCCCGCCCGTCAATTTTTCGATTTTCCCCCCGCTTTTAAACTTTTCGGATTTTTCCCCCGTTTTTTAACTTTGTATCGAATTTCTCCCCCCTCCGCTCGCCAGTTTAATCAAGTGAAATTGTATGAAATCAAATGAAATCATGTAATCGGTGGGACAACATTTTAGCTAGTGGTTACCCCTTTGGTAGCACTTTTTCTCGCGCACATATGCGTCACTGACAGTAAAGGAGTTAAAGAAACAATAAGATTTGAAGATATTAAAAATAAGTTTAGCCAATCTTGGTTATCTATCTCGATAATTCGTGCTATTTTTCGCTATATTTCCTGTTTCGAACCTTATAGGGTTCTTTTTTAATATGTCAACGGACAAAAAATCAACAGAAGTTAAATTGGACCCCTGAATAAGCACCTTATAAACAGTGTTGGTATTGGGTACTTTCAAGATTATCTTTTATAAGTTGCGCATCTGGATATAAACGTTTCACTAATACCAGTAAACTCTCTGCTGAGTGTTGTATTTTCGAAAAATTGTCGAGCAGTATTTCATCACTAAAAACATACGTGCCATTCTATCTACCGCTAGGTGGTGTGGAAAAGATAGCACCGAAACTTATGAAATATTATTTGTACATATATTTATTTCTCTGCGATATGTATACGCGCGATACGTATCGCCGAAAACATCACGCGATGCGTATCACCGAGAACATTGTGCGGTGACGCCGACAAACAATCGTCCGCGTGTCATTTTCTCTGTCTCGATACTTTGGCGCGACGAGCCAGCTACGCGGCATTCTTTCTTCTTGATTCGTCTATCTATTTTTATTAATAACTCCAAAGTTTACGTTGTCATTTTCAAAATGATTTCGGCCATTTGTCTCTAATTAATGTATTGTTTCTTTCTTGGACGCGTTGCGTCGAACATCCTGTATAGACTAATATGCTGCGCGGATTTGTAGTGACAAATGAGATTCGTGATCGAGATTGTTGCCATGTCCATGGTAATGACATGGTTCAAACTTGAGTCTCATTTGTTACCGCTAATCCGCACAGACACATCAATCGATATATTATATCAGACGTATCAAGATGTTAGTCAAAATATCTCGACGTGAACTCTTCGAGTTTTTAATGGAAAAATCTTCTGAAATGTGGCTTATACGATACAAGCACGTCTCTGGTTGTATCAGAGCTGTTCACGGCAAAAATATATCGGATGATGAGTGGAAAATAGTGAAAGAAAATATTCATAACCATTGTGGAACTATAAAGAAGAGATGGGAAGAATGTAAAAGGCATAAAGAAAAGTTTTTAAAAAAATACGATGTCTGGCTTACACAAATTGTTACACTAATAGCCCCATCTATTTCTCCAGGTAATATGCAAAGCATAAATGTTTATATAATACTATGTATTGTTGTATCGTGATATATAATTACTCTTAAATATTTTATTTCCTCGCAGAAAAAAAGTCTCAGAAAAATTTCTCGTCTTTGTGTGAGCGTAGTAAACGAAGAAGAATTCAACAACTCAAGAATAAACATTCAGCGGATGAATTGGCATATGCAGCACAAATGCAGCTTCGTTCTGAAGGAAAATCAGCTGAAGCAAACATCGTGAAACAGGTTATTGTTAAGACAGACAGCTCTACATCTATACTGGACAAGAAAGTTAATGATGCTTCAAGTTCCCAAAAAAATATTAATATTATTCCATATACTCCTCGGGAAGCACTTGCTTTCATGTTAGATACTGATATGTCTAAAGCATCATATCATTTAACAAGAACGCAAGCCAAATTAAGAGGAATAGATTTGTATCCATCGTATGATAGAGTTAAAGAGGCCAAACGAGAGTGTTATCCATCTTCTGATTTTATTACTATTACCGACACAAAAAGCGAAATTAAATTACAAGCATTGTTGGACCATACTGTCAATCGAATTATTGATCGAATTATTGAAATGCAGAAAGACGTATTGTTGAGTCTCCATCCAAATGTTTGGAGTAAATTAATTCTTATTAGTAAATGGGGATGTGATGGTAGCAGTGGTCATTCAATGTACAAACAAAAATCTGATAATGAGGAACTTTTAACGGATCGAAATTTGTTTCTAACTTGTTTGGTATCTTTACAGCTTTTTGTTGAATCTAATAATAGCAAAACAATTGTGTGGCAAAACTCTCGCCCTTCTTCAACAAGATTCTGTAGACCCGTCAAACTACAGTTTATAAAAGAGACAACTGAAGTAATACTTGAAGAAAAACAATATATGGATCAACAAATTCAAGCTCTTCAACCAACTATAGTGACCGGGTTTACAGAAATTGTTAGTATACAACACAAACTATGTATGACAATGTTAGATGGAAAAACCTGTCACGCAATCACGCATACTCAATCACGCCTCATCTCAAACTTGCAATATGTGCGGGGTAACTCCAAAGAATATTAATAATATTGACAAAGTATTGCAAAGAGATGTTGACATGAATGTTAGCGATTATGGGCTATCAACATTGCACGCGTACATTAGATTTTTTGAATGGTTCCTTCATGTTGCATCAAAGTTGGACGTAAAAGTATGGTGCAAAACGAAGAATTTTAAAGATCAGATTGAAGCACGAGAATCTATTTTACAGACAGATTTTCGGTCAAAGATGAGTTTATTGATAGGTCTTGTACTTCAGGGTAAGGGTTCAACTCATGATGGGAACACTGCTCGTAAATTTTTCGAAAATGTAACTCTCTCTGCTGAGATTACCGGTATCAGCGAGACACTTATATCTAGATGCGCAACGATTTTAAAAGTTTTGTCATGCGGGTTTGCTGTAAATGTCGATGCATTTAGGACGTATGCTTTAGAAACTGCACGTTTATATGTTAGTATGTACAGTTGGTACCCAATGCCAACAGCAGTTCATAAAATTCTTATTCACGGAGCCGATGTAATTGCTGTCGCTTTACTCCCTATTGGCATGTTAAGTGAGGAAGCCCAAGAAGCCCGGAATAAGGATTTTCGTAGATATCGTGAGAAAAGATGCCGTAAAACATCGAGGCAGAATAATAACCAAGACCTGATAAATATATTTTTGACATCATCAGATCCGATTATATCTTCAATGAGATCTGTATTACCGAAAAAATGTAAAAGTTTCAATACTGAAGTTCTTCAGCTTTTAGAAGTTCCTGAAACAGTAATGGCAGAGTAGCTATAAAATAGCTATGCAAAAAAGTAGTTTTTATCTTTGCGCAATTCCATTTTATTTACAATTTTATATTTTTGTTTACTGGAACAATAAACTTTTAATTTAATATTTAATTGTCCTTTTATTTTATTATATCCAAATACTATTATTAGCTTAAAAACTTTCTTGTCTCGCAACTTATTACTTTAGTAATTATTTGTTCATATTAACAATATCTACCGTGTAGTATCACTATTCATTATTTGTTTAATTATTTGGATTGGACATTTATTTTGCTATTTTTACCTGATAATTGTACTATATGCAAAACTAAACACATAGGCAATATTTACAATCCCAGATTTCGTTTTTTCCAGTTTTTTTATATAACAATATGCTACTGAATTTACAAAACTTTTAAAAAGGATCTTTATATTATCTAGAATCTTTATATGTTATTACAATCACATTCCCGTGAAGTTTGCGAGATAAATAAGTATCTTAGAAGCTATGTCCGCGCTAAGCGGCTGTTCCTCCCACTGTGTGGCGACGCCACGTAAGCCTGCCACTTAAGGCTGCCTTGGCGTTCCGGGTTAGGCTTAACGTTATGCTTGTCCCGCCATTTTGTCGTACGGGTGAGTATAAAATTTTAAAGTCTTGATGTGTGGCGGTTATTTTTAACATAGTTTCCTTGTATTATGCGTTTTGCTCACGAGCTTAAGAATAAGAATATAAAATATAACTAGGGCTAGTAATAAACTATATAAGTTAAGTGGTATGTGTAAGTGTATTATAGTTAACGATATTGTATGACTTAATTAATAAGAAAAGTGCATTATATTATGCATTATATGAGAATTTATGCATTATAGAGGGGGATAAATAAGAAATTGTGATAAAATATATATAATATATTTTTCAGAATTCCGTAACTTGTAAGCTGGTCAATAGAATGGACTTTCAGCTAGTGTTTTGAAAATTCTCAAGGTAATCTACCAGAATATGTTATAAAAATTTAATGTTCCATTTAGAAAATTCTGTTGACCTAGGCATGGCCTTGGTCGCATTTTCTGCAAAAAGGGATATTTCTTTTATTTCTTTTATTTATATGTATTCTTATTTACCAAGTAATTTTTATTATAACAAGTTTTTATACTTCTTCGAATTTGACAGATACATATATATGTATATATATATATATATATATATATATGTCCTTCAATGGACATATATATATATATGTCCAATCAATATGTACTTCAAATCAATCAACCTGTACATGTATATGAATACGCAGATATATACATATATATGTGTGTGTATATGTATGAGTGTGAGTAAGTGAATAAGTGACTAAGAGTGTGAGTGTATTAAATATAATATAGGTCTGTGAATACCTTGATTTATAATAAAATGTAATTGTTTCAGATATAACATGTAAAGTGGTCACACGAGATGCTCGATGTGGGTAAAGTGTCGCATGCTTACAGCAAATTATTGTTGTCGGCTTCAATCTTTTTCCTGACTTTAGCTAATATTAATTCCTCTTGTTAATTTTGAAAATTTCCTTTTGCAGGGCGCAAGTCGAGGAACGTTGCACTGCTTATAATTACCCCTTTTTGAGACGTATGCAAGCCTTTGGTAGTGGAAGACCGAATAAACAAATAATTTCTTAATATGAGTGGAAGACTCGGGCCGTGATACTGTACAAACAATTTCGAGTGAGTAAAGTATTTAAGAGTGAACAAGAGAGTAAGTTTTATGCTAAGTAAGGCGTCTATGCGTAGCTAGAGTCAGCAAAAGTTAGTTTCAGGCTGAGTAAAGTATTTGAGTGTCTTTTGAACCTGAACAAATGACTTTCGTTATTTTTCAAGTAAAAATTACCAAATTTTGTTAATGGACGTTTCAAATAATTCTTTAATTTTAACAAGTAATTAATAATTATTAATTGACTCTAGTTTCCTTCCTATTGAATAATTTTCAACTTTGACTATTGCGTGTACTTAGTCTAACTATTCTCTAAGTACGCAGGTATTAAAAATTAATTATTTAAGCTTTTCCTAGTTTTCACATGCTGTACGTATTAGTGGGGGCCTTGGAGGTTTCCCAGTTTCAGGTTTGACATTTTTTGTTAGTAAAACTATTTGTTCTTTAATATATCTCTTAATTGTTAATACTTAATGAATTTTCAGTATAGCTATTAGGTGGAGGCTTTCTTATACTTCTAATAGAAATTTGAATCGTAGTTCTAAGTTTTATGGTTACTGAGATATATCGAATTTTCTCTGATTGGTTAAAATTTTGAATGGCTATAACTTTTAAGCTATTGATTTTACAAGACTTCCGTCAATACAAAATTTGTAGCATTTTAAAAGGCCTTTCAATTGCATTAATCGATTTGGTCAAATTGTTATAGTTTTAAAAGATACACGCTTTCATTCTTAATTTCGACCGTGAATAAACATTTTGGATGATTAAAATTAATTATGTTTCTTATTAGCTTTCGAGTTTTAAGGCGAAAAATTAGAATGGAAGAGAGCACGTCGTGAGACGTTACAATGGGCTTTAGAGTAGTAGTAACAATTTAGAATGGGTTGGGTTTCAGTTCCGGGTGTGGAACAGTTGGAACAGGTTTTTAATGAGTAATCAGAGCCGTCAATTAGAGCATGTAAGATGGGAAACGTATACTCAGCATCGTTGTCGACGGGGTTTCGAGTATAATATCAGGGTGAACATAATACGACTTTAAGATTTAGATTAGAGTATCCCTTTGCTCTCATGTATAAGGGTATACGGAGGGTTGATTGTTGTGGATGTTCCGTAGTATTTGCTGTAGCACAGCGTGGTCTATCGTAAAACCAATGCATCCTGAAATAGATGCAATATGTTAGCATTCATCCTGGATCAATGTGTGAGATTTTGAGTTTATCTGAATGCACTATTCGAAAATGGCTTCTGTAAAGAATTTTAACATTGTTATTCGGAAGGATTTGTATAACCTTGTAAGGGCCTGTGTATTGGTCAGAGAATTTTCCTTTATTAGGTTTCTTTAATAGGAACACTGAATCACCCTCTTTAAAATTCCAAGGGTTTTGTCTCCTGTCGTAATAGTATTTGTTCCTTTCTTTTGATTTAACTAAATTTTGCCTTGCTTCATTTTGTGTATCTTGCAATTTGTTGAACAAATCCGTGAGATAAGTTTGGTAAGTGGGTTCTGTATGATCTTCGATAGGAACGTAGGGAGAAGGAAGTCTGGGTATTCTTCCGAAAATTAATTCAGAAGGAGAGTATTTGGTACTTTCGTGAATATGTGTGTTGTAAGAGAACATAGCTAAATGTAAGTGTTCTTTCCAATTTGTGTCATAAATAACTTGTGTTTTAAGTTATTCCATTAAGACGTGATGAGATCGTTCAATTAATCCATTTGACTGTGGGTGATAAGCTGTGGTTTTGTACTGTTCTATCCTGAAATTTTTCGCAATGTTTTTCATTAATGAGGTTAGAAAGCTGGAGCCTTGGTCTGTTAAAAGGATTCGTGGTGCGTCATAGATATAAATGAAATTTTTGATGAAAGCATCGGCGATTGTTAGCGAGGTTGTTTCAGAGAGGGGTATTGCGAGTGAATATTTAGTCAAAAGGTCGTGTATAGTAAGGATGTAGGAGTTACCCTGACTAGTTGTAGGTAAAGGTCCCATGATATCCATAGAGATTTTATCGAAAGTGGCACCAGGAGTGTCAGTAATGATCATAGGCTGCTTGACTTTAACACGAGTGAGTTTCTTAAGTTGGCATATGCGACATTGTCGAATAAAATTTTGTATGTCCCTTTTCATAGTGTTCCAATAGTAGTTCATAGGAAGCCTATTATATGTTTTGGCGATACCTTTGTGTCCTCCTAGAGCGCTTGCATGGTATTCTAAAATTAGTTTCCCTCTATCCTCTAATTTAGGTATTTGTATTAATCCTTGACAAATAGTAATGTGCAAAGACGTATCTTCATTTGTTTTAATATTTGTTTATGAATATATTCCCATGGGATGGTGTCTAAGTAAGGTGTTTTGCAAATAGAGAAAGAGGTCAGTTGTAATTCGTTAGATACATCCACAAGAGACTTGATGCAATTTTTTAGGTTGTCTGCTTCTGTCATAGCCTTCTCATCTGGTTTGACGGGTAATGATAAAAGAACATTTTTCCCTATAGGATTAACCTTTGCTCTTTCAAGCATAATGTTATTATAATTAGGTAGTTTCCCGGCTTCTATATATTCTTTAGAGTCATTATCAAAAGGTGATCCATCGCCCTTTATAAATATAACATGGTTATCCTTCCGTGTTAACAAAGACTCGCGATTGATTCTAACTTTTAATTGAGAAGGTTGTCTCACAACATCGCCTATCTCGGCGGGTATAGAAAGTGTGTCAAAGATTTCTCCACTGGTTTCGGAACTGGTGTCATCTACGTAGTCTGGCAATTGAGAATCTAGGCTGTCGTCGTCAGAGTCAATTATTGGTACAACGTATCATTCAGGTTGGTCCGAAGGGATAGGGGAGTCGGGGGGTTCAGTGACTAAGATGGGATTTTGCATGGAAGGAGTATTTTTGTCTAAATTTTCAATGGCAGGAGTATTAAGTCTTTTAAGGAGGTCAGGGGTTGGTCGTGGAGTTGCTGAAGGAAAGGTGAAGAAGGACTCATCAGAATCTTCGTTATTGAAATTTAAGGGTAATATAGTAATAGCAGGAGGGTTGCGAGAAAGAGCATCAGCATTGCTGTTCATTGCCCCTTTTTTTTATTGAAATTCGTATTCATATTCGGCTAGCTTTGTTTTCCATTTCCATAGAAGGAAGAAGGATCTTTAATGGATTGAAGCCATATGAGAGGCTTGTAGTCAGTGATGATTTTGAATTTTCGTCCATGTAAGTAAGGTCTAAAATATTGGACGCAATATACGAAAGCAAGACATTCCTTTTCGATTGTAGAATAATTCTGTTCCGCGGAATTTAGAACACGAGATGTATAGGCAATAGGCAAGTCTTTTCCAATAGGGCCTTGACTAAGGACGCCTCCAATTGCGTATCCAGATGTGTCCGTGGTAAAGTTAAATGTTTTGATGAAATCAGGATACTGGAGTATTGGATGAGAGCACAAAGAATCGCGAAGAGTATCGAAAGCTTGTTGTTAAGTTGGTTGTCACATAAAAACTTTCCTTTTTCAGTAAATCAGTCAATGGTTTTGCAATTTTTGAAAAATCCGGTATAAATCGTCGATAGTACCCGGCTAGCCCAAGAAATTGTTTGACTTGTTTTTGTGTACCCGGAGGAGGAAAGTTCCTTATATAGACTTTATTTTTTCAGAATCAGGCCGTACGCCGTCAAATCCTTTAATGTGACCTAAATATGATACTTCTTGTCGCAAAAATTCGCACTTATCGTATTGCAACTTTAAATTGGCTTTGTCTAACCGTGACATTAGTTTATTAAATTTCATGTTCATGCAGAGAATTTGCGTATATAACGATGTCATCCATATAAACGAATAATTCATTACCTTGAAGGCCTGATGAAACGTTATCCATCAATCGCTGGAAAGTTGCGGGCGCGTTTTCTAATCCGAATGGCATTCTTTTGAACTGATAGTGCCCGTAAAAAGTGAGAAAGGCTGTTTTAGGAGCGTCATCGGTGGACATAGGAATTTGGTGGAAACCTGATGCTAAATCAAGAACTGAAAAATATTTTGCGCTACCTAGTTGATCGAGGATATCGGTAATATTTGGAAGGGGGTATGCGTCTCCTATTGTTTTCTCATTTAATAGGCGATAGTCTATTACCATACGCCATCTTTTGTTACCGCTCGAATCCGGCTTCTTAGGAACTATCCATAAAGGGGAATTGTAAGGGGATGTGGAGTCAATAATGTTGCTTTTTAATAGTTCGTTTACTTGTTTGTCTACTTCTGCTTTATGGACAGGAGGGAATCTATATTGTTTGACAAGTATTGGTATGTTATCCGTCGTCATTATACAGTGTTGTGTGGCGTTGGTGACTCCTAGGGCTTCACCTGGAATATGAAACTTATCAACGTGCTTTAGCACTAGTTTCTCAATATTTCGAGCTTCCTCCTCATCGAAGTGAGAAAGGCGTAATAGTTGCAATACTTGTTTATTGCGGGACAACAGTGGACTGGGGCCAACATGTGATTCTAAAATCTCAGCGGCTACGTAGTTGGTCGCGCTTAAGCTATCAGGGATGGAAGCCTGATTTTCATGGGTATTGGCAGTTAGTGAATTGTGTGTGTATGATGAGGGACCAGAGGATAATGGACATCCTAAAATGTCACCAGCATCGCGAACGAGTGGTAAGTCTAAACCTTCGCTCGGTCGCATATCCACAGTATGAGAGAGAGTGTTGGAATCAGAATCGGAATTAGGAGCTTGAAGAGTAGTACCGAGAGGACCTGTGGCAATAGCATCGCAGAATATATCCGTCCCTAAATGAGGGCTTTCTACGATATCCGATGTACTGTAATCTAACAGTTCCATTACCGGGATCGAGAATATGTATGTGTCTTCAGTAGTTTTAAATATAGGGAGATGGCCTTTGCCATCGGAATTGGAAATGAGGGCGTTTCCTAAGTAAACTCTCTTTGCGAGATTTAGGAGAGAAAAATATCCGTTGGATTTTTCGGGATTAGAAATAATAATGTAGAAAGGTGTGACCGTACGTGGCTGAATCACGATGGTTTCATTTTCTACGAAAGGTATATTAAATTGCTCGCACCGTACGCGTTTGTTGCTGTAATTGATGTCCGCGTCATGTTGCTTGAAGAACTCGTTTCCTACGATACCGTGGTCTTTGAATGGAGACCCGTCTGGTAGCACGTGAAAATTGGTGAGTTTACTGAGAATTTGGATCTGGAAACGTCCCGTAGTTATTATTAGTTCTGGCGAGATACCTTGTAAAGATATTTGCACGCTGTCATCCACATATACGTTGGGATATAAAAGATCGCGTCTTATTAAGTTTACAGCGGATCTAGAGTCAATCATAAAGAGTGCGGTTTTATTTAAATTTGGTGACGAAAGCATGACGTTCGGTACGTCTCCGGAAATGGCATTTAACTTTATGCGCTGGGGGCTCTCGGGACCTCTTGAAATTGGACGGTCTTTTGGATTGGACATCCGGTTGATTCCGTGTCGCGGCGGGCATCGCTTGATACCGAGACACGCATTGCGTTTTCCGAAATAGCAGGTTGGCTCGAAGGGCCGGCCGCTTCTAAGGATCATCGGTATGATAACTTACGGCATTCGGACATCACATGTCCAGGAGTTTAACAGTAACGTCATACAGGGTGTCTTATAACTAATCTGGCAGAGCTCGTGGAGACATAGAGCGGGTTAAGACAAATATAAAAGTCCAATACCGTTTTGTGAGATTCGCAATAATTATCGAGTTATAAATGACAGAAATCTGAGGAATGAGTGCACATCGAGACGTTATGGGAGAAGCATCTAGCCGCTCAGGCTAAAGAGCACTGTCCAGTCGACAAAGGAACTGTTACCGGCGCGCGGCGAGAGGAAGGACGACAATGTTTATGTCCTTACCTCGCCGCTCCTACATCCCGCCGCACCGCGTCTAAGCTCGCGCCGATATGGCCGCTGAATATTCGCGATTACAATTATGAGATTATTTTATGAGGTATCACAGATAGCTCATATTGAATTGTAAAGTTCAAGATTCAAAAGTTCTTTGATCAAGGAAAACATCGAAAAGGAGAAAGCGATAGAGAGCGATCAGATCTATAGAGATTCTCATCGTTTTCTATCGCAATCTATCGTTTTGCTGCATCGGATCCGAAAGAAATGATATCGCGTAAAGATAGAGTACGATGAACACTTTTCATCGTACTCTATTGTACTCTATCGTTAGGAGAATATTTAATTGTTAGAGTATGATAGAATTTGCGTAGACTCATCGTGTCCTGTCGTTTCATTCAAGTCTACACGGAAAATATGTTTGGTTGAATGAACCCATTTTCTGACGAAATGAGAGAGAGAGAGAGAGAGAGAGAGAGAGAACGATTCAGAAATTTTGATTGAAAAAAGCATAATTTTGTTTAAGTTAACCATAAACCTTGATGAATCAGATTCAGTGTTAATATTTTCAGTTAATATTTCTCTGTATCGTTCATATTTCATTTGCAAGCTGTATCATGGACCAAACACTTTTACCACATATCATGCATAAATGGTTGTCTTATATTGTAATTCTTGTCAGTGGTATATTAACGACAGAAGGAACTGAAAGTTCTGTATCGTACAATTGCGAAAAGAGGACCATCGTTGTCAATGGTGCACCAACGATACTCGGCATAAAATTGATTCCTAGGTATAATCGCGATACAACGCAAGTCCGAGTGTTATTTTGACACGCATAAAAATAACGTGTTAAAATAACACACTCGGATTTGCGTTGTATCGCGATTATACCTAGGAATCAATTTTATGCCGAGTATCGTTGGTGCACCATTGACAACGATGGTCCTCTTTTCGCAATTGTACGATACAGAACTTTCAGTTCCTTCTGTCGTTAATATACCACTGACAAGAATTACAATATAAGACAACCATTTATGCATGATATGTGGTAAAAGTGTTTGGTCCATGATACAGCTTGCAAATGAAATATGAACGATACAGAGAAATATTAACTGAAAATATTAACACTGAATCTGATTCATCAAGGTTTATGGTTAACTTAAACAAAATTATGCTTTTTTCAATCAAAATTTCTTAATCGTTCTCTCTCTCTCTCTCTCTCTCTCTCTCTCTCTCTCTCATTTCGTCAGAAAATGGGTTCATTCAACCAAACATATTTTCCGTGTAGACTTGAATGAAACGACAGGACACGATGAGTCTACGCAAATTCTATCATACTCTAACAATTAAATATTCTCCTAACGATAGAGTACAATAGAGTACGATGAAAAGTGTTCATCGTACTCTATCTTTACGCGATATCATTTCTTTCGGATCCGATGCAGCAAAACGATAGATTGCGATAGAAAACGATGAGAATCTCTATAGATCTGATCGCTCTCTATCGCTTTCTCCTTTTCGATGTTTTCCTTGATCAAAGAACTTTTGAATCTTGAACTTTACAATTCAATATGAGCTATCTGTGATACCTCATAAAATAATCTCATAATTGTAATCGCGAATATTCAGCGGCCATATCGGCGCGAGCTTAGACGCGGTGCGGCGGGATGTAGGAGCGGCGAGGTAAGGACATAAACATTGTCGTCCTTCCTCTCGCCGCGCGCCGGTAACAGTTTCTTTGTGGACTGGGCAGTGCTCTTTAGCCTGAGCGGCTAGATGCTCCTCCCATAACGTCTCGATGTGCACTCATTCCTCAGATTTCTGTCATTTATAACTCGATAATTATTGCGAATCTCACAAAACGATATGGGACTTTTATATTTGTTTTAACCCGCTCTATGTCTCCACGAGCTCTGCCAGATTAGTTATAAGACACCCTATATAATTAAGGAGGGGGCATTAGGGCCAGGTTAACCTGGAATTAGAGGTTTAATAATAGGAATAGGTGGCTTCTGCATTATATGATGAGGTTGGTTTTCCTGAGGGGATGGGTTGGAGGATAGTCTTGAATTAAATAATGTTGTATCCTGTCGTGCTAAAGGAGTTAGTCTGTTAGGAAATGAGGATTTGCGTCTAATGTTTTCCGTTTCTAAGGTTTTTGATAGCTGAATAGCTTTCGTAAAAGCTTCCTCTAAATCTTCGAATCCCTCTAATTTAACACGGATTAACAAATCTGAGGGGAGCCCATCAATAAAGTTCTCTAACGTATCGCGATCTACAATATCAATTATCCATCTGTCAAGATGTCGGTTTTGAATAAGTTCACAGTCTAAAATAGCGGTTTTTAATTCTTTGATGCGTGCGATGTAGTCGAAAATGGATTCATCATGCTTCATGTAAGCGTTGCCTAATTCACCGCGATATTGATTCAGTGACTTGTTAGGTCCGAACATTATTTTTAATTTTTGTAAAAGTTCAGCAACACTATCGTAATGTGACCCTTCTATAGCTGTATACGAGTGTCCTTGTAATTTACTAAATATTAATTGTATTAGGTATGATTTATGATGTGCGGGGATTAATTCAAGTGCTCTCTCGCATGTTTTGCAAAACTGGAATACGGACATCCGTTATCCATCGTATTTAGGAATAGAATTAGCTACGTCTTTTAGTCGAATGAGGGGTACGTCAATAGGAGAATGTGGAGCAGGAGGACATGTATTTGTTTAAATTTTGCGAGCAGCAGATTGTCGAGGATTAATGTTTGGTAGTGGTGTATGAGTGCGTTCATGTTCGGCTCGTAAGAAGGCTATTTGCCTATTCATGTTATTCACGTGAGAAGGCAGGTCTTTAAAATTTGCAATGTCTTGTTGTAATGCTTCTACTAATCTAGCTAAAGTTACCAAGTCGGAGGAGGAATTAGTGTGTAGCTTTGCGCGCCTCGATTTCTGCTTGTCGCCTGTCTAAATCTAACTGTTGAGCCTGAAGGGCTTCGCTTTGTTCACGAATTAATTTCTCCCGTTCCCCTACACTTTTGGTGAGAATATCTACCTCAATTGCAGTTAAGGCGGGTCTTTGTTCCTCAGACTCGGAATGCGATTTCTCAGTCCCAGACAGGGATTTATTTGATCGCGTGTGATATTCCATTGTGACGGAGAAAGGAAAAAGAAAATGCTCCTATAAGTCTGTAATGCTATGTAATACAAAGTTTATTAAGAGTATAGCGATTTCCCCAGTTACCGGGTATTTTATTGGCAAATCCCATCGCTGCCACCAAGAAAAGTTTTCTGTAACGTCTCGTTTCTCCTAAGAGTCGCGAAACGCCTGCTCTCTATTTGTTTGGGGCCTACCTGCATACACCGGCACTGCACGGGACGCCGAGAGCTATATCCGGAATAAACTGAGGATTGAGGATATCTATTGATATTTATATTATGCTGTCTTATAACACAACTATAAAAGAAATTTCAAACGCTCTAGGGGGATTTGTGAACTAGGATGCAAATACGTATGCTATCATTGGGAGTGAAGAGTGTAACAATAACTTTTATTCGACAATGAAATAATAAATTTGATATAAGTTTAATAACAGGTTGTTGTATTGATGATAACGATTACAAATAATAAGAAGCTTATAATTTTGGTGGTAAAGTGTATGCTTCCAGCTGAAAAATGTATGTAGCTGACATGTTATTAAAAGTATTGTCTTGTGTCAGGTATATTACCTCTATGTCTAGGGTCTCAGTTGTAGAGCGTGATTTAACAGAACGAATTTTATGTGAGAGTGCTTGGAGGTAGTTGGTAGTGGTTCTGGTTCAGGAATAAATCGTTTATGTGCAAAGAGTCGTGCGGGTGACGCGTATTTAAAGGTACTAATGAGTCGGTTTCGCAGTAAAAAAGGACGGGGGAATTAAATCACGTCCTGTAATGTCCTGAATGATTCTGGGTTTGGATGGATCCATATGTAGAGACAGCGCAGCTGCTCGACGGCAGGCATCCCTGCGCAGTTGCTTCGCCTTCTGTTTTACGCCCCCGCGATGTTTATTAGGCATCTACCGGGTTAATTTAGAAAATAACATTTGTATCAAACTTCCGAACTTTAATAAAGCGGATAATATCTGTTCGGGGTCATAGCGTGCACAACGGTTTTCTGGAAGAATCTAAATATTCTTCTAGCTTCGACCTCACGAAGCTTGCACGTGATCCATGCGTGCTCGGCTAGCGGAGATCTCGTCGCCGAACGTTGGGCCACGGAACCCCCGGCGAGGAACGATCAAAATAATGTTTATTCCCGCGTATTCGCCGTGTATGTCGGGCAGACCCAGAGTATGCGATTACGGCGTGTTACGGCCAACGGATTGCAGCCAATCCTTATCTGCCAGTTCGAGCTGAAAAAGAATATAATTGAGACCGAAATTTCATTTCGCTCTCTGCGCATTTGGGCTTTCTACCGAGCGGTATTTTATTTTCGATTGCAACAAGCGAGCGTGATCTTCACTCGTTTCTGTTCGCACGATCGGTGCTTACTTTGTCGTGGCTATATCGTTACACTCGGTTACAATTTCGTAAAGTCGCTCTCTGTTCTTCGCGCCTGGGACGCACGTCACTTTCCGACGTTCGATCGTACCCACCGATACCACGAGCACTCAACGCGTTTAACGTGCGTTACTTTGCGTGGCTAACATTGCCCGATTTGCAATCATATCTATCTTTCGTGCGCCGTCAGCGAACATCGTGTCCGCGAGCGCCGCTTGATCGCTCGATTGTTCGCCGCCGTGTACGGCTATTTCGTTGTACAATAGAATAAACTTATTTTGTGTGTCGTCATACTCGCTCGGCTTCTCTGCACTCCTATTCCTATAGCAATTCAAATCGCGTACTGGCGCCCTTTGTGCGCTGTGCGATACCGCGCGATCGCCGTCGGCTGAACCCGACGGGAACATAAATTTTGGTCCTTCAAGTCGGATCGGGGGGTGCCAATAGGAGTGGTGAGTGCGCGTGTTTGCGATCATTTGCGCCATGGCGGAACATCTCTCCAAGCAACTGCAGTTGCAGCGAGTCATTGAACGATTTCTTGATAATTTCAAGAAGATCGGGAGAAACAATTTGACTCCGGCCAAGGTGCGCACGAGAATGACGGTTTTCAAGGACTATTGGAGTCAATTCATGGACGGTCATGCCATGCTTTTGCGTCTCCTCTCCGAAGCCAATAAGCAGTCATGCGACTACTTCAAGGATGACGCCTTCGACAGGACCGAGGAGATCTACCTCGCCACTCTGGACTATCTCGCAGAGGAATTGAAGGGATTGGAGCGAGCCTCCGGTGAGTCCGACCCAGTTAGCAGCTCCGCGATCTTCTGTTTATTCCGCGGCGGATCTGCCTCCTCTTCCATTACCGCCGTTCAACGGGAGTTACGATAATTGGGAGGCGTTCCGCGATCGTTTCACTACTGTGATTATTAACAATCCGAACCTCAATGCCTTTGCGAAGATGCACTATCTTACCGGGTGTTTGAAAGAACGCGCTCTCGATTGCATCAAGGACTTGTCCGTTACCGCCGAAAACTTTGACGTCGCGTGGAATGCGCTGGTTTCTCGCTTCGAAAACAAGCGTCGCCTTTTGAATCTGCACTTGTCAAGTTTGCTGAATTTGCCGATCATCCCGCGTGAATCGGCTGTTGAATTACAATCGCTTCTCGATAAGGTTAGAGTCACGGTGGCTTCGCTGAGTAATTTGAAACGCACAAACGCACAGCTTTGGGATGACATTCTCGTTCATATAATTGTCCAACGATTGGATTCCGTCACTCGCAAGGCGTGGAATGTGAGCTCTAGCGATAGCGCTGATCCGCCGTCCTTTGACGATCTTACACAATTTCTTGCATCTCGTACGCGTGCCCTCGAAGATTTTAATCCGATGTTATCAGCAAGACGACGGGAAAAACGATGCTTGTTTCGAAAGCGCATTCCGCGACTACCTCAGTGCATTTGTCGTCGACCGAGTCCGTATCTGTAATTCGTTCTGCCCGCTCTGCAAGGCACGTCATTATTTAAGTGTTTGTCCGTCCTTCGTGCGCGGCAATACTCAACAACGTCGCGACATAGCAAAGCGTCATAAACGGTGCTTCGATTGTTTAAGCCAAAATCATTCGGTGCGCGAATGCAAGAGTAGATATTCGTGCCGCATTTGTCAACAGAAGCATCATACGATGCTGCACGAAAATTCGGCCTCTGTCTCGCAGTCGACAAGCGGCTTACCGCCTAATCGTCAATCTAACTCTGCAATCGAGCCGGCGAAGGAAGTAACGTCGCTCCTCGCTTCGACTCCCTCGGTCTCTCCCGCGAACGTCTTGCTGGCCACCGCTTGGCTTTATGTAGGTTCGACATCCGGTCGCCAAGTTAAGGTTCGGGCACTTATCGATCAAGGATCGGAAATCACCTTTATTTCCGAAACGCTAGTACAAATGCTGCGCGCTCGCCGCATTAGTACGCCGGTTTCCGTGTCCGCCGTCGGCGGTGTACAGGCCGGTACGTGCCGATATGCTACGTCGGTAACAATTTCGCCGCTCAATAGTCGTGGTCTGTCGTTGTCGACAGCGGCGTTCGTTCTCAAAACTCTTACGTCTTACTCTCCGAAACATGTTTCGAGTTTATTGTCTCTGCCACATTTAAGTAATTTACAGTGGGCGGATCCTGATTAAATCTCGTGAAAACCCCGATGATTGCGTGAATTAAATCGGAACTCGTGGGATCCTGATCCCACGAGTTCCGATTTAATTCACGCAATCATCGGGGCAGATTTGTATGGCGAAATCCTTCTTCCCGGCATTCGTAAGGGCGCTGTGGGGGAGCCTATCGCGCAACAGGCAATATTCGGGTGGCTTATTTCCGGACCGGTCGATTTTGAGTCGGGTCGCGATAATCGAGTACTGTCCGGCTCAGGGCCGTTTCCCTCTTCGTCTCGCGTTAATGTTCACCATTGCGTCAATACTCCGACTCTTGAGGCAGAAATCAAACGATTTTGGGAAGTCGAGGAGGTTCCCCGGCAATCTATGCTCTCGGCGGAAGACGAGCAGTGTGAGCATCACTTTAGTTCCACGCATTCTCGAGCGGTCGACGGCCGATATATAGTACGCCTTCCATTTAAGAAGGGCCCCCCGATCGATATCGGCGATTCTGGCGCTCGTGCCGAAAAATTACTTCGCTGATTGACGCATCGATTGCTGACTCATCCGTAGTACTCTGCTGAATATCGCGAGTTTCTTGCCGAATACATACGCGCCGACCACATGTGCGTGGTATCTAATCCCTCCAACTCGAGGGATCAGCGCATTTTTATTCCGCATCATCCTGTTTTTCGTGATGACAAAATCACTACGCGTCTACGTGTCGTATTTAACGCGTCAAGCGTAACTTCGAATGACTCCAGCCTTAATGACCATTTGCTCGCCGGGCCCAAATTACAGGCCGATTTACCTGCTGTCATACTGAGATGGCGTAAATTCCGCTTCGTTTACACTGCTGACATCGCTCAAATGTTTCGACAAATTCGCATCGATCCTCGTGATCTCAATTATCAATGCATTCTGTGGAATCCTAATGTCGACGATCCACCAACCGAATATCAGCTGCTAACGGTCACGTATGGAATGGTTTGCGCACCGTTTTTAGCTCTGTGCGTTATTCAGCAGTTAGCGGTCGACGAGAGTTCGAAGTTTCCTCAAGTGGTTCCGATTCTTCAACGTCACATTTATGTTGATGATGTTCTTTTTGGCGGTAACGATATGACCCAATTACGTGCCATTCGTCATCAACTTGTCTCGTTGCTCCGTTGCGGTGGCTTCGAACTGCGGAAATGGGCGAGCAACTCCCCCCTCTTACTCGAAGACATTGATGAAGCTAATCATGGTTTGGCATGCCCTAAGTCTCTGGGCACCGACGAAAAGTTGAAAGTACTCGGCGTCGGATGGAGCCCTTCTCATGATGTCTTTCAATTTGCTGTTTCTCTTGCGGATCGCGCTCCCGAGAGTAAACGATCCATTCTAGCGGCGATTGCCAAGTTTTATGACCCGCTGGGCTGGGTTACTCCGGTGATCATTACTGCCAAGATTTTTATGCAACAACTTTGGCGCGCCAAAGTCGAATGGGACGAGATGATCCCGCCAGATCTCATGCGACAATGGAGATCTATCTATTCGGGTCTTTCCTATTTAAACGGTCTACAAATTGTTCGATGGACTAGCCTCCATTCTGACGTTCAAACGGCTGAGTTGCACGGCTTCTCCGATGCTTCTAATGTAGCATACGCGGCGGTCGTATACTTAAAAGTTACTGCGCCGTCTGGTCAAGTGACCATCACCTTGCTTGCAGGGAAATCAAGAGTTGCTGCTCTTACCCCCCTCACCATTCCTCGCCTTGAATTGTCGGCTGCTGTGTTGCTCGCTCGTCTCCTTGAATTTGTATGCACAACTCTCGGTATGGAAACTGCTCCCTGTTACTGTTGGACAGATTCTTCAATCGTTCTTGCGTGGCTTCGTCAGCATCCTTCTCGGTGGCAAACTTTTGTGGCAAATCGAGTGGCAGATATACAATCTCGGCTGAATAATGTTAAGTGGCGTCATGTGCCCACCGACGACCGAAAATCCCGCGGACTGCGCATCGCGGGGTTTACTTGGCGATGAGCTTCATGGCCATTCGTTATGGTGGCAAGGCCCCGCTTGGTTAAAAGATACTCCGGACGTGTGGCCGTCCGAAGGCCCCTCCTGCTCCGACGATGCTTCACTCGAAGAAAAGCAAGTTTCGTTACATCACCACTGTGCATCGCATGATACGTTCGAACTCGCGTCGCGATATTCTTCATGGCCCCGGCTTATTCGTGTTACGGCATTTATTTTGCGGTTTGTGTCGCTTTGTCGACGCATCAGGATCGACTCGCCGTCTGCCACTGTAATCGGGCTCGCACTAACCTCTGAGGAGTGTTGTGCTGTCAAGTTATTCCGGATTAAATGGATTCAGGCGGAAGTCTTTTCGAACGAAATTAGCATGCTCGCGGCTGGACGTACTCTTCCTGCCAAAAGTCAGATTTTCGCGCTGCGCCCATTTCTCGATCGCGACGGAATTCTTCGCGTGGGTGGCCGTTTATCCAACGCTCCGATTCCATTAATGTCGTGCCATCCAATATTGCTCGCCTCACACACGCTGGTTAAACTTCTAATCGAGCATACCCATATGCGTTCATTGCATGCCGGATTGCAGCTTACTCTGCGTACATTACGTAAAGAATATTAGATACTTCGAGCAAGAAGTCTTGTAAAACTAATTGTCTATCGTTGCGTGATTTGTACTCGAGAGCGCGCCGCGATTCTTTTTCAGATTATGGGCGATCTGCCCGCGGTACGCGTTTCTGCTCCTACTCGTAGTTTTTTGCACTGTGGCCTTATGCAGGTCCAGTTTCTGTTAGGGCGTCCGCCGGAAGAGGTATCGCGTCGCGAAAAGCGTATATAACACTTTTCATTTGCCTGGCTACAAGGGCGATTCACTTAGAAATAGTAGGCGATTACTCCGCACCCGCTTTTTTAAGTGCTTACTCGCGATTTTGCGCACGTCGCGGACTTTCGCAATCAATATACTCCGACAACGATACAACGTTTGTCGGTCCTGACCGTGAACTCACTGTGGCATATCGAGCCGCCGTTCGCGACCCGAATTTTTTAAATACTACAGCGACAGACAATGTTGAGTGGCACTTTATACCCCCATCGGCTCCTCATTTCGGTGGCATATGGGAGACAGGCGTTAAGAGCGTAAAACATTATTTGCGTCGCGTTCTCGGCAATCACACGCTCTCGTATGAAGAACTCTCCACGCTTTTATGTCGAATCGAGGCGTGCCTAAATTCGCGTCCTATAGCGCTTATGTCAGATGTGTTTGATGAACTGGAGATCTTGACTCCAGTTCATCCAAAAGGACCAACTGGTCTACCATTAAGAATACCAGCCCATACGTTAACTTTTTGTGGATATTGGGTATGATTGTCTCTTTTCCAGTGAGGATTAACGTCACTCCAGTATCTACAATTGTGTCTATTTACATTTCCAGTCAGTTCAAACAGATTTAGTATATGATAAATGACACTGGTTCACTCGCGTTGTAATATTCCTAAGAAATCACTTGCGATTCGGTACGATCACGGTCACGGCGATCACGGACTCTAAATCATGCAAGAAACGCGGTGTGTTTGTGTGTGTGTGTGGTGTATTAACAAAGTGGGTACTTACTGTTATTGTTTTCCTATAATTCCTTTGTATTCTCTGCGTGTTAACCTTGGCTGAGAAGTCTCAGAGGGCAAGCTTATTATTTCAAAATAATTTCGTACTATCGCGAATTACTCAAAGCACGATGCAGTCCGAGCAGGAGTCGACAAGTCCGCACAGCACAATTTCCAAAAAGACGTAAAGCACTGTTAATCCTCGGGGAAATTTCCTAAGAAAATCCCAGAGCGTGTGCTATATTGGTGAAGGCTCGGAAGGAGCGTAAGAGAAGGCTCTTTTGTGAGACAGACGTTGTCCTGGGTGGCACGACTGCTCGGAGACACTTATTTGCTTCACAATGAATTTATGACGATTGATTGAGGTTCTCCTAAGAGGTACGTCTATACTGAATGGAAGCTCGAAGTCGAATCTGCAGCAGGAGCTGCCGCCGGGGCCTCGTTCGGTCCGAACAATGGAGCTTGAGAGTGGGGTAGACTATATGGTTGGAGTAATGGGAATATACGAGGGACTTGGAGTAGAAGCGTTCAAGGATTTTCAGAGTGGGACTGAGTGACGCGATGCTGACAAGGCGTCGAGACATCTCGGCGTGCCACTGGATGTGATAAGGAGCGTGGTCAACAGGATGTCCTATGTTACCTGATATGGGATCGGGTTACTCGAGGATTCTAGAGCGCTCACGGTGGCCTGTTTTTCTCGCCCGGCTTATCTCCGAGATTTCCTGTCACCAGTCTTAATAATTTATTTATGTGTGCGTGTGCTGATTTGTGACTTCGACATTATAATATTATAATAAAATGGTTAATAATATATATATAAATGGTCTTCATAATTATAGTCTATACTTAGGACTAATATATGAGTAATATAATATAGTAATGTTATAGTATTAATTAATTATAATGTTAATAATGGCAATATGCATTCATCATAATAATGGAGAATACTTATTGTTAACATTCAAATGGATTTTGCTATTAATGTATTATGATAGATGCATATTGTTAACAATAGCAACGGATACATATTAATATAGAAATTTATAATATTGTTAATAGAAAAGGAGGATTCCTTATTACAGGGATCTTTATTGTTACTGTTAATATTTATTGGTAGAGTAGTGTTCTGCCATAGCTCCTTGTTTATGTGTATCGGTAAGGTAAATCCCTTTGGTGGATTTCGTTATTACGATGTTGGTAATTAATTATTATTTGTTATAAACGATTTCTGCTTATAAATTATCGGTTCTCGAGCCTTATGCAAACCTCCGATAGTGGAAGATTGAACGAACAATTAATTTTTATTATGAGTGAAGGGTTTGAGCGGTTGCATTGTGTGAACGAATTTTAGGTGAATGCAATATCTAAGTGTAGTTTAAGCGTGGACAAAAAATTTGGATGAAATAAGGTATTTAAGCGTGGCTAGAATCAAAACAATATGGTTTTAAGCTGAGTGAAATGTTTAAGCAACTTTTGAACCTGAACAAGTTTTATTAGTTTTTGAGTAAAAATCACTAATTGCTCACTAATTGCCCGGTTTGGATCTCAGGAGCGACTGGTTGGTTTGGCTTCCGGGGACCGACTGACTCTCTGGGCTCAACTCGTCAGGTCGGTGAGGTGGGTATGGAGGGGGAAGGATCCTGATGGGGATATTTGTTGTAGAAGAGTAGTGGTAGAGAGAGAGAGAGAGAGAGAGAGAGAGAGAGAGAGAGAGAGAGAGAGAGAGAGAGAGAGAGAGAGAGAGAGAAAGACGTTTTGGGATGATTTCAGTATGTGTTATTATAACTGTTTCCGGCGTTTATCCTTCTCGTATTCTCTTACATATTTTCTACGCGCCGCATTCTTATGGTATCGGTGGAGCGTTCTTACAAATTATTTCTAGTATTTGGCTTCTAGTATTTCTAGTATGAGGGCTTTCTATATTCTAGAAACTTATTGAACAAATTTGTACATTTTGCCCTTTTCCTCAGTGTTCTGTTCGTTTTTTCGGAAAAGTAAGTGTTATGCCTTTAGTTTCTTCATCGTTGCGCACATACCGTCGCGATAATCCATGGTTAGTAATGCAATTTTTAGGGAGACGAAAAATATTTGATGATTTTGTTTGCCGGAGGAGTTATTATTATCTCAAAGCGTTAGTGCTTCGAAAGCGAATACAGCGATATATATTATGTTGTATCTCTGGCTTGTAATAAATTTATTATAATTTTGCAATTAATTATGATAGGCTGGCGAATAATTTCTTTTACGTGTTATCAACTCGTTGAGTGATACAGAATGTTATGTAGGTGGCGCGATTTTTCGGTTCTATTAGTTATGCAGTTATTTATTTGTTAATTAGTGTATATGCAATATCGAACTGTTGAAGTGTTAGAGGATTTTGTGTTCTGGAAAAAGATTTTTATAATATTAAAGGAATATTCAGGCTTTATTATAATGAGTATTTGTTATTAATTACAATTGTTCTAAATAATGACTTTAAATTTTAAACAATAATTAAAACATCAGTTTCCCCTTTTTGTAACTGTATTCAAATGTATTTGTGGTAATGTGGGTCCGCGGTGATTTAATTGTTATTTGTCCGATTATTTAAATAAACAAATTAAAATATTGCAGCAGACTGATTTTCAAGCTCGGGGGTACCATACTGAGAGTGTCCGGTGTATTTTTAGTGATAGTGAAAAATCAAAATTATTTTGTAAAATTAGTTTGTTTATGTATAATTTTATAATTTTCGTGCATTTGAGGTTGTGTTAATGTTATTCCTGAAGGTTTAAAGGTCGAAAAATAGTTGTTTCCCTGTTTTAATCGGTTTTGCAATTACGATATTTTTGATTATTTATGCAATTTTGTTTGTTAGCAATGCGCGGATTGCATATATTATTAATTTGACCGTGATTTCCTATGATTTAATAGTACTTATTCAGTTTTGTCCAGTTTTGGCTTCCGCCATTTCGTGTGGCCTAGTTTTATGTAAGGATGTGTGTTCGATCGCACCTTATGGGGATATGTTAGTTTGAAGGGTAGTGCCTCTAGTGCTTATGCGTAGGTCTGTGCCTATTGGTCTCCGTTTTGCGCGGTTCTTCGTTCCGCGGTGTCAGCTGTAGGCTTGAATGTGTGTGTACAACGGTGTGGTTACGTGTGTGGTTCCTATAGAACATTTCATGCATTGTTATTCGCAAGCGTGTGTGTGTGCGCATGCATGAATTTTAATGTTAACTTATTTATAACTAGGTATTTTAGCTGTTACGGCTTGAAGGGATACGTGCCGTAGTTTCTTACGTTGTGTATTGTGATTTATAACAATCTTTTAATAATTGTGTATGAGTTTTGTTAAAATGTACGTATATTAGTAATAATTTACTTGCGTTTTGATTTTATTGCTTCCTCCTTTTGTCCTAAGCCCTCGTTAGTCACTATTATCCTAATCCGTATGAGTATGTCAGTTGGGTTATGCCGTGTCGTCGTTTTTCCTTGTTTTAAATAATATCTGTCTACGTCTGCACTGTTACTATGTTTCTTGCGTTATGCGTCATTGTTTTTATCGCAACGATAAACGGGGACAAAGCAGTGTAGTGAGGTAGACGTATAGAATCTGTTGCGGCGCGGTTTTACATCTAATTGTTAAGCTAAGTATTACGAGATCGTTTAATTTCTTTATCAACGGTTACTTTGGCGCAAAAGGTTGTTTTATAATAAATACTTCTAGCGTTGGACTGAATAAGTGACAGGTAGAAAAAGGCTGCAGTATAAATCATCTTAAAATAATATTGTCATTGTGATAGAGTGTCTGTGGGTACTATATTAGCTGTGTGATTGTAACCCTTTTTACATTTTTAAGCGTAATTAATAATTTTAATATTATTTCATGGGGACAAGTTTGGATAAGAACCAGAGAAGTGCGAGTGGGTTCATTCAGCGGCCGTGGTGCAGCGGCGGCGCCACACGTCTTAGGGATGCCTAGACGTTTCGGCTTAGGCTTAAGGCCATGCTGGTTCCGCCATTTTGTGTATATACGGGTGAGTGTGAAATTTTAAAGTTTCGACATGTCGCAAGTACTTTTGACATAATTTCCTCTTATTATGCGTTTTACTCACGAATATTAAGAATAAGAGTATAGAATATAACTAGGGCTAGTAATAAACTATATGAGTTTAGTAATATGCGTAAAAGCATTATAATTAACGACATTGTATAACTTAATTAACAAGAAAAGTGCTTAATATTATGCATTATATGAGGATTTATGCATTATTGAGGATGTTAGTTAAGAAATTGTAACAATATATATATAATATATTCTCTAGAATTTCATATCTTGTGATCTGGCCAATAGAAAAAGAACACCCAGCTAGTGTTTGGGAAAAATCTCAAGGTATTTTACTCTTGAAATTTTTGTTATAAAAATATTAGGTTTCCTTTAGGAAATTTTGTTGACCTATGCCTGACCTTGGTCATATTACAACGAGGTTATTATTATTTTTTTTTCGTATGTGTTCTTGAGTTTTAATAACATTTCGTTTTTATAACAGATTTTATACTTCTTCAAGTTTGACGTATATATATATATATATTTGTTTAAATCAATCACCCTGTTCATGTATATGAATACGCATACACATGTGAGTATACATATTAATGTAAGTTAATAATTAAGTGACTAAGAGTGCGAGTGTATTACTTATAATATGGTTTGTGAGTGCTTTGATGTATAATAGAATATAATTGGTTTATATGTAACATATAAAGAGGTCGCAACGAGTTTCGTTATTTTTCAAGTAAAAATTATCAAATTTTGTCAATGGTAGTTTCGAGCGATTCTCTAATTTTAATAAAGAATTAATAATTATTAATTGACTCTAGTTTCTTTTCTATTAAATGAATCTTAATTTTGATTAGAGCATATACTTAGTCTGACCATTTTCTAAATACGCAGGTGTAAAGAATTATTTATTCAAACTTTTCTCGACTTTCGCATATTGTACGAATTGGTGGGACTTTAGGGTTCTCCTAGTCTCAATTTCAGAATTTTCGGTCGCTAAAAACGGTTTGTTCTTCATATAACTCTTAATTGCTAACATTAATCGGATTCTGGTATATCCATTGTGTAGAGGCTCTTTTATGCTTCTTACAGCATTTTGAATTTTAGTTCCAAGTCTTATGGTTATAGAGATATATCGACTTTTCTCTAATTGGTTGGAACTTTAATTGGCTATAACCTTTAAGTTATTGATTGGACAAGAATTTTGTTAACACAATATTTGTAGCATTCTAAAAGATCTTCCAACTGTATTAACCAATTTGGTCAAATTGTTATTGCCTTAAAAGATATAAGCTTTTATTCTCAATTTCGACTGTGAATAAATATTTTGGATGATTAAAATCAATTATGTTTCTTATTGGCATATTGGATTCAAGGCGAAAAAAATGAATATGCCAGGGGGTACGTCGTGGGACGTTACACTGAGCGTTCGGCACGCGCTTTGTGCCTGGAAGCTACGATTTGCGGACAACATTAATTTTCTATTACCATTTGAAGAAAATTGCTGCAGAATCGTATCGAATGTTTGTCGAAGCTTACTCTTGAGCATACTCTTGGTAAATCACAGTGCTTTGAGTGGTTTAAAAAATTCAAACGTGGCAATTTTGACGTGAAAAAACGAAGAACGTGGAAGACCACCGAAAAAAATTTGAAGACAGCGAATCGCAAGTATTGTTGGATGACCGTGCATGGTACACGTAGTGTATTTGTAGAGTTTTGTCGGAATTCGTTAAACGCTACGCGTACGATACGAAGCGCTCTTTAGCGTTTTTTTATGATAAAAGGATGCTATAAAAAAAACGAGGCGAGAAAACGATCATTGTTAACGTCTACAGGTTGCGTAAAAAGTTCGCAGAGTGCGATGCACCAACGATGTAAATTGTATCTTCGATCAATAATAGAATGTACTCACCGAAGATGCGAGTATTTCTTCTATAATTTGAACATCTTCGCACTCGACGTATACTGTTCATTCGCGTCGAATCGCTCATTGTCCTCTTCGCGATCGCTGTGATCGGTGATCGTGCGGCACGCACTTCGCGGTTCAATTAAATGTGACACGAAAAGCCGTCTCAATACGTTTTGAAAGCCATGCTTTATTTTTATTTATACGATAACTTGATTGTCCATCCGTTGCGATGTCGAGACATATCTACTCGCGAACGTTTGCGCTCGTGCGTGACAATGGTTACACTACTGAACGCGTTTACTACACCGTTGCTTGGTAATTGCACGTTCAAGCGTCGTTTTCTTTTCAATACCGGTGGTAAGTCGATGCGTATTGTGATTGATTCGGGATCCGATATTGTCGATCGTTCGTCGTCTTCGCCATATTGATCCCAATCGTTGTTGATTGTAATAATATCGGAAGCCGCACTCAGCGAAGGTCGAATTTTTGCTCGCGACTGTAATAAAAAATGATATTAACATCACCGGTTCAAATGTAAAAAGCATAATGTATTCAAGAATTCTAATTGAACGAATGTACTCACCGAGAATGCGAGTATTTCTTCTATAATTTGAACATCTTCACCGTCCTCATTCGCGTGGTCATTCGCGTCGAATCGCTCATTGTCCTCTTCGCAATCGATGTGATCGGTGTCGTTTACGTGACGGCTCTCTTCGTGCTCACTGTTGTTCTTATCGCCTTTGTAATCTCCGAACAGATTACGTAATTCGCTGTCGTTGATCGAATTTATTACATGGAGTGCAACAAGCACAGAATCGTCCGGTGCGGGAAAATCCGACGTGGAAGACGTATCGTTTTCCTCGTTCATAAAATACTACGAACATAAAATCAAAGTGATAGTTTTAATTCGACCGTTATAAAATAGTCAATTTTTTACCAATTTGTTTGTACTCACTTAAACATTCATCGTTTATTTGCCGCTTGAAGAAATAAACTAGTTTGATGATCTCTGAGACTCTGAAGACACGAAGCGTTGACTCTCGTTTTTATAGATCTGTTACCAGGGTCATTGAAACATGAGGACTTTCGTGATCGTTATTTATGTGGACAAAAGATACGAACGATTATGTTATCGATAAGATATGAAATGAACGCTATGCATGGTGCGATCGAACGCAAACGACGCGATTGCATTTGCTGCGTAACGCTAGATTTCATTAGCGTGTTGATCCGAGACGAAGTCAACGAAGCGTGAACGACATCTGGAGCGTTTGTTGCGTAACGCGGTCGAGCAGAAATGATCGGGCACGTTTATTGCGTGATGGATAATAGGATTAAAGATGGATTAAAGAAATTCACATTTCATCATGCGCATATTTGTATTTACTATTGATCGACGATACAATTTACATCGTTGGTGCATCGCACTCAGCGAACTTTTCACGCAACCTGTAGACGTTAACAATTATAGTTTTCTCGCTTCGTTTTTTTTCATAGCATCTTTTTATTATCAAAAAAACGCTAACGCGCGCTTGGTATCGTACGCGTAGCGTTTAACGAATTCCGACAAAACTCTAGGAGTATGCTACTCGTACCACGCATGGTCATCCAACAATGCTTGCAATTTGCTGTGTTCAAATTTTTTTCGGTAGTCTTCTACGTTCTTCGTTTTTTCACGTCAAAATTGCCACGTTCGAATTTTTTAAACCACTTAAAGCACTGTGATTTACCAAGAGCATGCTCAAGAGTATGCTTCGACAAGCATTCGATACGATTCTGCAGCAGTTTTCTTCAAATGGTAACAGAAAATCAATGCTGTCCGCAAATCGTAGCTTCCAGGCACAAAGTGGGTGCCGAACGTTAATGCGCGCTTGTAAGCGACGTGTGGACCTGCGACCGGAGAATCCGAACAATGGCTCGCGTCTATACAAAAATTTCCGGTATAATATTTATATATCTGGAGTAAAAAGAACCAGACGCACTGTGAACATTTTTGGCGCTAGGGATTAAAGAAACTCACATTTCATCCATGCCTATATTTGTATTTATTATTGATCGGCGATACAATTTACATCGTTGGTGCATCGCGTTCCGCGAACTTTTCACGCAACCTGTAGACGTTAACAATGATCGTTTTTTTCGCTTCGTTCTTTTTTCATAGCATCTTTTTATTATCAAAAAAACGCTAATGCGCGCTTCGTAAGCGACGTGTGGACCTGCGACCGGAGAATCCGAATGATGGCTCGCTTCTACACAAAAATTCCGGTTTAATATTTACATACCTGGTGTAAAAAAACCAGACGCACTGTGGACATTTTTGGCGCTAGGGATTAAAGAAACTCACATTTCATCCATGCCCATATTTGTATTTATTATTGATCGACGATACAATTTACATCGTTGGCGCATCGTGCTCCGAGAACTTTTCACGCAACCTGTGAGCGTTAACAATGATCTTTTCTCGCTTCGTTTCTTTCATAGCATCTTTTTATTATCAAAAAACGCTAACGCGTGCTTCGTAAGCGAAGTGTGGACTTGCGACCGGAGAATCCGAACGATGGCTCGCTTCTGTACAAAAATTTTAATATTTACATACCTGGTATAAAAAAAACCAGGCGCACTGTGAACATTTTTAAGGGTGGATTCTACTTTAGGAGCCTGAAAAATATATAATTTTTAGGAATTTTTTTAAATATGTAAAATAAAAGCAATTACTCCCATACTTTTAGAATATGTTATTGCATATTTAAAGTAAAAAAAAATTTTTTTAATGTTATAATATAGCCGTTAAGTTAGTGAAATAGGCAATTACCTGTAGCGTCTCGCCGCTGTAGTTGGTTTATTGTGTACGTTCTAGAGAGCGTAAATCTTGTCTGAAACAAGCGATTCAAAGTCTTTTATTAATTTTGCATTATTACCTTCAAAGTGAAATTAAAGAACCGAAAAAATAATAAAAATTGAGAAACTGACACGATTCTGAAAAAATTTCATTTTCCATAAAAAATTTCGCTTTTTTAGTACAAAAAACAAGTCCAATTTAATTTTTTTACTCCGTTTTAGGTTCACTTGGTAAAGAAACAAACAACGAACAAAATTAGCTAAGATAGAACTCGATCCGTTAATTAGATTTTTCTCTATCGTGTACACAAACTTGAAAAATACAGTTTTGAGAAAAATGCGTTTAAAGTTTTAGCAATCGAAAAGTATAATTTTTTGATAACTTACAGCAATCATAGGTTAATTATCAATTCCTACCCCATACAGAAGCCCTTCAGTTTCCTCATATAATTCATTTTGAATCATTAGACTGGCCCTATGAACTGCCCGAGCCTCTTTCGTGGCACTTTGGTTTCGGCGCCGCTATATCGTAAGCCGCTCTTTGTCGTAGCGTTCACTAAAAGTTTTTGTTTGTAGGCCAATCTAAATTTCTAACAGATTCATCCTCTTCAAATGCTACTGTATCCTTCATTGAAAACGGATGCAGCGATAAATGAAGCAGTTTCTATTATTTTTGAGCCCGCGTGGAGATGTTTAGGAACAAGACGCTAGACTGTAAAATTAAAACTTTCATTGGAATTTTGAGTATGTCCGCCTAAACATCTTATGAGAAGATCATCTCTTGATAAATCTTCGTATATAGGAAGAATGTACTTCACAATTGCTGGGTTGAATGGAGGAGGATGCTCATATTCTTGTATTTTACCAAGCGCCTCAGCTTTGCGCCACTTGCACCAGCTTTCGCTACCGGGCGGGCAGTTTTCATGCTTCGGATTCTTGTTCGTGGAAATTAAACGGTCAAGTGTTGCTTTCATCGTTTTCTTTATTCCTTCTACTGAATTCATATTTCGTCTTATCGCTAATCCGTAATATTTAGTTAACTTTCTTATTAAAGCCTCAGTTAATTTTCCCTTTCTGCCGAGTTTTTTGCTTGTTTTATGTTACGCAGTCGCGTCCCCATCCGCTTCTCTACATGTCCGACAAACTCGCTTTTCGTTACTGGACATTTATCGTCGTACGGATTAATGTCTAAAATACCCTTAAAAGTTTTAGAATCGCCACCGCCGATATAATTTACATATATGTATGTATTTATTCTTCCCTAAGGGTTCGAAGGCGCTTTTGCAGGGAGCTTTCCCCAACCCTTTACAACTCCTCCTTACAATTATTCGCTTCCCTTACTCTTTATTTTTCTGGTCCTGGGGGAGAACTCGCGTCCCGCTTGCTGCTCGTCCCCCCCCTTGACACACACACACACACCTCTCCCCTCTCCTGAACTTCCGTTTCCTTGGCCTTTCAATTAACATTCTTTTCCAATTCTTCGTCTACCTCCTCTCCGCCCTTACCCCCCTCATCCCCAACCCTCTCCCTCTCCAATTCCCTCATCCACCTCTCTCCCTCTCCCTCCTCTCCCAATATCCTCCTTACTTCCTCTTTCCAACTCTTTTCACTTCCATTTTCCCATCTCCTACATTCCTCCCATACATGCTCCCATGTTTCCTCTTCCCTCTCACACAACCTACACCTCCTTTCCTCCTCCTTCCTCCAATACTGCCCTCCTCTCATCTCATTTCCCAATCTGAACCTCGCCATCCTTTTCCACCTACTTTCTCCCCACCCCTTCTTCAAGTACTGCGGTATCCCTTCTCCTTTCACATATTCATACCACCTATTGTACCTTGACTCTCTTATCTTCTCCCCCCTCTCTCTTCTTCCTAGCTCCTCTCCCTTTTCTCTTATTTCTGTCACCAATGTCTCTCCCTCTTCTCTCCTTTTTCTTACCTCCCTCATGTCCCCTCCCCTTTCCTTGAAGAATTTTATTCTCCCCACCTCCCAACTCGTCAGTCTCTCCCCCTTCTCCTCTCTCCCCTTTATCTCCTCTAGACATTTCCTCGCAATTTCGCTCCCCCTTCCCTCCTCCAGCCTTCTCTCCCATTTCCATGCCCTTAACCCCGCTCTCTCTCTTAACTTCTCTCTCTTCAATTCCTCCCTTACCATGTATCCTGGCGTTTCTCTCTTTACTCCTAGTATCCATCTCATGTATCTTTCCTGGCTTCTCTCTATCTCTTCCCTCTCCTCCCACCCCCATATTTCCACCCCATACCCTATCACCGTCCATACTAAACTATCATATAACCATATTCTTTTCCCCCATTCTCTCTCAAACCTTCTTTCCCAATTCCCCATACCTGTCCCCGTCATTCCTATCTTTATTCTTTCCTTTATATGCTTCTCCTGTCCCCCATCTTTCTGCATCACGTATCCTAAATATTTATATTCCTTCACTTCTTCCAATTCCTTTCCTTTCCATCTCCATTTCATCTTTCTCTCTCTACCCCCTCCCTTCCTAAATCTCATCACTTTCGTTTTCCCTATATTCACCTCCATCCCTTTCTTTTCCATATATCTTTCCAATCTCGCTATCATTGCCTTCATCCCCTCCTCCTCCTCCGCCATTATCACCACGTCATCTGCATATGCCAATGAATATATTTTCTCTTCTCTTATCTTTACTCCTCCCCACCTCCCTTTTTTTAATTCCTCTTCCATATCCGCCATTAACAAATTAAACATCCCTGGACTTAGTGAGCACCTCTGCCTCACTCCCCTTCCCGTCCAGAACCCCTCCCCTAGCTCCTCTCCCACCCTTACCCTGCTTATCGTCTCTTCCATCACCTCCTCACATCTCTCCACCAATCCTTTCCTCACCCCTCTTTCCCTCATCGCCCTTATTAACTCTCTTCTGTCCACCGTATCGAATGCTGCTTTCAGATCCACAAATAACGCCACCAGCTTACACCCCTTCCTTCCTAATTGTCTATTTATCACATAATTTATCACATATATGTTGTCTATAACTCCCAACCCTTTCCTGAACCCCGTCTGATTTTGCGGTATCAACCCTTTCTCCTCCACCTCTTTCCTTAATCTTCCCGCTAATACCGATGCATAAATCTTGTACAACGTATTCATTAACGTTACTCCTCTGTACTCTCCCACTACTCTTCCCTCCCCCTTCTTCACTATCGGTACTACTATTCCTTCCTTCCATTCCTCTGGCCACCCCTCCCCTCTCCATACTCTATTACACATTTCCCTTATCCATTCCTCCATCCTTTCTCCTCCATATTTCCACGCTTCATTTGGTATCTCATCCCCTCCTACCGCCTTGTTGTCCTTTAATTTCTTCATTACCTCCTTAATTTCTTCCTTACTTATTTCCTGTTCCTTCTCTCTTTCCTCTTTTCTCTTCCCTCCTCCTATCACTCTTCTCCCCACTCCTCCTAGTAACTCTCTAAAATATTCCTCCCATTCTTTCATTTCAATCTCTTCGTTTCTTCCCTTTCTTCTTTTCCTCTCCCTCCTCATTACTTCCCATATCTTCCCCTCTTTTACTTTTTTATTCACCCATCTCTCCCACCTCTCATTTTCTTCTTTCCTCTTTCCCTCGCATAACCTTTTATATTTTGATTTTTCTTCTCTATATCTCTCTCTATCCACCTCCCCTCTTCTCCATCTCCTCAATTCCCTCCTTACCTTCCTCTTCTCTTCTCTACATTCCTCATCCCACCAACCTTTCCTCCTCTCCTTTTCGCCCTCTTCTTCTTCCCTTACTATTGCTCCCTTTATCCTTTTATTCATTTCCTTGATCTCCTCTTCTACCTTTCCTTCCCCTATTCTCACTTCCCCCAACTCTTCCCTAAATCTTTCTCTAGCCCTTTCAGTCCATACCCCTTTTTCTTTCCTTTTCTTCCCTCCCCCTCTCTTTCCCCTCTCTCTTCCTCCCTCCATCTTTACCGTTATTGAGTGATGATCCGACTCTATATTATCCCCCAACTCAAAACTTTTTATCTTGCTCCATCCTTCCTCATTTACTATAACATAATCTATTACCGATTCTCCTCTTCCCCCTGTGTACGTCCATTCCCCTTTCTCATCTCCTTCCTTCCCTCCGTTCACTATCATCCATCCTCTTTCATTTATACACTCTATCAATTCCTTTCCCTCCTTATTTTCCTGCTCGTCTTTCGATTTCCTATTCTCCTCCACCCACTCTTCATCCTCCCATATTCTCCCCCCTCTCCTTCCTGTCCTTGCATTAAAATCTCCTCCAATTATCGTTCTTCCTCCTCCCCCTTCCTCTTCCATCCATTCCTTTAATCTTTCCAACCTTTTCCCTAAATCCCCCCTCATATATACTCCTATTATCCTCCATCTTCTTCCTTCTATTATTACATTCCCCACCATCACTCCCTCCATCTCCTCCCTCTCCTCCTCTTCCCCCCCTCTCGCTTCTAATTCCTTCCTTATTCCCATTACCATCCCCCCCTTTGCTCTTCCTTTTCTATAAACTCTCTTTGCCGTTTGTATTTTCCATGTATATCCCTTCGGTAGCTTCCCCCTTAACCACGCTTGTTCTTTTTCCTCTATCCATGTTTCCATTAACGTTATTACATCCCATTTTTCTATCTCTCTCCAAAACTCCCTATCTTTCTTTTTCAATCCTGCTACATTCCAGAATGTCACCTTTAAATCCCTCTTTCCTTCTTCCCCTCTTTCCTTCCTATTTCCTCCTCTCCCCTCTCCTCTTCTATCTCCGCCTAGTTTCCCTCCTTCCCATTTTCCCTCCCCTTCCCCCTCCCTCTCCTCTCCTCTCCCTCTACTGTCAATACTTTCTTTTCCCCTTTTCTATTAACCGCCCCCCTCACTTCTTCGTCCCACCTCCACCATTCCTCATTTATTCTTATTTTTCCATACCCTCTCCAAACCCTACTTCCTTTTCCTTTTTCTTCATCCGCTTTTCTTCTCATTATCCACCTTGCTCTCCTTTCCTCATATGTCAAATCGTCTTCTATCCATACCTTGCTTCCTTTCAGTTTCTTTTTGCTTTCCATTATCCTGCTTTTTTCCTCCTCACTATTTAATTCCACCACTACTATTTCTCTCTCATCCCCCTTTCCCGTTTTTATCCTCCTTATTCTTTTTCCAATTCCCTCTTTCATTCCTATTTCTTTCAGTATCTTTTCCACCTCCTCTCTTACCTACCCTTTTCCTATTTCTACCCCCCTCATCTCTATATTCCTTCTTCTTTTCTCCCTCTCTCTTTCCTCCTCCCTTTTTTCCAATACTTTCACTCTCTCCTCCATTTCTCCCTTCCTCTCTTCTGCTTCTCTTCTACTCTCCCTTTCCCTCTCTTCCTCCATCTTCTTTACTCTTTCTTCTATCTTTTTTATCATCTCCCCTTCCCCTCCCTTCCCTTCTATCTCTTCCCATTTCCTCTCTAAACTCTCTATCCTATCCCTCATCTCCTGCTTCTCTTTCTCCCATGTTTCCTCTCTCCTCCTCATTTCCTTCCTTAACTCTTCTATTTCCTCTTTTACCTCTTTAAACCCTCCTCTTATTTCCTTCCTCATTTCCTCTAATAAATTCTCCCCTTCCCTCCCCTCCTCCTTCCCCTTTTACTGGTGACCTCACTGTCTTCCTACTTTTCATAAATCCCATCTCCTCCTCCTTCTCTCTTTTCCTTTTCCACATCTCCCCTATCATTCCCGTACTCCCTCTTCTCCCTCCCTCCTCCCCCCTTTTCCCTTCCATTCCCTTTTCTTCCCTCCCCCTTACACCTCTCTTCCTTCCCTATTTCCTCCATTCTTATCTTCCCCTTTCTCTCCTTTAAACTTCGCTCCTTTCTCTTCCTCCTTCCTCCTTTCTCCTACAGATGTCGTTCCTTCTCCTTCTTGCCTCTCTTCTATCTGCTCCTATACTCCTTGCCCGTATCCTTTCTCTTATTTTCTCCTCTCTATAAACTCTCTTTCCCTGCTCTTCTCTAGCCGTCCCTAACCTCATTCTCTCACCCATATCTTTCACCCCCTTTCCACTCTCTCTCTCTCTCTCTCCCTTCTCGCCTCCACTCACCTCCACTCCCGCTCACTCTCTTCACACTCTCTCCTCCCCGCTCCTCCAATTCTGTCCCCTACACTCTCCTTTTCTCTCCTCCTTTCACTCTACTAGAAACCCTCTCCTATACTTTACGCCGCCGGAAACGGAAGTCGATATAATTTACATATTTCACTTCAAATTTTTTTCCAGACCGTAAAAACATCTTTTTGATAGCATCTACCTCCATCTTTCCGGCCGAGCCTGAATGATTCGCGAAACATTTACCTTCCTGCTCTTCATAGCACTCAGCATATTCGTCTGTGCCTTCTTTTTTCCAAATAATACAAGCCTGACAGTATGCACTTTTTACGACTGAATCAATTATTTTATCGGTATAATAGCCGATGAGTGTTGTAACACTGTATAATGAAGTAAACCCGCGTTTTTTCCACGATCCATCACCAGATATTTTAAATTTGTCTGCAGGTCTTTCATTCTCAATATTTTTTTCTTTTTCTTCTTTTACGGCTTTTTTACACATTCTATCAAAAACAAAATTGGCCGCGGTATGAATATGTCGCACAATACGTTCGTATGTATTTATGCTTATGCCTTGACCTACATCCATTAAACCACCAGGAATATTTATGCTTTCTCGAACAAGACCCAGCAATCTCATTACGAAAACTATCCTTCTGTTTATTTCAAACCCTGTATTAATCAACGGCCCAGAATTTATTTCTCTGTGACCACAAAAACACAAAAGAAGCAGTTTGAAACCGAAACCTCTGTTTCCCGATTCTTGAAATCGTATATCTTTCTTACACGTTTTGTAAATAAGAAGTTCGGTAAGAGTTCCAAAAACTGCAAAAAACTCTACAATTCTATAAAAATTCATTTCAATCTCTTCTTCTTTCCTCTTTCCCTCGCATAACCTTTTATATTTTGATTTTTCTTCTCTATATCTCTCTCTATCCACCTCCCCTCTTCTCCATCTCCTCAATTCCCTCCTTACCTTCTTCTTCTCTTCTCTACATTCCTCATCCCACCAACCTTTCCTCCTCTCCTTCTCGCTCTATAAAAATACTGTAGGTTGTATACAATATCGTCTCGAGTTGCAGTGCTTAGTTTTCTTGTTGAAGTGCTCGGCTGCGGATCTTCACTTTCTTCCGAAAATTGATTTCCATGAAATTTTCTTTTTCGCGGCCGTGACACAAGCACACTTTTACTATATTTTGATTTCGGATAGCTGGACATGTTACAATTTATAAACTTCTTCACTTATCGAAAATAAGAGAGTGACTGTCTTTCTACAACAACACGAAGCGCTGCTCCGAAATTTTGTTTATAATTTGAAACTACTGTCTCGACTGCTCCAATACACTTTATCCCGCTTTCAAATATCAATATATATATATATAAATATCGTTACTCATACACAATATCAAAAATGTTTACGGAACCGATAATCCCCTTTCAAAAGCTAAGAAAGCGAACCGCGCCAAGCACTCGAGACTCGACTACCGGCACGGCGCGTACTTGTACAGGCTGTTATTCGAAAAGTACTTTGAATTTCGCTTTAAAATTGTAACGTGATGTTCTCTGAATGTAATACTGTTGATTAAGATCATTTTTGAAAAATCGATTTTTTGGACCCGGTAAAGTAGAATCCCCCCTTAACGCATGTTTCCATCCTGTGACGGCACTTTGGCGGATTGGACTGCCTAAGCGAAAGGATTAGCATTCTCGTTTATCAACAAACGACTCGGAAATAAAATCTTTCGCCGCAGTGAAAAAAACACCTTTCTCGTTACCTGAAACGCATTCATCGCGCGAAGACGTTCGACGCGTGTAACAAAGTTGCACACGGCGACGAAACTGACAGCCCTTCGGCGTCGAGCGAGCGTCGGTTGCGCACTGAGGAGCGCTGCGCTGAACGCGAGTACTTGTACACTTTCCCCCACCACAGATTAATTTCTACTTCCACGTGTCTAACATTACCTACTCTGTGCCTGGCTGCACGGGGTGACACGCGTTCAAGCGACCTCGCGCGATGAATGCGTTTCAAGGGAACGAGGTCGTTGTCGATTGCAGCGAAAATGGGATCGTGTTAACTTTGTTTGAAAGAAAAAAAAACGTTCGTTGTCGCAAAAAAAACATTTTATTGTTGTACATTCAATGCGCAAAATGATCGTCGTGAGATCGCGCTCGCACGTTTGATTCTTCGACCGCGATCGGTCGATGTTCCTGACGATCGAATCGTTCGATCTCACCTCTGTTACCAGTAGCGGCTCGCACGAGTGCCATATCGTATACAACGGCGCAACACGACGACCACAAGGCATGCTTGAAAGCGGGCTTGTCCGAACGAGACCAGTTGGACAACGATACGCCGCAACGGTAACACAGGGTCCTGTCGCCGTATCCGCTGTAGAAGAGACCGGCCGAGCCATGAGTCGAATGTGTTCAATCGTCATCCAGTCAGTGTGATGTACGAGGATGTCGTCGAACGTGGGCCGATTACGCACCGCTCAAACAGCACGTAATCGGCGTGTCGAGGAGGTATGGCGCTCGATACCGGAGGACCATCCAATAACACCCTTGTCCAAATGTCAAGTTCCATGCGGGACTGTTGCGCACACAATACAATATCGGACAGAACGTGCGAAGTCGTCATAGTTTTTTTTGTGATCAAACTCGTAGACTACGAATCGGCGCGAAACGTGTCGCCGCTGAGGTCTCCTCGTCAACACTGATTCATCGTCGCGCTCGAGCGTTGACTCGAGAGGCGGCTAGCGCGTTATCTCTGATAACGAGAGCAATGATAGAAGCATAGCCGTAGGAGAAGGTACCGCTCGATCGAACAGCACGCCGTACGATTGAACGTATCCGACTCCCGCGGCTCCGAGATCGGCGCTGCTGTGCTCCACGCCGCACATTCGCGGAACGCCCGTCAATTTTCGAGCCTGCGAAATCGTCATCCACGTCTCCGGACACGCCATTCCGTTCTCTAGCGCGCTATGCAACGTACGACGATCGAAAGCATCCTCGCGGGCAGTGCGATCGTCCGGTACGCATGTGCGCAATTTTTCGTCGTAACGAGCCATATCGCCACACTCGCATCTATTCTCTTCGAAATTCGGCGTGATCGACTCGTCCGCGTGCGGAATGAGAGAAGTGCATGTGTTGCACAGTAGGAACAAACGATCGAAAGGCGCGGTCACGTACTCATTGTCGCGTTCGTCCCGCAGAGACGGCGGACACACGAATCGAAACCCTCCGCCTCCGTCACCGTTCGGATTGTCAGGCAACAGCTCGTCGATCGAGTCGAACGTGAACGTAGAATCGATGTGACCGTGCCAGATTTTGCCGGTGGCTCGATCGAGTAACTGACGGTTATAAATGACGATGCAATTACCGCCCTCGCCAGCGAACGCTCGCGTTTGAGACAAACATCGCCAGCCGTCGGAGCCGCAAACTGTCAGACTCGTGTTCTCGTTGCAGATGGCCGCGTCGATCGGCACGCAGTAACCGCCCACGTGACCGCGTCTTCCGTTTAGAAGCACGCCCAATCGATCATAGTAACGGTACTCCGCGCCGTCGGTCACGCCGCAATACGTTCTGCAGTCCACGTATTCGTTCGTCGACGCGACGAACGAGCCGTGCATCAGACACTCGGTTCGTCGCAAAAATTGATCTCTCTCGGACGAACCCTCGCCGTTAACGACGTCCTCACCGTTGCGATCATTCGCGTCGACGGAGCGTCGTCGCCGACGTAGTTTGGCGCCGACGAAGCGTACTCGCGGCAACGAATCGATATCGACGCCCATTCGACGCCACAATCGTCGAGCTCGATCCAATCGGGCGGATCGATTGCGCCGATCGGACTCGTCCGTTGCGTGGTCAACTTTCCCGTCGTCCTCGCACCAATCTGCGAGATCTCGCTCGATCACGTCGATGCGCGGACGATGAAACATCTCGAAGTGTAACCATCGCGCAATACAGTACAACGCGGTGAAGCAAATCACTGCGAGAATCAATCGGAGGATCGAAATACCGCCGGCTCTGTTCATTCGTTCTCGTCGCCAACGCGCGCACGGTTCGCGTCGCGCGAACTGTGCGCCATTCAGGGTACATGGAGCGTGATTGCGAACCACCCTGTATATGCACGGTGAAGAAAAAACCCTGGGACCCCTGAAAATTTTGAAAAACACACTTTATAAAAAAATGTTTCCGACAAAAGTTGTAACGTTAAAAAATATCTATTTACCGATCTTAACAATTTGACCTTGGGTGACGTCATCAAGAACAGGACAAAGTAACCTCGGATTTTTTAAACGGAATCCCAATTTTTTATTGCACGTTCTTATAGCCCTTCTTCAGGCCTTTTCAAGGCACTATGGTTTTATCAAATTTGAATATTATGTTCCGAAGTTATCGAGTTTTTAATGTAAGATATCTAGCCAACTAAGGCAAGATCGGAGGATGATCCGGCCAACTAAGGCACGATCGTAGGATGATCCGGCCAACTAAGGCAAGGTCGGAGTGATCGAGCCAACTAAGACAAGATCGGAGGATGATCCAGCCAACTCGTAAAAATAATTGCGCGACTAACTTCCAGGCGTTGGCTCCTATTGGCTTGTCTTAATATCGTTGATTGATTTATTTCAGTTATTTATTTATTTGAACTATTCTGCTGTTCGTAGTTTATTTCTTCCATTTACTCATTTAATACTCATTACAGTTTAGTGAATCGCAAACTCGACTGAAATTCCTCTATTTTTTTGAAAATTATTAAGGAACAGTTTGAAGCTAGTTGTAAGCTGACTTAATTGCACTTCATTCCGTACTCTCATTATTCTTCAGCACTGTCTTTAGAATAACTTTGAATTGATCCAAATATTAATTTAGTCGATTAGACTAAATCTTACCACTTCTGCTTGTCAATATGGCAAGTCTTTCAGAACGAGAACGCATATCTCTTTTGATGATGAGAAAATGGGATGACCAACTAAGGTCGTACAATGATGTGAGGCGGCTTTTTAATGAAACTTTTCGTAATCAGGGTAATGCCATTTTAAAATCTACCGTTGAAAGAACGATAAGGCGTTCTCAGGAAACTGGAAGTGTAAAAATCGTGCAATACCAGGTAGGCCAGTATCAGCAACAAGTGTAGAAAAAATCATTAGATGTTCTACAATCCTTTATTGAAAATCCGCATGATTCGACCCGCAAAGTAGGACAGCAACATGAAATAGATCAAATATCTGTGCTTAAAATATTGAAAATGAATAAATTTTCTTATAAGATCCATTTTGTACAATAGCTAAATGAAGATGATTTTAACAGGCGCATTAAGTTTTGTGATTTGATAATGGAACAAATAGCCGAAAATCCTAACTAAAAATCTATCAAATATAGTATTTTCAGATGAGGCAACATTTCAGTTAAATGGCCACGTTAATCGACACAATTGTAGATTTTGGTCAGATACAAATCCTCACTGGATTGAAGAAACATACACGCAGTATCCACAAAAAGTGAATGTTTGGGTAGACATTTAGAATAATGTTCTCATATGGCCACTCTTTATTGACGGAAATCTAACAGCGATAAAATATGAGAATATGCTAAGAAACGAAATAATTCTAGCGATACAAGCAATCATGGATGACAACTTCGAGCATACATGGTTCCAACAAGATGGTGCCCCCCACATTACGGAAGGGAGGTCCGTAATTATCTGGACACAGTGTTTTCTCATCGATGGATAGGTAGAAGAGGACCTATAGAATGGCCTCCTCGATCACCCGATTTATCACCTAACGATTACTTCCTGTGGGGCTATTTAAAAGATAGAGTTTACAAAACGAAACCACAAAATTTGGATGACTTACGAAATCGAATTCTTGATGAAGATGCTCTCAGCCTTGCTGATTACATTCAAAAAGCCGTTTCATCTTTTTACGATAGATTAGCTTATTGTCAAACTGTTGATGGCGGACATTTTGAACAATTACTTTAAAGCTTTCCAGTATTGCCTTAGTTGGCCAGACAGCTCCCAACCTTGCCTTAGTTGGCCGGATCATCCTACGATCTTGCCTTAGTTGGCTGGATCATCCTCCGATCTTGCCTTAGTTGGCCGGATCATCCTCCGATCTTGCCTTAGTTGGCTGGAGCATCCTCCGATCTTGCCTTAGTTGGCTGGATCATCCTCCGATCTTGCCTTAATTGGCCGGATCATCCTCCCATCTTGCCTTAGTTGGCTGGATCATCCTCCGATCTTGCCTTAATTGACTAGATGTCTTACTATAAAAACTCGATAACTTCGGAACAGATTATTCAAATTTGATAAGACCATAGCATTGAAAGTGCATAGCAGTGCATTGAAAAGGCCTGATGAAGGGCTATAAGAATATGCAATAAAAAATTGGGGGTTCCATTTAAAAGATCCGAGATTACTTTGTCCTGTCCTTGATGACGCTACCTAAGGTCAAATTGTTAAGATCGTTAAATAGATCTTTTTCAGCGCTACAACTTTTGTCTGAAACCTTTTTTTATAAAGTGTATATTTTTCGAAATTTGTAATGGTTTCGGGGTTTTTTCTTCACCCTGTATGTACACTTACCAATCAGATCTGTTCTTTTTATTGCTGCAAGCCATATTTCTGTTCGTTGCACATCTTTTGGAAATTGGTGCCTTGGAATATTTTTATTTGATGTGCAATTGAGCACACAACATTTATGCACTACGTTTCTATAAATGTAGCTAAAGTTTAGTTGTATTATAACTATGACTATTAATAACTACAATAAATTATATAATAAATCAATAAATTATATTGAAATCTAATATTTATTATAATATCTAATGTAATAAGTAATATATAAACTAATATATATAATATAATTTCTAATATAATAAGGATATATAAAATATTGTAATAACTATTGGGTATGGGAATAAGTTTTAATCGTTTTTTATGCAGACAAAAAACATAGTTTGAATATGAAAATATTAAATGATTTTATTCAAAATATTTTCCATCTGAAGCGACAACCTTCGCCCATCTTTCGGGCAATAAACAGATTCCTCGAGTGAAGAATTCTATTTCTTTCGAGGCGATCTGGTCATCGACCCATTTCTGTATGCTGTCATATGAGGTGAAGCGCTCTCCAGTAAGTGCCGACAGCATCGACCGAAACAAATGATAGTCTGAAGGGGCAAAGGTGAATACGGCGGGTGGGGTAGGACCTCCCATTTCACCCTTTCTAAGTATGTCCGGACGGGTTGACCAACATGTGGCCTAGCGTTGTCGTGCTGCAAAATCAGCTTCTCGTGTCTATCGCGCCATTCCGGCCGTTTTTCTTGAATAGCTTGTTTCAAACACATTAGTTGAAGTCTGCAACGTTGGGAATTGATAGTTTCGAACAGTTTCAGCAGCTTCAGTAGACTACACTCCGCATATCCCACCAGATACAGAGCATGATCTTTAGCCCGTGAATATTGCGCTTTGGTGTTGATGGTTCATCTGGCTTCACCCATGCTAGTTTGCGTTTAGGATTGTCGTAGTGAATCCATTTTTCATCGCCAGTGATGATCCGATGCAAAACACTCTTTCTTTCTTGTCGTTGAAGCAACATTTCGCACGTGACCAAGCGCCTTTCAATGCCCCTTTCCTTCAACTTGTGTGGTACCCAATTTCCTGCCTTTCTCAGTGCATGTAGGCGTTTTCCAACGGTGGATCGATCAACATCCAATGCTGCAGAAAATTCTTCAAGTGTCTGACATGGATCAATATCAAGCAATTTCTCAAGTTCCTCATTTTGGAACTTTTTGGGGCACCATCGCGTTCTTTGTCGTTGACATCGAAATCACCGCTTTTGAAGCGTTGGAACCAATATCTGCAAGTTGGCTCCGATGGAGCATGGTCGCCGTAAACATCCACAAGCAAACGGCACGTTTCCGCAGCACTTTTCTTCAAAAGACAGTAGTGGAGAAAAACTTCCCGCAAATGCTGCTTTTTTGGAACAAATTCCGACATCTTCGATGCGATATTAATACTTGCTGTTTGCACTACAAACAAAAGTCTTATACTGCGTTTAACAGCTTACATATACATCTTTTAAATCTATGTATCGAAAGGTTAAAAAAGATGCAAGCGATATTATTAATGCCATCTATGGGGAAACGATTAAAACTTATTCCCATACCCAATATATATATGTAATGCAATCACTATTATTCACTAATAATAATTAAACATTATAAATCACTTGAACACTATCAATTAAACACTTAAAGACTATAAATCACTTATAAACTTAAAAACTATAATTTACTATACAACTGAAAATAAAAAAAACACGTTATAACATATTACAGAATATTCACTACATAAACACTAATAGCACTGAAAAATTAGCTTTTAGCGTTAACTGCACTATGCTGTATTGAATTATTTAACCATTAACGATCAAGGCAAAACAAGTCAAAATCAACTTATGGGCAAGGGGAAAACAGAGGAAAAGAGAGGGAACAACTGTGCTGCCGCCTGGAGCACCGACCACTGAACTGAACTTCCGGAGCCAAAAAATACGGGGACTTTGAACCCCCTGCTCACGACTGACAGCTGACAGAAAGTTACACAAAGACAGAAAGGCTGCACAAAATGGAGACCAATAAGTATAAACCTATATATAATAACTAGATGCACTACCCTTCGAACAAACATATCCCTATAAGGTGCGATCGAACACACATCCCTATATAAAACTAGGACACACGAAATAGCGGAAGCCGTTTGGACAAAACTCAATAAGTAGTATTAAATCATAAAAAACCACGATAAAATTAATAACATATGTAATCCATTACCAACATACACTATTATATAAATAATTATCAATAATATAATTACTAAATTGATTAAAATAGGGAAATAACTATTTTTCTGCTATTCAAACCTTCAGAAACATCAACGCCACCCCAAATACACGAAAATTACAAAATTATGCATAAACAAATTAATTTTTTAAATAATTATGCATTTTCACTATCGCTAAAAATGTATTGGACACTCTCAATATGGTATTCCCAAGCTTAAAAATTAATTTGCTACAATATTTTAATTTGTTTATTTAAAAAATCGGGCAAATGACAATTAAATCGCCGCGGACCCATATTACCATAAAAACACTTGAACATAGTTACTAAAGGATAAAACTAATGTATTCCGTTATTGTTTAAATTTAATGTCATTGTTTATAACAATTATAATTAATAAAAAATATCCATTATATTAAGTCCAGAGTGTTCCTTTGTCACTATAAAAAACTTTTTCTCAGAACACAAAATTTACTCATACCTCCCCATCTGCCGGAAATTACACACAGACTAATTAACAAATAAATAAGCACGCAGCCAGTCAAGATAGAGAATTTACAATCTTATCACTATATTCCGTATTGCCTAAAGAATCAACGCGCAAGAAAAATTATTAACCCACCTATAAAAATTAATTACAAAAAATTATAACAAATTAATTATAAAACAAAGACACAACACAACATATATAATTATACTTCTTTATGAAAGACTAACATATTGGAACTATAAAAATCGTTTATCATAGGCGAAATTAGTTAAACAATTTTCTTCAACTACCTTTTTACCTTTATACACCCTCCGCTACTCATGAAAATAAATTCACTACACTAACTTACATAACCGACTTGGCAAAATATCGTCTTAAACAATAGCGCGACTTTGGCAATTCTATACTCATAACTCGAAAAATACTTAACTAAAACAACCTTACCATATCATTTTAGAAAGCTCTTGAGAAGAACTATCGGGAGAAGCACCATGATTATAAAATCCCATTTACAAAAATTAAGTTAACAATGATCTAACACCAATGACGTCATTTAAGACCAAATAAATACTGTCCTCAAAAGGACCCCTCCAAACCCTGAAAATTACAAAATCCATCAACCAATCAATCCAAAGTAAAATTATATTTATTAACAAATAGTCGTAACAGCATACCGTATGATAAATAAGTCTAAGATAAGGTATTTCTTGTAAACACTATTTCTAAGAACTCTCGATCGATATTATAAGTATGCACGCAACGTGAAAATTAATATATAAAAGAATATGTGAAGGACAAACAACACTGGAGACAGTCACGACCATCTCCAAACATCCGTTCCCACTTTTGATCCCCACCACGGCCTTTCCCATACCATAGCTCCTCTCCAGACCCCGCCCCCCACCATGGCCTTTCCCACATCATAGCTCCTCTCCAGACCCAACGAGTCGAACACGGAGAGCCAGACGAGTCGAACACGGAGAGTCAGTCGATCTCGGGAAGCCCAGAGAGCCGGTCACGGGCAAGCTAAGAAACCAGTCGAATTCGAGAAACTCTACTAAGCAGTCACTTTTGAACGACATTATAAGACTCCGGTATCTCGCCTCAGGTCTTACCTTCACGTACTCTTATGCGCAACCATTCTGAGCCGCCATTGTTAATCGTAAGTTGCATTTTATATTGTCTTAGGACTAATTTGTTGTTATAAAACTTTGCATTACGGATTAACGTCGTAACGGTTATTCGGGTTGACAGGCATTCGGTCAACCTGGTTGAGACAATACAGAAATATCGTAAATTTTCAGTAATCCAAAACTTAGTACACAATTGACACACGGACACACAATATATATATATACATATAAATATATATATATAAATATATATATATACATATAAATATATATATACATATATATATATAAATATATACATACAATATATATAAATATATACATACAATATATATATATGTGTATAATCGCATTGCACCAGTTTTAATGATAAAATCATAGCTATTGAATATTGTTCAATTAAGAATAGGTTCCATTTTCATTAAATCAATTCAAAACTTCCATGAATCCTTGGTAGCTCCACCGCAGATGAGCTCCAGAATTTCCGTGCGAATTACCTATCGGTAGCTCCCCACGGGAGAGCTCCTCCTTGCAGAAAGTAGACTTAAGATCTGGAAGCTCCACGCATCGTTGAGCCCTTGTATTGGCAGCTCCGCGCATTGTCGAGCCCCAAGTTAGGCCACCTTGTTATAGCTGACGCAGAATAGACCTTAGTTTTAAGAATCCTTCTGGCAGCTCTAATAATCGAGCTCCATTATATCCACAGATTTCCTTGTAGCTCTAGCATACTTGAACTCCAATTACCTCATCCATCCATTGGCAGCACGACAAGCGTGTCAACGCTCCAAACACTGAACAGAAAGTAAATTAATGCACGTGGAACCCATTATGTAATTAGAGTATTGGAAACGAAATCTCCAACGTTTAAAATAACATAAATTCACACATAGATGCCAAAACGCTGTGGAGTAGAGGCGCGTAAGCGAATCCCTGCTTAAAAAGTCAGAAAACGAAAACAAACTATAAAGATTCTATGTGACCTCAATAGTAATTTATGTGGCCTATATGACACACTTTCTATAACGAAAGAAAATTGTCACGTCACGGTAAGCCCGTCCGAGGGTGAGGCGAATCCGGTGTCTAACTCTCTACCGTGGCAAGATCGCTTTCCGGGTCGAACGAACCTAAGTGGTTATCCCCGGGGATACGCGCGATGTAGGCGTTTCTGCGACAACGAAAGGGATATTAAAATTTTAAATCTTACCCTCCTTGAAAATTTAATCCAGGTTAATCACTTTGGGAGCGGCGATGGCTCGTAGAATCGTATGAATGTAGCGTCGGAGGTCGTCGGGCCCGGGCAGGTCCTGGTTGTCTTCCTGCTCACTGGCCGATTTTGGGGAAGTGGAACCGCCGTAGTAGTAGTGTATGATTTTGGCCCTCAATAATTGGTAGAACCGGCTCTCGGATCGCGGGCCGCGTTCAAATGCTCAAGATTCGGGAGAGGCGGTATCGGTTCGAACTCGATTGGTTTTAAGACTCACGATGCTCGTTTTACATTAGCGGGTTTTCTAGTCGAAGGACACTGAGGACGTCGGAAGTGTTGTTCGTACTCGGAGTCGGGATGATATTCTACACCAACATAAGAGCTTGAATCGGATGTTACAGAATGGTACAGCTTGGCCTTTAATTTCCTAAGCTGATATTCGCGACCTCCACGACGTATCTTTGGCATTTGGCCGCGAGTGAGGGAAGTTCTCAAAAATGCCCCCACCTCTCTACAAACCTGAGTGACCTGAGAGCTTGTGGTCCTAATCGAGTCAATGTGCGAATTAGATTCACACCAGATCGTCAACTCGGGGTGTCGACAGGTTGGTGTTGGAGGGTGTGGGCGTCGTGCCTACTGAGCAACTCCTATTGTAGCGGGTCTCACTGAGTCAATGTCCGATTAGGTCCGCACCAAATCCTCGCATGAGTAGCGATGCGTGGAGATTTCTGCTTGAAGGACTTTAAAACCACTACAATCTCGTAGAGTTGTGAGTGAGTGGTCGAACTACACCACTGCACTATGTTAGACCCTAGATTTAGAAAGGAGGTGTCGTATCCGAATTTTCATTACACCGACACAAAAATCTTGTAGGCACTATAGACAAAGCACGCACGAACCGAACTCGAGATCTGGACTCCCTGAGGAGTTTTACACAACTGCCTGTAGGCTCTGCTGCGCCTCCTTATATACTGTGGTAGTTCGACTTTTGACTGTGAGAAAAGGACGCCATCTATCGGCGGGGTTCGCACTAGGGCCTTGTAGCGGGTTTTCGGCTACGGGTCCTAGGGATTAGTTAACGGGTCTAGGGATTAGTTAACGGGTCTAGGGATTAGCTAACGGGTCCAAGGATTAGGTAACGGGTCTAGGGATTAGATAACGGGTCTAGGAATTCGTTGTGCGCGCCACATCGAGGGAGAGGAACTACTGTCGAGCTCTCAGTCGATAACTGAATATTCGAAAATCATTTTCTAGTAGAATCTACTTGTCTGTGCGTCATTTAAGCAAAATTTTCGTGCTGGATGTGACAATTAATCATAACGAATGTAATTTTATGATAAATTTTTCAAATGTAAACACAACGATAAAGAATCAATAGTTTTTTATATTAACATCAAACACTTATCATTTTTAATATTTCAAAGCGCCATCAACAGCTATTTATATCTATGTGGAAGATACAAGGTTTCCTTTTATATAACATTAACGAAAGGTAATTTATAATATTCTATCGTAGCTCTATCACAGATTAATATTTATGACATTGAATTGAAAATTCATGATTGAATTTATCATTTCTTTTAATAGATCAACGATATTTATTATTTATGTCCAAATATAATTTATACTATTGCATATCAATCGGACAACTTACAAAATTACGCATAGAAGTGCTATCGTTTCTCATCCGGAAAATACAAAGTGGGTCTGCTGACAAATCACGGAAGGAATACTAATGATATTTTATCAGAATTTCGTCAAATGGTATTACCTATCTTCCCCGTGGACGCCACCTTGCCGTGGTGGGGGAGCTTGCATGTCCTAATGATGTACAGGGCTGTACCGGCGGGGGTTTTTACCCCTGGAAGATTCTACCATGCCGGGGTGGCCTGTACAGAGGGACCAGACTAAGAGCGTCCGTATTCACTCTTGGAGGGGCAGCTGCCTCCAAGTTTTATACAAGGATTGGAGGACCGTACTCGTATGATCCAAAGATCCCTACAGCGCGGGCTCGTGAGCCTGGTGAAGGCAACCGGTCTAGGGGAAAGAAAACCCTGAATTTAAACCCGTATTTGTGAGGCACGTATAACCCCACACTTTTGCGAGGGGCCAGGGTGCTTAGGCATCCTGGTACGGGGGATCCAGGCGAACCCCGGCAGACCCTAGCCTATCACACCGTAACCCTAAGTCATGTCTCTGGAGTCGGAGGTCTTGTCTTTATTGGCCGGACCGCGAGGCGGGTCCTCTATAAAATATCACGTAATCCTACGGTTGAGGCATGCCACGCTTATGGGATGAATGGCGGGTGCGTGACCTGTCGCTAGTGGTTCCTCACCCGTGGCACTTTTTTTTTGACGAGGTGGAAATCCATCATGGATCCCCCTCACCCCCGGGGAAGGGTGGGGGGGTATGCCGGACTCCGACAGGCTAAAACCACCCCGAGTGGCACTACGAAGGGACCTGGGCCGGGGGGTCGGGGTCAACGTAACTGCTTATCGGCCTCCCGGGTCCAGATGGTTCCCCATCAACGTGTCCCCGGGAGGTGGGGGGAGAGGGGGGAGGCGACTTCGGAGAGCTCGCAAGCCCAGGGTCACTTCTCAACCGCCGCTCTCCTTACCCACCCCCCGTCCCGTCCAGCTGGGAAGGGAGAAGCACACGGTGCCCGCCTCAAGTGGCTGGGCACCGCTGGCCACTGATGGCCCACTTCAACCACCGTTCCCAGTGGACGGGACGTCGTCCTGTGATGTTTGGCGGCTAGGTGTGCCACCACAACCTAGCCGCCCCAGCGTTTGGAGGGCTGGCTGGGGCCCAGGTTCCCCATAGTAGCAACACCTCCCCACCATGCGAGACTCTACGTATACTGTGTCGACGTGACGTCTTGACTCTGCACCAATCGTCCGCGCACGTCGTAAAATCCAGCTTTGCACCGACGATCATCCTGTTCGCGAAGCAAGCGTTTGTCAGGCAACAGCATGCTGTTCAACGAGCGAACCTGTCTGTCGTAATTGCGCATATAGTCGTGCATTTGGGCCATAGTGCGAAGACGTTCGTACTCGATCGTCACGAGCTCCAGAAACGGTGCCTCGCCATGTCCATTGTCGTGATTGTTGCTCCTAGAGCCACCGGCCACAGCCTGACGTTGAATATTGTGGCGTTGTTGCTGATGGTGCATACTGACGGTCGGTGACTACGTTTTTTCTCTCTCTTTTTTTTTACGCACGCACGTATCGATCGAGTCAACGGCACGAAACTCGAGCTGCTGAGATCGGAGGAGAGAGAGATCCAACTCGTGGCTCGATTCGAGTGGCGGGCGGCGATTCGCATTTTTATATCTGTTCTCGTCAATCGTGTAACGTCCCACGACTCATAATCCAACATAAGAAAAAAAAAGAGAAAAAAATAATATTTTTATTAACAAAAGAAGAAGGAAACCTAATGCCCATATCACATGCTATATTCTGAAACAAATATATATATCAATACAATACACTAAAAACCATATATTTATATTATATTCCAATTACGCGACACTCTGTATAAGGTGCAAATACTTGCCTAACGCTTTATACATTACACCTACACACAAATAAAGCTACGCGCTATAGTTAAGCACTTTCTAGTACAAGTTACTTTCGTTCATATAAAATATTACTAATCCTAGTTACATACATATATATATCCTTATACTTGCAGAAATTTGCATAATAAACTTTAGACTCCTTGTCGAAACGCAGTCAACATCTTAAAATGTCATAATTAATATACTCACCTGCACTATAAAATGACGGAATAACCGTGATATTAGGCCTAGGGAAAAGCACCAAGTCCACCTTAAGGTACGCAACGCCATCTGCGTTTCTTCACCACCGGACGAACTCGCTTGCAAAGACTGGTTCTTATCCAAGGCAGTTATAAATAATAATGATATTGTTAACACAAAAGTAACAAAGCATAGAGCTAACATATTACTTGAGCGCACGGTCGTCAACGACCACTCACACACCGTTATAAAATATAGCCCGATCCTCGCTTACCTTTGTAATTACAATAGTAGTATATACTCTGCGTCGAACAAACGACAACCAAAAGCTTCCACGGAAACTATTACGACGAACACAGTACCCTCACGGACTTGATACTCTAACATTCGAAAGGAACTACAACAGCCAGTAGAAATCTGAAAAGAGAAGGAAAGCAACAATCAGAACAACACACACACACGCGTAGAATCATTGCAATTCATAACGAAAAGGGATGCTGCGGGACATCCCTCCGCGCCGCAGGAATCAGAAAATATTATAACAAATAATTCGTCCAACATATATATGCAAAAACGCATACTCGCCATAGCGAAGACAATAACAAGCGCTACCTAATATACAAAGCAAACAGCTGATGCTCAGTCAGGAACACTGAACTAAGTAAGGGCCAATAGGCATGAACGTAGCACAAACCTAGAGTCACCACTCCCCTATCAAGCATATCCCTATATAAAACTAGGATTCAGAATTGGACAAAATTTCAAAAAAGTAACACTCAATTAGAAGTATGCAATAAAATCGATGATATTAACAAATCACACACCTCTAACGCTCCATATTACATAAATATATCACTGGAAAACCGAAATTTCAAAATTAGTACAAAATAAGGAAAACTATTTTCCTTCAGTCTTAAAACCTCAGGGACAATATTGATATCAGCCCTGGAGCATATAAATGACGAAATTATAAATAAACAAAATAATTTTGCAAACAAATTTTGAATTTTCACTATCGTTAAAAATACAGCGGACACTCTCAGTGTGGTACCCCCGAACTCGAAAATTAGGCTGCTGCAATATTTTAATTTGTTAATTTAAACAATCAGACAAATAACAATCAAATCACCGCGGACTCACATTACCATAAAGACATCAGAGTGTAGTCACAAAGGAAGAGAAATGATGTTTTAGTTATTACTTAAAATTTGAGGTTATTTATAACAATTATAACAAATAACAGATGCTCATTATAATAAGCCCACAAAATTCTTTTAATATTATGGAACAACTTTTCCAGAACACAAAATCCTCTAACATTTCATCAACAGTTCGAAATTACACATACACTAATTCACAAATAAATAACAGCTTAACCAATAGAGAGCGAAAAATCACGCTACCCGCATAATATTCAGTATCACACAACGGGTAGATAACACATAAAAGAAATACATCAACAGCCGATAATAATAAATTGCAAAATTATAATAAATTTATTACAAGCCAGAAACCCAACATAATATTAGGTGCGCAACTAAGTTCCCGCTGTTTTTCAAGAGATGGCTCCAGTAGTAAGTGCTGGTCGAATGTGACATAACCAAAACGTCATGAACCAAGCTTAGACATATGGTAAACAAATCGCTTTGACACATTAGTGATTTTGTTTTTGCATCATATACTTTTGGTTGTGTGAAAATGTCTGATTTTGTGCCAAATAATCGTCATTTGCGGGAAGTGTTGCTTTTCTTCTTTCATTCGAAGAAAACGGCGGCTGAAGCACATCGAGAACTCCAAAAAGTTTATGGAGATGCTGCTCTAAGTGAAATAACGTGCCGTGATTGGTTCCGTCGCTTTAAAGACGGTGATTTCGATGTTGACGACCGTTCGCGTGAAGGAAGGCCAAAAACCTTCGAAGACGCTGAATTGGAGGCATTGCTCGATGAGGATCCGTGCCAAACGCAAAAAGAGCTTGCTTCAGCATTAGGAGTTACCCGCCAAGCCATTTCGCCAATCGATTGCATACGTTGGGAATGATTCAAAAACAAGGAACTTGGGTTCCTTATGATTTGAAGCCAAGAAACGTTGAGTGTCGTTTTTTCGCCTGTGAACAACTGCTCTAGCGGCAAAAAAGGAAGGGTTTTCTTCATCGCATCGTTACGGGTGATGAAAAATGGATTAATTACAGCAACCCAAAACCGAAGAGAACAAAATCATGGGGACTGCCCGGTCATGCTACTACATCGTCGGCTCGGTCGAATATTCACGCTGCGAAGGTTTGGCTGTGTATTTGGTGGGACCAGGGCGGTGTTATTTATTATGAGCTGTTGAAACCGAACGAAACCATCACTGGGGAACGGTATCGAACTCAATTGATGCGATTTAGCCGAGCACTGCGTGAAAAGCGGCCACAATACGAGCAGAGGCACGAAAAAGTGATTCTACAGCATGACAACGCTCGGCCTCACGTTGCCAAACCCGTTAAAACCTACTTAGAAACGCTCAAATGGGAAGTCCTACCCCACCTGCCATATTCCCCAGATATTGCGCCGTCCGATTATTACTTGTTCCGTTCGATGGCACATGGTCTGGCTAATCAGCAGTTCCGCTCATATTAAGACATCTCAAAATGGCTTGATTCGTGGATAGCCTCAAAAGACGAACACTTCTACCGTGACGGTATTCGAGCTCTGCCAGAAAGATGGGAAAAAGTTGTCGCTAGCGATGGGCAATATTTTGAATGATTCATTTGTAACCATTTTTTCACAATAAAGTTGCATTTTCATCAAAAAAACAGCGAGAACTTAGTTGCGCACCTAATACATATCGCTGTATTCGTCTTTGAAGTAACAACACCTTGAGATACTAATGATCCCTCCCACTAACAAAATCATCAAACATTTTTTCGTTCCCCTAAAAATTACATTATTAACCATGGATTATCTCGATGCCATGTGACGCGCAACGGCGATAAAACTAAAGGTATTACACTTACTTTCCCGAAAAAACGAACAGAACACTGAGAAAAGGAGCATAATGGATAACTTATATAAAATCACGTCAACAAGCCCTTCCCGGTTCTCCCATATTTAGGAACTCTATGCGACTATAGGTCCATAACTCGAATGTATTTCTCCGCGGCTACCTTAGGAACCGTTTCGAACCTTTTCGAACCCCATTGCCGCACTCAAACGTTAATCGCTAACGAAAATGACATGTCTCAACCAAAAGAAATAATGCAAACCACGAATAAATAAACGCCACAATATAACATGTCCGATAAACGTATTCTAATCTGTTATTCCAAGAACACTTAATCGATATTTATAAGAATGCGCTGCGTAAAAATATATGTAAGAGAATACGTGAAGGACAAAGATAACAACGGAAGTATTCATAATAACTCATGCATGAAATCATCTCCGAACGTCTGTCTCTCTCTCTCTCTCTCTCTACTATCCTCCCATAAGCAGATATCCCTACCAGAGCCTTTTCCCCTTCATACCCACCTCCCCGACCTGACGAGTTGAGAACAGAGATGCCAGAGAGTCAGTCAGTCCCCTACAGCCGAACCAGTCGGTCACTCCCGGAGATCCCAAGCTGACAGACAGTCTCGCGCCATTTAAGGGTCCTTCACTTATTCTCACTAACCGCCCCTTCGGGCGCCACATTGTTAAAAGTAAGTTACTCTATACGCATCATAGATTTAAATTTTTTTCTCGTTCCCTTGCACAAGGGGCTGACACAACAGACAACTGTGACAATGTCACTGGTTAGCTTGGCTGACTTCTGAAAAGTGGAATCTTTTAAAACATAAATAATTTATTGTATATATATATATATTACGCTTTTATATACTCTGCCTAATTACACACGACATGTAACGCAGTAGGGACTGATTTTCATTGATTTGCTCTAAAATATCCTTATTAACCAGGCAGCTCCCAGCGTTGTCGAGCTCCTGGTTTCCTTGTAACTTACCCATTGGAACCTCCTTCAGGATGACATACCCCTTGCGTGCATATACAAATCAGTTCTGGTAGCATCATGCATAGCTGAGCCATAATCAGGTAGCTCCCTGCGTTGTTGAGCTCCGAATCAGGCTACTGCCGCATGATGATGCTCTAGAACAGATTTAAACATTAAAATCCTTTTGGCAGCTCTGATAATTGAGCTCCATTCTCTCCACAGACTTTCTTGGCAGCTCCGGAATTAGTTGAGCTCCAATACCCTGCCCTACCGACTAGGACGAGTGAGCCGGCATCCTGTCCACCGACAGTGCGTAGATTAATGCACGTGGATCACTAATTGTAACAAAAATATACAGAAATAAGATAAATAAACCTTTAAAATAGATGCCAAAGCGTAGTGGAGTCGCCGTACGTAGGCGGAACTTAATTAAACTAGCTAGCACTAGAGCATGGATAGAAGAACAGAATAAACAGTTAAAATCAGAACACACGACAGAAACCACAAGACCAACAAAAGAAATTCAAGACAAACAATTGAAAGAAACACTTAAACATATATAGGTCCATTTCGGAAGTGACAACGCTACGTAACCAAGACACAGACGACGCTTCATCTTCTGAATTGGGACAGATTTCATTCACAAACACCACCAGCCAAGCTAGCTTAAGGCATCAACATACTATTCATACACACACACACAAAACACCACAGATACTAAACCCCGTTCATTTGCAGAACAATCTGACATAGAAGCTATTACCCTTTCGGACCAAGAAAACGAAGCGGAAAAAGCTTACTATTGGGTGAGTGCAAAAGTTCGTGTGGAGTTTCAATAGATGGAGTTATAAGCGTCGTAAAGTGTTGTCATTAATACTTCCATCTACATATTATATAACGTTGGAAAGGTGACGTCTTCAGCTGTTATTAAAAAAAAATCATTTGTTTTCATACAAACTGCTTCGAGAAATATCACTTTAAAAATGAGTATCGATAAGGTACATTTACGGCATGTTATGCTTTACGAGTTTCGGAAGGGAATAAACGTTGCCGCAGCCGTAAAAAACATTCAGGATGTTTATCAGGATGAAGCACCAGCTAAACGAACTGTGGAAAAATGGTTTGCTAAATTTCGGCGCGGAAAATTTAACCTTGAAGACGAGCCACGCTCTGGTCGACCTTCTGACATTGATGACGATGTTTTGCGTACTTTAGTGCTCAATAATCCGCGAATTTCAACAGAAGAAGTTGCTACAGCACTAAACGTTGACCGATCAACCGCTTTTCGGCGTTTAAAAAAGATGGGATTCGATTTGAAGCTCGATATATGGGTGCCCCATTTGCTGACCGAGAAGAACAAAATCAAGCGAATTTCTGCAGCCGTTTCTTTACTCGGGCGGCTCAATAACGAGTCGTTTTTGGATCGACTAGTGACGGGCGATGAGAAATGGGTCCTCTACAACAATGTTCAGCGCAAACGGACATGGAAACAATCAGGTGAGCATGGTGACGCAATGCCAAAGGCCAGTTTGCACCCGATGAAGGTGATGCTCTCTGTTTGGTGGGATTGCAAGGGCATAATCTATTTCGAGCTTCACCTCGCTGGCGAAACGATTGATTCGGACAAGTACTGTCGCCAATTAACCAATCTGAATCGAGAAATAAAAAAGAAACGTCCGATTTTGTCAAATCGCAAGGGAGTCGTCTTTCATCACGACAACGCCAGACCACACGTTTCGAAAAAGACGCTGCGCAAACTGAAGAGCCTGAAATGGGATGTCTTAACGCATCCACCGTATTCTCCTGATATCGCACCATCTGACTATCACTTGTTCCGGTCATTGCAAAATTATTTAAATGGAAAAAACTTTGACTCTTTGGAGGCCTTAAAAAACGGCGTCTCTTCGTTCTTCGAATCTAAACCGCGCAGTTTTTATGATCGAGGTATCCGTATGCTGCCAGAACGTTGGGAAAAGATTATAGAAAACGATGGAGAATATATCATTGATTGAATAAAGATTTTTGTTTGCCTAATCACTGTGTGACTTTTACTCACAAACTCCGCACGAACTTTTGCACTCACCCAATACATCGCTAACATATCACCCTTTCTACACAATTAGTCTAACCATTAGTACCGGAAACCCATTTAAACCAGAGCTTTATAAATTACACGTACCATATATATAGATATATACTCAAACGCAAAAAACCCGGTACACTAAAAATTTGGGAAAAAATTACAAAATTTCAAATGATCATAACTTGGTAAATAATGAAGATACAAATATGCGCAGAAATGCAAAATGAAGCTTGAAACGTCCTCTTTAAGAATATCTGAATGGCAATTATGCTCGGCCATTTTTTTCAAAATGGCGGATGATAAAGTGAGAGGATGCAAAATTGATAATCAAAGTAATCCGTGTTTGCGATGGTGCATGGTGTGCATCAGGTATCGCAGCGCAATGAGACCAAATGCACATGAAAGTATAGAGTGTTATCTTTAAAATGCTACTTTACCGAGCTCGATGTGATCATTTTTCACTGAGCTGTTCCAAATTTTGCTAAAAATGCGGTTTTCTTGTTAAATTTACGTAATTTGCATAATTCAGTGAATAAGTATCGCATCAAGCTCTATAACGAAGTATTTTAAAGAAAACATTCTATACTTTAGGTACTTTTCGTCCCATTGAGCTGCGACACTTACTTTGCTTCATGCGCCGTCGCACGCTCGAACCTTTTTTCAGCAACTTTTCATATTCTCCTTTTTATCACCCGCCATTTTGAAAAAATATCGTTGTGCACAATTTCGTTAGATCTTACGAAAAGTACGGTTTCAAAGCTTTCAAACCGTTTTTGAAATTGCTGCTAGGATATTTAGGTGTCGAGATATTCAATTTCGAATTTGCAACAAATGTCGATTCCGCGAGGCTTAAGGGGCTAAGAGGCTCTGCGGTTCGTTTGGCTCTTTCATAATTTTAATAGCTGTGTTCATGTTTCTCTATATAATAATTAACACAATTTTGCGAATTGGAAATTTAATTTTTATCAAAAGTTATCATTCTTTACCCTTCAGTTACTCATGATCACTGTGCTATACACTTTAGTTCGCGAAGCTGTCCCTAGCTCTCTACCTTCTCCGTACGATTGGCCATTATGGTACACAGCTTGAATATGCTGTTCAGGATCGCGCCTGAGTTCGCGGTGACCCGGCGCGCGGGATGCCGAGTCGCTGGACGCCACCTAAACGTCGAAATTCCCTGGTGCTCCTAGTCCACGGAGCCGCCGCGACGCGGCGATCTGGGTTGTCGCGCGCGCGAGCCCCTCGGCTCCCACGCGAGTTCGAGCTGCCCAGGGCATATAAGAGTGCCCGCGGAGACGATCAGAGATTGCCTTCGTACAGCTTTTGGCCTTCGTACGGTCCACCGCCAATAGTGGCACTATCTCTTGTACGCTAGACTTCGCGAGTTTGTCAGTACGCCGGGCTTACGTTCTGGCTTGACTGAGATTCTGTCGGTGCGCCGGGTTTTAACGCCTGGCTTGACTGGATTTTTCTTAAATGTATGTGCCAAGACAATAAACAAAGACAAACAATTTTCCTTTTCCGAACGTGTTCACTCCGATAAGCGCTGCCTCGTGCGACATTTCGTTTTCCGTGATCTTTTCCTTTCGAGGCGCGTTGCTTCGTGCAATTTCATCAATTTAAACCATAATTGATTGTTTCGCATCGAAATTATTGCGTCGATTATGGCGACGATAAATCCTGAAAAGGCTGCTCAAGTTATTGCTTTAATTAAAGATGGCAGAAGTCGAAGGTACGTTGCTCAGGCACTTGATTTGTCAGTGTCAACTGTGCAACGTGCTTATGCCAGGTACTTACAAACCAATTCTTTCCATAGAAGGCCTGGTTCGGGACGTCCTCGATGTACCAATCACAATGATGACCGATTTATTGTTTCAAATTCGTTAAGAGACAGACATCGAACATCTGTTCAAATTAGAAACAATTTAAGGGATGTCCGCAACATTAATGTATCCGTTAACACCGTTCGGAGAAGATTAAAGGAACAAAATCTGCTTTCGCGCAGGCCAGCAGCTGTACCTTTGCTTAAATGTCACCATCGCGTAGCTCGACTCAATTTTGCAGTTGAGCATAGAGACTGGACTTACGCAGACTGGAGCAAAGTACTCTTTAGCGATGAATCTCGTTTTTGTGTCTATTCTCCAGATGGACGAGAACGAGTTTATCGTCGCGGTGGAGAACGATTTGCAGACTGTACGGTAAGTGAGAGGCATAGCTACAATGGAGGCTCTGTAATGATTTGGGCAGGAATTTCAGCTAATGCTCATACAGATCTGCACTTTTTTGACAAGAATATGAACGCAGATGTATACGTGGAAGACATACTCATTCCGTATGTTGTTCCGTACGCACCCTTCATCGGAGAGAACTTCTTGTTTATGCAAGACAATGCTCGACCACACACTGCGAGAAGAGTGCTTGATTTCTTCGATAAAGTTGGCATAAATCGACTCGATTGGCCAGCAAATAGTCCAGATTTAAATCCAATCGAACACTTATGAGACAACCTCGGCAGGAAAGTACGAAATCACGTACCTGCTCCTCAATCACTGCGAGAACTGCGAATAATTCTCGAAAACGAATGGAATACAATTACGCAGGATGAAATTAAAAGACTAATAAGGAGTATGCCTGATCGTATGAGATAATACGCGCACGAGGCAGTCATACCCACTATTAGTACACACACACCACACACACAGCAGAGAGGGTTTGGAGTCATTAATTACTGCAGGAGTGACGAAATGCGGGGTCTTATCTCTGCTGTAACACCACACACATACACACACACACACACACACACACACACACCACAAGGAGGGTGTGAAATCTTGAAATACTGTGGAGCTGACGAACCACGGGGTCCTTATCCTTGTGGTATACAAACAAACACACACACACACACACTACATACAATGGGACTTTTCCTACCAGTAAAACTCCATGCGGTTTATATTGGGAAGACTTACAACCATAATTTGAGCTAATGACAACGGTATTTTAAAACGCAATTCATCTTTATTACGTAATATCGATTACGCAAAATGAAGAACCTAAATTGAATTTTACTTTCATTTCCCTGGCTTTCAAAATAATAAATGCAAATCATTGAATATATTGTGCTGGTTATGTAAATTATTATATAGAGAAACATGAACACAGCTATTGAAATTATGAAAGAGCCAAACGAACCGCAGAGCCTCTTAGCCCCTTAAGCCTCGCTGAATCGACATTTGTTGCAAATTCGAAATTGAATATCTCGACACCTAAATATCCTAGCAGCAAATTTCAAAAACGGTTTGAAAGCTTTGAAACCGTACTTTTCGAAAGATCTATCGAAATTGTGCGCAACGATATTTTTTCAAAATGGCGGGTGATAAAAAGAAGAACATGAAAAGTTGCTAAAAAAAGGTTCGAGCGTGCGACGGCGCATGGAGCAAAGTAAGTGTCGCAGCTCAATGGAACGAAAAGTACCTAAAAGTATAGAATGTTTTCTTTAAAATACTTCGTTATAGAGCTTGATGCGATACTTATTCACTGAATTATGCAAATTTAACAAGAAAACTGCATTTTCAGCAAAATTTGGAACAACTCAGTGAAAAATGATCACATCGAGCTCGGTAAAGTAGCATTTTAAAGATAACACTATACTTTCATATGCATTTGGTCCCATTACGCTGCGGTACCTGATGCACACCATGCACCATCGCAAACACGGACCTTTGATTATCAATTTTGCATCCTCTCACTTTATCATCCGCCATTTTGAAAAAAATGGCCGAGCATAATTGCCATTCAGATATTCTTAAAGAGGACGTTTCAAGCTTCATTTTGCATTTCTGTGCATATTTGTATCTTCATTATTTACCAAGTTATGATCATTTGAAATTTTGTAATTTTTTCCCAAATTTTTAGTGTACCGGGTTTTTTGCGTTTGAGTGTATATATGAGGGTGGTCCGATAAGTACTTAACCTACAAAAGAAAAACGAAAATTTTGGAAAAGTGGCGATTTATTTCTCAACATAGTCTCCTTTTAGCTCGATACACTTGACCCAGCGATGCTCCAATTTCTTTAACCCGTCTGAAAAATACGTTTTCTTGAGGTCTGCAAAGTAGGCCTCCGTGACGGCGATGACCTCCTCATTCGACTCAAATTTCTGCCCGGCGAGTGACTTTTTAAGTTTGGAAACAAAAAGAAGTCGCACGGGGCCAAATCTGGAGAATACGGTGGATGGGGCAGCAGTTCGTAGCCCAATTCGACCAATTTGATCGTGGCGAGGGCGGAGGTGTGAGCCGGTGCGTTGTCATGGTGGAAGAGCACTTTTTTCTTCGCCAAATGGGGCCGTTTTTCTGCAATTCGGCGTCGAATCGGCCCAATAATTCGGCGTAGTGCAGCCCTGTGACCGTTTTACCCTTCTCCAGGTAGTTGATGTAGATCACACCTTGTGAATCCCAGAAAACGGTGGCCGTCACCTTTCCGGTCGATAGGACAGTCTTCGCCTTCTTCGGAGCACGTTCGCTGGGTGAAGTCCACTGTTTCGACTGTTCCTTGGTCTCTGGTGTGTACCAGTGGATCCATGTTTCGTCGACGGTCACGAAACGACGCAGAAACTCCTTCGGATTGCGCTTAAACAGCGTCAAACATTGCTCTGAAGTGGTCTCACGGTTGCGCTTGTTGTCCGGAGTGAGCAAACGCGGCACCCATCGCGCCGACAGCTTTCTCATGCCCAAAATTTCATGCAGGATATGACCCACGCGGTCTTTTGAGATGCCTACTGTCTCAGCTATCTCGTGCACCTTCAATCGGCGGTCTGCCAATACGAGATCGTGGATTTTTGTCATGTTATCCTCCGTGGTAGCCGTTTTCGGGGCACCTGGGCGTGGCTCATCAAAAACCGACGTGCGACCACGTTGAAACTCGTTAAACCAATTTTTGACGGTCGCCATCGAGGGAGAAGTGTCACCGTACACAGCATCCAAGCGCTCTTTGATTTCGCTGCGCGATTTCCCTTCCAAAAACAAGAGTCGAATCACCGACCGATATTGCTCTTTTTCCATTTTTCTAAAATCCGCCCGCTTCCACACGCGGTCAAAACAAAACGATTCCGATTCGGCTGAAATTTCGACAGTAGCCGTCTACGAGAATGTACTACACGATGGTTAATTTCTCTTGCGATAGTGGCGCCATCGGGCGGTGAGGCTAAGTACTTATCGGACCGCTCTCGTATGTGTATATACAGGGTGCGCGATTTATTTGAAGACATTGAAATATCTCGAGAACTATGCATTGGATAAAAAAAAGTGGTGAATGAAAGTTGTTAGTCTCGAAGGGGGACATCCAATGATACCAAACTCGACCTCCCACCCCACCTCCAGGGGGTGGGGTTGGGCGCAACTTTGAAATCTTAAATGGAAACCCCTATTTTTTATTGCAGATGCGGATTCTACGCCATAAAATACGTAAATTTTGTCCGAAACTTTTTTTTTATTCGGTATAGATGGCGTTGTAATCGCAAAAGATTTTATTTTCCGCAATTCTCCAGAAGTGATCATTGGATTAAGAAATAAAAAATACCTGTCCAATATTTTTAAAGAACATAATAAAAGTTATTCCCGCCCATCCTTTCGGGGTAGGGTGGGTTGTAACGTTCAAATCTCAAATGGGAACCCGACTCGAAGAGGGAACTGCTCGACGCGCCATTATGGGTGTATGGCGAACTACGGCTTATAATAAGTTCGCCATACACCCACAGCCGTTACCACCCTACCCCGAGGGAATGGGGGGAATAACTGTTATTATGTTTTTCAAAAATATTTTTAAAAATATTGAACAGGTATTTTTTATTTCTCAATCCAATGATCATTTCTGGAGAATTGCGGAAAATAGAATTTTTTGCGATTATAGCGCCATCTATCATGAATAAAAAAAAGTTTCGAACAAAATTTACGTATTTCGTGGCGTAGAATTCGCATCTGTAATAAAAAATGGGGGTTTCCATTTAAGATTTCAAAGTTGCCCCCAACCCCCACCCCCAGGGGGTGGGGTGGGAGGTCGAGTTTGATATCATTGGATGTCCCCCTTCGAGACTAACAACTTTCATTAACCACTTTTTTTTTATCCAATGCATAGTTCTCGAGATATTTCAATGTCTTCAGATAAATCGTGCACCCTGTGTATCGTATTTCTATTCAAAAAGGGATACTATGTAAACCCTTTCTTTTAATCTATAAATACATATACATAACCAGCGTACAACGCGATCGTCGGCAGGAACGATAGATTTTGCGCCAAGTGATACACGGTCGTGCAATCCTGAAGATTGTACAATGACTCGCGCAACATATTGACGCCGTGGTCAATATTCGGCGAATCGAACGCCGCTCTCGAATCGAACACCTCGTTACCGCCGTCTCGATCAAAGTACAGTCGACGGATCGTCACCGCGTCAAAGTTCATTTTTTCCCGACGCGAGCGCTCGGTCAATGAGCGCTCGCTCGCGTCGTTCGCGCCAAAGTAGCGCGATACGTGTTTCAGCGCGATCGAACCTACCTGCGCGAGATAGCGCGCCTTCACGTGCGACATAACATCCAGACTCAATTGCGTCGCCGCGAATCGCGGTTCTCGGTGCATAGAAAGCGCGCGAAACGCGCAATCGTACATACCGTGATACAACGCGCGATTAACCATAAACGAGTAATCGTAGTCCCAGCTGTTGTAGCCGAGCAGCAAACAAGCGATTCGCTCAGCGTCCGCGGGATCGTCCAATTTGTAGAGATTCGCGAATAACTCGTTGTTGGACAGTATCTCGAAAGCCTTTAACAGCAATGCTCGTTCGTCTCGGTAAAATTGAACCGTGGCTCGCTTCATACCGGGCTGAACGCGCAGCAACGATTGGATCTGTCGCTCTCGAATGGTGATTGCCGTCTGATTGTCATCGGGCAACGGCAAGTACGCCAAAAGTATCGGCGTCGACGATTGTCGTGTCGTCATCTTTGTCTTCGACGGTCTTCGTTGCGACATTGTCTCTCGGATTTGGCGATGGCGCGATTCGTCGTTGATGAACAATCAGCGCGACAGACGATAGTCGCTGGTCCTCCACTACGCCTCTCGGCTATGTACTACTCGGTAATGTACTGTCCATTCGCGCGATCGTCTCTGTATCATAGCTCACCACCGGCAGCCAGGTCAACGGATCGCTCGGCAGTTGGCTTTAACGTCGCTCTCTGACGCTCAGCTTCACGAGGTACTGTTGCGCGTCGGAACTGGCGGTGTCGTTTACGCGACACCACGCGTTCATCTCAAACACTCGATGCAGATCAATGTGCGTGACAGCGTCGTCGTCGTCGTCAGCGCTGTTTGCCGCATTGTCATCATCGTCGGTGTCCAGTTGTTGCGCGGCGTCTTCAAACGTCGAGTCCTCGCGAGCGGCGCGCGCACGGTGATACTGCACCAGATCTCGCTGACGGCGAAAATACGACGTCAATGCCACCTCGAAGCACGTCGAGTCCGTGGCGAACAGGGAGTAGGCGTCGCTCCGAGCATGCGCGTTATCTCTCAGATAACGCATCGCGATCGCCCGAGCTCGATACGAATCGAATCGAATCTCGCACAAGTCAGCGTCAACCACAATCCACAACATGCGATCGCTGTGCCTCACGAGTGCACGTACAGTCGAACATATCACCGTGGACACCGGATCGCAACCGTGCACGGCCAAACGACAGTTTAGTCATTGTCGCAAATCGGACAGCTTGTCGCGTCGCACGGCCGCATACAGCACCGGAGCCCAAGGCGCGAACAGAGTGGAATGAGTGCACACTCGTCGCGTTATACCTCCGTTGCAGGATACGGTCGTGTATTCGAACGCGTCTATTGCCAGAACATTGCGGTATTGTCCGTTCTCGGATTCATACGCTGTAGCATCAGTGGTCGACGAACAATCAGGCTCCCGTTGTCGTCTTCGAGCGTTGTTCACCGACAGTCTCACCAGATCGACAAAACCCGGCGTGCCGGCATAGTGAATGGCCAAAGGATATACAACACGCGCGGCCATTTTCGCTGCGCTCGATTGGGCACGATGGAACTCTACTTTGCCGTGATATCGTCCGCTCTTTTGCTCTGGTGTATCGTCGCGCCGACACTCTGTGACTGCCGCGTCTTCGTCGTCAGCGACGAGCCGTCGCGTTATATACCAATCGTTTTCGGATATCGGGGCGCACGGTCGTTCGACGTTCTCGGAGGACGCCAATCGATCCGACGTTTACTATCCGCACCGTCACTGCGTGATCGATTACGTGCTATCGCAGGGATTGCCCGATCGAACGTGGACGCGTCTCGGGCAATACGGTCTGACGGATCGCGCCGCCGCGAAGAGACTCTTGCTCGGCTGCCGACATCGTTTCGCGGTGCTCAGTCCGAGCGATCCCGGTCTGCGGGAGCTATTGAGTGTCAGTGGAGCCGCGACGCGACGCTTATCCGCACTGGACGAGATCGATCGGGCTGCTTACGGCGAATGGAATTTGGCCGACGAATGGAACTTGTACGCTGTGAACGATCGCGGCGAGGCGTACAGAGTGTCCAGCGAGCGGATGCGCGCTCGTTTGTTGGTCGACGCCTTTCGAGCGGCTCTCGTCACTTGGCTGTTGCTGTATCACGCGCCGGCTCGGACCGTCGAAACTCGCGGCGACGATGAACAACAACTATACGACAAGGACTCGGCATTGAACTCTTACGTGAGCGATCGATCGCCGCTGCTGCAGGAGTGGACCTCCGCGATGATGTGGTCGTCCGACGAACGGAGGCGATCAGGAACGACGCGATTTTGCGCTCGATCTGGACATTGGCGTGTCGATGGACGCGCTGTCCGGTGTATACGCGATAGAATCGCCGACCGGACAATCTGTACGTCTGAGCGCACAAGTGGCGTGGTACCAGAGGATCGACGAGGTAACGGATTCTACGTTGAGACGGGCGATCGAGGACGATCTGCGCACACGTTGCGGCTCGTTCGTCGAGCCTCGCACCGTTGATCCGTCGCGGTTCGAGACCGCGCGATCGAGATTCTTCGATCGAGTCGATCTGCGCCGCTCGTCTAATCGCGCGTATTCGTTGCGAGCGGTGGCGTTGAACAAATTGGCCGGCTACTTTGGCTTCGGGAACGAATCGCGCGGACAGATACTCGGTTACGACCGCGTGTATCATTTTCGCTCGGTCGAGGCGGCGGACAACGATCGTGCCGCGTTCGCGAATGGCGCAAAATTTCCATCGTACACCGGCTTGAGCGCCACGTTTCGTGTTCTCCTGCACGATGTGTTTGGTCTGTTGAATTGACGCGAAGAGTGTTTAGCGCGCAGCGAATCGTTCGATCTATCGCGGTCTTCTGCATAATAGTGGATCCCGCGCCGAAATGATCGCCCGTGAAACTCGGAGCCAGCAGTTGAATCAGATTCTCGCGAGTTATCGAACTGATGCGAAGCGCGACCATTGCTCGCGTCAAGAGTCGTACCTTTCGATAATACATCTGTCGCATCAGTTGGATACGCTCGCCCATGCTAGTGGGCTCGTGAGCGTCGCGTTTGTTGAACTCGACGAGTGTCAAAGTGCGCGCCTCTTGCAGAACGCGCGATGCGTTTTTCGAGCGTTGGTCGATAAATTTGCGTATGTTGTTGGACAATTTATGTCCCGCGAGTCGCTCTTCCCAAAATGCACTAATTTCTCCTAGTTTTTTCAGCGCGATCGGCGACACAAAGTAGCTCGATCGTGCGGTCATCCTGCGCGGTCGAACCGTAGCGGTACTGCGCGTCAGTCGCGACGGTCGATCGCGTCCGCTCGACTCGTCAGACGATCGGTCGTCGTCGCCACCGTGATCGGATTTCTTTTTTTCCGCCGCTTCTCGTGACCACTACCGCCGCGTAGTAAACTAAGTCGTTTGCCATCGCGCTTCAACGTCGACGTGCCCGTTCGTCGGGACTTTTGCGATTGCGGCGACATTGACGCATCGGCGAACTCGGTCGGAATTTGTATCGTCGTGCTATTGGCGCCGACGTCACTCGCGTTCACCGACGCGACAGACTCGTTTCGCACTGGCGGCACAACGGCGTGATTCGCTATCGCGGGTTCCGCAAAACCAAACAGTTCGTGTATAAACGAATCGTCCTGGGCGTCTCGCGCTTCCGCCATTGCGCGTTGCAGGCAAAGTTCCTCGGCTGCGTCCGGCGCGCGACACGGGCGACGACAGTCGACCGCGCTGTAGCGATTGAGCGAGAAACAAAAGACACGTTTCGCGTCACCTTGTTCTTTTACGTGCGATCGAACGAAATGCGACGTGGGTGACAACGAATTTCCGCACGCATCTTAAACCACCGCGGTGTTGTCTATCTCGTAGAGACAAGTGTTTACGTAACGACATCGTCGGTGATCGCGATGATCGAGATTTTCACGCAACTTCTCGATCGACGCCCCGTGCAGATATCTATAACCGGCGTATATGCGACGCAACGCGTGAAATCTCAAACCACGCGATTTCGCACGCCCAGTCGCCGAGACGTACATACGATCGAGCTCGCGATCGAGCTCGCGACGTCGAGCGCGCACATCGAACGGCACGGCGATGCGTTGATCCTCCGCCCATCATACGAACGTGCCCAGACACCCGCGCGCATCGCACTCGGCGCTCGTTCGATCGCAAACGGATGTCAGCAACAACTTCGGTATCTCGAACCGACCGAGCTTGCCGGTCTTTCGTATCGCTATAACGCAAATACAGCGATCGCGCAATTGGCGCAATTGCGAAACCGCAATCGCAGCCACGTCGGACAAGCGTTTGCCTGTACGAGCCAGCATGTAGAACACATAGAGAAAGAGGCTACGATCATAGATGCGTGATCGACAAACGACCCCGGCGAATTGATCTCAAATTCGCACCGGCGCAACATAAGATCATATTCACGTGAGGTGAACATTAGTCTACCGTCGCTTTTGCGCGATTTACCGCTCGCCGTGGCAGCTGTTGCCTCGACTCGCTCGTTGACGCACGTTCGTACAGACGTCAGATCGCTCAAAGGTACGATAGCGTCAGGTTCGATGAGCTTTGACAGGAGCGACCGAACGTACGTGTCGGCATAGCGCTCCTTGTACAGCCACTCGAACAGTCGGACGGAAAACGCTCGATTCATTCGCTCGATTACGAGAGTTCGCGTTCGCGCTGGATCATCCGTGTCGATGAATCGACCGATAAGCCGCCAAACCGCCAATTGATTGCGACGCGATTTAGAATCCGGGCTGGTGGTTCGTCGTATTGAGCGTACGCTCATACGGTCCATTTTTCGATCGATCGATTCGCAACCATCGCCCCTCATAACTCTGCACGACAGTAACATATGCTCTCGACGCTCGTGCCGCGGAGCAACTTATGGCATTGAGAAATCGTAGCGTTCGCACGAACGCATCCTAGTTCTTTCTGTTGACGTTTACCTTTTTGTGCATGGCGGTGTACACCGTGACAACGAGCGGCACGCTGGTTATACTGTCGAATCGCGAGCCTCTCGAGTCGCGAAGCAAACGCGACGTATCCTTTCTCGAGAACGAGCAAGTGCGCGAGACCGCGATATCGTTGATGGTGATCGATAGACTTTGTCGCACGCTCGGTAATCTGAGACAGAATCTGCGCGTACTGCGCTATTCCGAGCAAATTGATGCGTAAGAGAGCTCTCGAGTGCCATAAGGGGGTGAGATTGATCGGTGAAAGAAATGGATATTTTGTTTTTTCTCGTGTTTTTTATTCCAAAAAACCATAATGTACAATAGTACCGACCGCGCAACGGAACGCCTCGTTATATTTCATACGATCAAATTAATGTCATAGCAACGCGAGTTTAACGTCAACAATTTGACACGCTCGGATGTCCAACATCGAGCGAATGTCGAGCGAACGTCGAACGAACCGACCATCCTCGAGCAGTTGTACAATAGTAACGTTCCCCCCGTACGTAGTACGGAGCAGTCAGAGTTACAATAGGAACGCTACTGCTCCGTACTACGTACTGTACAATAGTACCGGCCGCGCGACGGAACGCCTCGTTATATACATTTTACCCCACCCTCCATACCGTACATTCGTGCGAAAAGTGGGGAACTGCTAGACGTCGTTTATTGGTCGATTGAAAAAAAAGTGAGAGTGCGCTAAATGTCATTTTTATTACAGCACCATTGAATCATCATCGAGATATTTGCAATCGCTAAACAGTATTCCGTGAATTTTGGCCGATTTGTCAGCGTGTTCCTTGTCCGATCGCCACCCGGCAAATCGCAATAGAATCGTCACGCGCCCTCTCCGCGAAATTCGTCCTCGAAACTGTAATTCGGCAATCAAGCCGTTATTCGTGCGTGGCTTCGGCAAGCCGTGTACTGCGAGTAACGTCGTCGTTCGACCGGCATCGACCGATGGCGATCGAACGAACGTATCATCGAGCCACATCCACTCGGTCCAATGACCAAACTCGCTGTTTGTGCAACGAGCGTGAAATTCGCCATTCGCTCCATCGTCAACGTCGCGAATCATCGACGACTCGCTCGGTGTTTCCACATTCCGCATGAATTTCGCTATCAAATGTCCATCCGAGGCGCAGAGAGCACCGTAATCTCGTGTCACCAGCACTTCAATCGTTTGATGCAATTTCAATTTCTCGTAAGTCAGCAATTTATCGCAGCCGCGACGCGTAAGTCTCAACAGGCCGTCCACTCGGAGAAACGAATCGATGTCGGGATATGCGTACAATAGATCGACAAATTGATCCGGTATGACGTAAATGGAGGTGACGCGCAGATTGCCGGTCGCTCGATTCGGCGAGCGAGCTACAATCTCGCTCATGCGTCGAACAAAATGTTCCGAGTACTCGGGGCTCAACGGGATGAAAGCGCGCGCAAACGGATCGTCATCGATCGTGGTTAAACACGACAGTGCGGCCCACGCGAGAGCGAACGACAGTGCGCCGTTCCAACGGCACTCCGAATCGTGGTGATCCGCCGAGTCGAACAGATCGCGCGTCAATTTTGACACGGTTATTCGATATCGCGCGGTGCGCCAACTGGTCATTGCGCGCCGATACCACTGCAGATCGTCATTGAGCAATCGCGCGTAATCGCTCGACGATGCGACTTGGTCATGCTGTGACGCCGAGACATCGGCCACGCGAGACAGCGGCAATGATCGGCTCGTACGAAGAAACGCAACGATCGCGCGACTCGCGGCGTCGTTCGCGAATACGCTCGCGCGCAAATCAGTCTAGAACGACGTCGACGCAGGCTCCGTTTCGCGGTTGTCGCATCGCGCGGACATTAGATACGCGGTCTCCGGCGAGTCTTGCTCGGGCGCGCGACCGTACGACGAGACCTCGATCTGTCGCAAGAGAGCACCTCCGCCGGTCAGCGCTATCGCATCTCGATGAGACAGTACAAAAATCGCCTCGGTGATGACGTGATTGCGATCGCCTAACCGCCCATCGTTACCGTCGCTACTACCGTCACCGTAGCAGTCGCGATGCACTCGCTCGCTCTCCAACTGGTACACGTACAATCCACCGAGCACGTCTCGAAGCGCGGCGGGAACGTTAGCCACTCGTTCCGAGTTGACCCAGAATTCACCCATGGCGTACCAGCCGTACGTACGCTCGCCGTCGTACTTGAGTCGCACTTGATCGACGGTGTCGTCGTTGGCGGTCGCGGTATTCACCAGATGCTCAAACAGTCGTTGGTGCGTGCCGAAACTCGAGCCGCTGATCATGCGAACCGGCCTCTTGTAATCGTTTAGCCACGGTCGCTCGGGTGTGCGTGGTAGCGACTCGCGCGACAGTCCGTCCGGCCATTCCACTGCGAGCATGGGTAACGCGACCGAGCGAAACACCGCGGCGATGGCCCGGTGTCTCGTCAATCGCGACGACTCGGTGTCCTCGTTGCTTGTGCTGCGGCAGAATCGTTCGGCAGCATCGTTCGACGCCTTCGTCGACGATACCTCCTCCCACTCCAGCTCGAACCAATACGCAATCTCGTGGTACTCGTTCATGGAGGATCGTAGTGACAAACGAACCGGGATTCTCGCGATCGAGAGATCGCGACACGACAGACACGACAACGAGGACTCGTGGATCAATGAGAGGCATCGCGCGCACAGTCGAACGCTCAGAGACAACCGATGCTCGAACGCGATGCCCAGATTATTGTCGCTAGTGTCGTCCTCGTTCTCCAAGAGCTCGCGTTCAAATTCCACCGGTAGCGGATTCAATTCGAGACTCAGACGATCGTCCAGCACCATTGGGTAACGTACCAGGTATGTCGGTAATTACTTTCCGGTTTTTGTAACAGATGTCACTAGCCATAAGTATGCAATGTTATGATTTGATACATATGTCATTTTATTCTACTGACATTAACCTCAAAACTACACAAGTTACGTTCCGCCAAAATAACAGCGTTACAGATTAATAATTTTTTGAAAATGTTGAGTTTTGTGCCTGAAAACGTGCATTTGCGGCACGCATTACTTTTCTTGTTTAATCAAAAGAAAAAAGCCGCTGAAAGTCATCGTTTGCTGGTAGAGACTTACGGTGAGCATGCTCCAACCATAAGAACATGTGAAACGTAGTTTCGACAATTCAAATGTGGTGATTTCAACGTTCAAGATAAAAAACATCCTGGTAGGCCGAAAACGTTTGAAGATGCGCAATTGCAGGAGTTATTGGATGAAGACCCAACACAAACTCAAAAATAATTGGCAGAAAAGTTGAATGTGAGCCGAGCAGCAATTTGTGAACGATTACAAGCGATGGGAAAGATCCAAAAGATAGGAAGATGGGTGCCACATGAATTGAATGACAGGCAATTGGAAAATCGAGAAATCGTCAGTGAAATGCTGCTTCAAAGGTATGAAAGGAAGTCATTTCTGCATCGAATAGTAACGGGTGATGAAAAATGGATTTATTTCGAAAATCCCAAGCGAAAAAAATCATGGTTATCACCTGGCGAAGGCGGCCCATCGACTGCAAGGCCAAATCGCTTTGGTCGCAAGACCATGCTCTGTGTCTGGTGGGACCAGGTTGGTGTCGTATATTATGAACTGTTGAAACCTGGAGAAACAGTTAATACTAATCGCTACCAATAACAAATGTCAATTTGAACTGTGCATTGATCGAAAAACGTCCACAATACGCTCAAAGACATGATAAAGTGATTTTGCAGCATGATAACGCGCCGTCTCATACAGCAAAACCAGTCAAAGAAGTGTTGAAATACTTGGATGGGAAGTTTTATCGCACCCGCCGTACTCTCCAGACCTGGCTCCATCCGACTACCACCTTTTCGCATCGATGGGGCACGCGCTTGCAAAGCAATACTTCGCCGATTTCGAAGAAGTTAAAAAATGGCTCGATCAATGGTTTAGCTCAAAGGAGAAACAGTTCTTTTGGAATGGCATCCATAAATTGCCTGAGAGATGGGCAAAATGTATAGAATCAAATGGCCAATACTTTAAATAAATAAATTTTAACTATCCATTGTAAATAACGTATTTTCTTTAGCGAAAAAACCGGAAAGGAATTACCGATACACCTGATATATTCGCGCCCAATGTCACGCTATCTTCGTAAGGAACCGTGCGATCCGTCACCATGGACGCTTTGAACTCCGACACAGTGGTCGTCATCGCGGACTCTGGCGATTCGATCAGCGCGCGAACTACATCCAAGCGGCGATCGCCTATGAGTGCGCGTTCGCTCACCGATAATGCAAAAACCGCGCCCATTCGCCAATGGAACGCACCGTGACGAGTTTTACGATATACGAAGCTCTCGAGAGTTCCGGGCCATCGCCATAGGCGCTCCAGCAGGCCACCTTGACCGACGCTCACCGGTAGCGAGAACGCCAGACTCGTTTCCAGTTCGTAATGCACATTTTGCAATGACATATTCACCCCCTTGCGGCAACCGACTGACTGTATTTGACCGACGATGCGCACTGTCAGTCGGTCGCTGCGGTGCTATAAACGGCAGCTCGTTGATACTGCGATCGGAGAGGTGGTGATTAAAAAAAATCGGTATTTTCGAGCGATTGGTCAGCGCCGGACGTCACATGTAATACAGATCCACATTTGGTTCCGAGTGAATGGCTATGCTCCAACAGGTCGGCAGACGCATCAATTGACGCAGTTCGTACTCCATGACCAGAATAGTCCGTTTGTCGGAGCAGCGAAGCGCTGTAATTGAAGCGAAAAATAAACGATAAATTACGCGCAGAGAGAGACGATGTGAAAAAAACAAACTATACGTCAGCGCTACCTTTGACGACGCACATGTAGATCAATAGATGCAGCAGATAGATTCGACGACAGTACGACCGCTGTAACGTCCCACGACTCGTAATCCAACATGAAGAAAAAAAAAGAGAAAAAGAAAGAAGAAAAGGGGGAGAAGAAATTTCGAAGAAAATAAAAATATTCATTAACAAAAGCAAATGGAAAACTAATGTCCATATCACATGCTATATTCCAAAACAAACATATACTAAATACAATACGTTAAAATCATATCTCTATAATATATTCCAATTACGCGACACCTTGTATAAGATGTAAATACTTGCTTAATGCTCTATACATTACACCCACTCGCAAATAAAACAACGCGATATAGTTAAGCACTTTCTAGTATAAGTTACTTCCGTTCGTATAAAATATCACTAGTCCTAGTTACATATATATATACTCTTATACTCATAGAAATTTGCATAATAAACTTTAGACTCCCCGGCGAGACACAGCGAACATCTTAAAATGTCATAATTAATACACTCACCAGCACTACAAAATGACGGAATAACCATGATCTTAGGCCTAGGGAAAAGCACCAAGTCCACCTTAAGGTACGCGTCATCTGCGTTTCTTCACCGCCGGACGAACTCGCTCGCAAAGACTGGTTCTTATCCGAGGCAGTTATAAACAATAATGATATTGTTAAACACAACAAGTTAAAAGTAACAAAGCATAGAGCTAATATATTACTTGCGCGCACGTTCGTCAACGACTACTCACACAAATATAGCCCGATCCTCGCTTACCTTTGTAATTACAATAGTAGTATATACTCTGCGTCGAACAAACGACAACCCAAAGCTTTCACGGAAACTATTATAACGAACACGGCATCCCCACGGACTTGATACTCCAACAGCCAGTAGGAATATGAAAAGAGAAGGAAAGCAACAACCAGAACAACACACACACATGCGTAGAATTATTGCAATTCATAACGAAATGGGACGCTGTGGGGCATCCTTCCGCGCCGCAGGAATCAGAAAGTATTATAACAAATAACTCATCCGACATATGCATGCAAAAACACATACTCGCTAAGACAATATAACAAGCGCTACCTAATACACAAAGTGAACAGCTGATGATCGATCAGGAACACTGATCTAACAAGGGACATTCGGCAACGCGGAAATTCAAAAAAATCTGAAACTCTGCATAATTGTAGAGCAGATATACCTAATAACAAAACAATTTTTCGTTGGTGCCCAAAAACGGTTTTAAGGGTGAAAACAACCCCTTGAACAAAGTTGATTTTTGTCTTTCTAAGCGAATATTATCGAAACTATTAAAGATATGAAAAAATGTTTTAGACAAAAGTTTTATGGTTTCAAAAGTACTTTATTATGCTATATTTAGATTTTTTTTAAATGTAAAATTGTGTATAAAATACCTCCCCTCCTTCTCTTTTTTCAAATTGTTAAAATCAATTGTCCAACCAAAATAAAACTTATTTTATGACAAATTCAACCATATATAATAACATTATGTTTGGAAAAGGTAATATTGAAAAAAAAATTAAACATGCTCTTATATGTATGCTACGCGTACCAAACTTAAAGATTCGCTACTTGACGATGGCATTTCTTTCTTCCTCAAATCTTCCTCATAATTGCAAACTGTAAAAGATAAGGAAGGAAGAAAATAGAAAATCTAAAAAGGCAATAAAGTTGATGTTAAGAAGTAAGTAGGAGAAAAATAGCATGATAAGGATACAGTCACTAATATTTAAAAATGTTATAAATTATAAAATTTCACGTAATAGACGTTTATTTTGCCAACATTGCGGCTACCTTTTTCATTAATTTAAACGACACGCGTAAATATAAATAAATATGTGTGTGTGTGTATGTGTGTTTTTGTACGTGCGCACGTGTGTGTACATCATGGCAACATGCAAAACACTTGTCACAAGTTTTATGACTGTGCGACCAAAATAGCACTCTTTATCAAGTACAGTGCAATCAAGGTTCATTATATTGACATATGTTATCTTCATTCATTTGCATATAAAAGCTGTCCATTTTGGAATACATTTCAGTGTTATTGAAGCAGTTATTGAAGCAGTACGTATATTATTATTGCTGTGAGAAATGTTTAATTAAAATATCCTTAAGATTTGTATCATAATGTCAGTAATAAATCCAGCTAATGTTATTAATTTGTTAATTGCGACATTTCATTTCACAAATATTGCAATAACTCCTGTTAATCATCAAGAGGTGGAACTCCATGATACAATTACTGATTTAATAAAGAGTGCTATACATCACGATATTACGATCGAACATGAGTGGGGACTTGATTTTGACGATCTATCAGAACCGCATGACGTACAATTTGTAGATGTGTACGATATTGATGCTGAAGAAGATAATTATGGAAATGAAGTTTGCACTGTGGATGATGAAGGTGGAAATGTAAACTTAAATTATAAGAAAAAGGCAATCGAATTTTGGAAGAGTGGAAAGAAAGGATATTTGTCTCTTACTTCTGTACAACATCGTTTTAGAAAAGTAAAGTTTAATTAAAAAATAAGAAGAATAATATATAGTAAAATACTTGAGGCTTTTACGATGTACAGTGACCGGCAGTGATTCGTTCCGCGACAGAGAGAACTCTATTTCCCCTCTCGCGGAACGCATCATTGTCGGTCATTGTACATACAGCTTTGACTATAAGTATAAAGCATTCCAAAAAATTTATTTAAATTGTGTAACAAAAACATACTATATGAATATATAAAGAACATAATATAGTATACGAGTATATGGAAAAATAATATAATAAAAAAATATAATATAAGAATATGTGGAAAATAATATTTATTTTACAATATTTATTGTAATATAATATAATATAATATTAATATAATATAAATTATAATATAAATATAATATACATAAATATAATATACACATTATATTATAAAATATTAATATAATATTTATTGTAAAGAGATTATATATTTACTATGAGTATATGCATTGATTTCTAGGAAAATACAATGAGTTAGAGATGCTTTATACTTATGACCAAAGCTGTAAATTATATAGTTAGAGTCGCGTTGTTTTTTATTTTAAGTTTTACAATTTGATGTTTCGTGAACATTTAATTCGTATATAACTTCTTTTATTTTTGAATTCGAATTGTTTAATATTGAGATTTGTTTTCTTCTAGGTAAAATCTATTCAACAATTGCACAGATGGCAAGAAAATGTAATGCGTGGGGGTTCAAATACAGACAAACTTGTAGTTATTGCTGAATATGTTCTTATAAAATTCCAAGAAGCTGTTAATAGAGGACTTATTATTCATGATATAAATCTGCGAAAATGGGCACTAGAAGCAAAGGAACAAGTGGACTTTCTTCATTTAAAGCTGGAAATTGGTGGATATGGAATTTTAAAAAGACACATCGTATTACATCACGTAAAATAACTGCATTTAAAACGCGGTCTTCTCATTTAACTGATCTAACTATACGTCAAAACGCTGAGGAATTTGTAAATACAGTAAAGCCACATATTAATGTAATCGGTGCTGAATCAACTTATAATGCGGACGAAAGTGGCTTTAATTTAGAAATACATGCAGGAAGAACATTAGCTAATGTAGGAGTGAAGATAGTTGGAGCTACTATCCAATCTTTATCTGCTATGACTCATAGCTACACCATTATGCCTATTATATCTGCGGATGGACATCTCCTTTCGCCTTTGTATATAGTATTAAAAGAATCTACTGGTGTTTTTGGACCACAAGTAGAACAAACTCTTTTTAGACCAGTGAATATTTACATTGCGGCTTCAAAATCAGGGAAATTGACAACTGAACATTTCAAAAATTGGTTCCAAGAAGTGTATCTACCAAACACTGGAGAGAAAAGTATACTACTGCTTGATTCATGGACAGGACATTGCCCGAACCAATTGGAAGAACTTGTACCAAAAGACAAACATGTAAATATTCTAACAATACAAAAAAAAACAACTGCTTTTATACAGCCATTAGATGTTTTTGGTTTCAGAATCTGGAAAAATTTTGTTCGAAGCTCTTCTGATAGTGTTATTATAAATAATTATGACATAAATTTACATTTACGTAATAACATAATAAAATTGCAATCTTTAACACACAATCAACTGTCTTCTCCAAGATTTCGAAATTTATTTAGATATAGCTGGTATAAAAGTGGTTATTTATCAACACGGCCTGAAAAATTTTATAATCCAATCGATTATTGTTATTTTAAAGAAGAAAAACGTATACCAAAATGTAGCATTTGTGGTAAAATGGCTTTTATACGTTGTGCATGGTGCAAGCAATATTTTTGTTTTGAACATTTCTTTGAGCAATATCATTATTGTAATAATTATATAGAATAAGTAATATTTTACTGTCCTCAATTCCTGTAAAATTTGTATATATTATAATCCATACCAAAATATAAGATATCTTTCACTCGAATATCTATATCGACTATTTAATTAATAAAACCTATATACTGAATGAAGCAAAACACATACACACAAATGTACACTGAATAAATTTATAAATTATATTTTTCATTATTAAATCCGTGTGTGTTCTCCTTTTTTCTTCATATCATTCATTTCCTTATTTGTTCTTTACAATTGAATTTAAAAGATTATCTATATTAGGGTTATATACACTCTCTCTGCGTCCTCCTTATCATGCTGTTCTTCTTCAACTTACTTCTTAACATCAACTTTATTCTTTTCTTAGATTACCTGTTTTTATTCCTTCCTTACCTTTTACAGTCAGTAATTATGAGGGAGAAAGAAATGCCATCGTCAAGCAGCGAACCCATAAGATTGGTACGCGTAGCATATATATAAGAGCATTTTTAATTTTTTTTTCAATATTGCCTTTTCCAAACATAATGTTATTATATATGGTTGAATTTGTCATAAAATAAGCTTTATTTTGGTTGGACAATTGATTTTAACAATTTGAAAAAAGAGAAGGAGGGGGGGTATTTTATACACAATTTTACATTTTTAAAAAATCTAAATATAGCATAATAAAGTACTTTTAAAACCATAAAACTTTTGTCTAAAACATTTTTTCATATCCTTAATAGTTTCGATAATATTCGCTTAGAAAGACAAAAATCAACTTTGTTCAAGGGGTTGTTTCCACCCTTAAAACCGTTTTTGGGCACCAACGAAAAATTGTTTTGTTATTAGGTATATCTGCTCTACAATTATGCAGAGTTTCAGATTTTTTTGAATTTCCGCGTTGCCGAATGTCCCTTGTAAGTAAGGGCCAATAGGCATGAATGTAGCACAAACCTAGAGTCACCACTTCCCTATCAAGCATATCCTTATATAAGACTAGGACTCAGAATTGGACAAAATTTCAATAAAGTAACACCCAATTAGAAGTACGCAATAAAATCAATGATATTAACAAATCACACACCTCTAACGCTCCATATTACATAAAAATATCACTGGAAAACCGAAATTTCAAAATTAGTACAAAATTAGGAAAAACTATTTTTCTTCGGTCTTAAAACCTTAGGAACAATATTAATATCATCCCTGGAGCGTAAAAATGACGAAATTATAAATAAAGAAAATAATTTTGCAAACAAATTTTGAATTTTCACTATCGTTAAAAATACAGCGGACACTCTCAGTATGGTACCCCCGAACTCGAAAATTGGGCTGCTGCAATATTTTAATTTGTTAATTTAAACAATTAGACAAATAACAATCAAATCACCGCGGACTCACATTACCATAAAGACATCAGAGTGTAGTCACAAAGGAAGAGAAATGATATTTTAGTTATTATTTAAAATTTGAAGTTATTGTTTATAACAATTATAACAAATAACAGATGCTCATTATAACAAGCCCACAAAATTCTTTTAATATTATAGAACAACTTTTCCAGAACACAAAATCCTCTAACATTTCATCAACAGTTCGAAATTACACATACACTAATTAACAAATAAATAACAACTTAACCAATAGAGAGCGAAAAATCATGCTACCCGCATAATATTCTGTTTCACACAACGGATAGATAACACATAAAAGAAATACATCAACAGCCGATAATAATTAATTGCAAAATTATAATAAATTTATTACAAGACAGAAACCCAACATAATACATATCGCAGTATTCGTCTTTGAAGTAGCAACACCTTGAGATACTAATGATCCCTCCCGCTAACAAAATCATCAAACATTTTTTCGTTCCCCTAAAAATTACATTATTAACCATGGATTATCTCGACGCCATGTGACGTGCAACGGCAATAAAACTAAAGGTATTACACTTACTTTCCCGAAAAAACGAATAGAACACTGAGAAAAGGAGCATAATGGATAACTTATATAAAATCACGTCAACAAGCCCTTCCGAGTTCCCTCATATTTAGGAACTCCATGCGACTATAGGTCCATAACTCGAATGTATTTCTCCGCGGCTACCTTAGGAACCGTTTCGAACCTTTTCGAACCCCATTGCCGCACTCAAACGTTAATCGCTAACGAAAATGACATGTCTCAACCAAAAGAAATAATGCAAACCACGAATACATAAACGCCACAACATAACACGTCCGATAAACGTTATCTAATCTGTTATTCCAAGAACACTTAATCGATATTTATCGATACTTAATCGATATAAGAATGCGCTGCGTAAAAATATATGTAAGAGAATACGTGAAGGACAAAGATAACAACGGAAGTAAACATGCATGAAATCATTCCCGAACGTCTGTCTCTCTCTCTCTATCATCTTCCTATGAGCAGATATCCCTACCAGAGCCTTCTCCCCTCCACACCCACCTCACCGACCTGACGAGTTGAGAACAGAGAGCCCAGAGAGTCAGTCAGTCTCCTGAAGCCGAACAGTCGGTCGCTCCCGAGATCCCACACGGACAAATTAGCCACTCATAAGGCACAAGTGCCCTTCACGTATTCTCACGGACCGCCCCTTCGGGCGCAGCATTGTCAAAAGTAAGTTACTATATATACGTCGTAGATTTAAAATTTCGTTCCATTGCATGTGGCACAGACACAACTTATACTCTGTGACGAATCACAGGTTAACTTGGCTGATCATTGAAATATGAAAACTTTTAAGAATCAATAATTATTCATTATATGCCTAACTACATACGACATATAGCGCAGCAGAGACCCATTTTCATTGATTTGCTCCAGAATATCCTTATTAATCAGGTTGCTCCCAGCGTTGTTGAGCTCCTGGTTTCCTCGCAACTTATCCATCGGAACTTCCTTCAGGATAACATTCCCTTTGCATTACATACAAATCGGATCTGGTAGCACCATGCAATGTCGAGCCATAATCAGGCAGCTCCATGTGTCGTTGAGCTCCGAGTCAGGCCGCTTTGCCCGCATGTTGATGCTCTAGAACAGATTTAAACTTTAAAAATCCTTCTGGCAGCTCTAATAATTGAGTTCCATTCTCTCCACAGACTTTCCTGGTAGCTCCGAGAAAGGTAGAGCTTCAACATCTTGGTACTGTTCCAACGTGGATAAGTGAACCTATATCCAATCATCCAACAGTGAGTAAATTAATGCACCTGAATCACCCTCTGTAACAAAAATATCCGAAATAAGATAAACAAACCCTCCAATAGATGCCAAAGCGTAGTGGAGTCGCCGTACGTAGGCGAAACTTAATTAAAATAGCTCGTGGCGAAATTTAATTAAAATAGAGCGTGGATAGAGGAACAAATAAACAACTAAAATCAGATCACGCGTTAGAACCAGCAAGCCCAACGAAGGAAATTGGAAACGAACAATTAAAAGAATCATTCAAACATGTATACGATAGGTCTATTTCGGATGTGACAACTCTATGTAACCAAAACACAACGGGCGATATTTCATCCTCCGAACTAGGACAGGTTTCAATTACGGACACAACCAGCCAAGCTAGCCTCAATTTGTCAACATACTACTCATACGCGCACGCACAAAACACCACAGATATTAGACCCCGTTCCTTTGGAGAACAGTCAGATATAGAAGCCATTACCCTTTCTGACCAAGAATACGAAGCAGAAAAGGCTTATTACATCGCTAACATATCACCCTTTTTGAGCAATAAATCTAACCATTAGTACTGGAAACCATTATTCACTTGAATAAATGACATATGTCATTCTCACGTATATACTTATCTCTATTCAGAAATACTATGTATGACCTTTGTTTTCTATATAATCTATAAATACATATATGTATCACCAGCGTATTTAGTCTACCATATTATTGAATGAATAACCATCTTGTTCCCATCTCCAAACAAGCAGATAATATTTAATAAAGAAATAATAACTCATAATAATAAACTAGAACCATTTACAACAAATCATTGGAATCTCTCTCTCAATATTGTCCTCGGCGCCCCTGGCTATTACCGGTGAATGCAGGTAGGCCTAAAATGAAATAGAGGACAACCGTTATCGTCACTCTTAGGAAAGACGAGACATTACACGATCACGACGAGTCGATTTCCATCCAAAGGTCGTGAACGGGCAGTCGAACTATCAGCGCGAAATTTCGTTGCAGGATATCTCGGATATTCGGCACCACGTCCCTGATGCGAACGGGTTGATCGATCGTGTCGTCTGCGACGATGGACGATCGTTCGGTCAGCGAGCCGGACGTTCTGGTCATTCGAGCGGTCACCGATTTAGCGTCCAACTGACGCTGAAGCTGAGTCTGTCGCTTGGCTCGCGGCGCTCTATTGTCCAGCGTGTATCGCAACGCGTGCGGCGGGTTATTGCGCAAAAATCGCACTTCTTTGCTGGATTCCATACGACGGCGAAAAATACCGTCAAATTCATCCTCGGTGGTGCATTTGCGCACCGCGTACACTACCATGGGCGTAATGTCAAAACACGCGATATAGCAGCCGCTCGATATGGCGCCTTCCTTCACCACCAAGGCGAATCTATCGCGCAACGCACCGAACCCGAATATGCCCATTGCGATTTGTCAACACTTGTTTTTTTTGCAATTTGAGTCGCGAGACGTTCGCTTTTTTCCGCAAGAGGCGGTGTGGGAAATTCCACCAAATGTATGTGCTTTTTTTAGCGAGTAAAAAAACTTTATATCATCAGTCCGTGTGCGTGCGATCGCGCGCACGACGCGCTACAAAATGGGCGAGATTAACTTTGGCAAACAGGACGCGCAACGAAAAACACTCGGCGGTCGCGCGTACAGGACGCGAAACGAAAAAAATTCGGTGATCGCGCGTACAGGACGCGCAACGAAAAAACACTCAGCGACCGTGCGACATCGCGGCGCGTTTTGCCAAACGAAGACGAAATTGCTTCGCGCGTTCCAATTGAGCGTAGAGTTCGGCCACGCGGCGCAAACTCTCGGTGTATCTGTTTGTCGCGTCTATCGCTCTCTGAACATCTCGAATAGTCGTGTACAGCGTCACGTTATACGCCGGCAAGACGGACGCAGTGAGCGGAAACTCGTGCGTCTGTACCGAGAATCGAGCGAGTCTGCGCGACAGCGAACCCCCGCCATTGTAGCAACGTTCGCGCTCCGTTGCCGTTTGATACGCGCGTTTCAATCGCCACAATTGCGCAAACACCACGTAGTCCGAGATAGTGTGACTCGCCATTTTATCATAGAGGAAGTCTCGCTTCCGGCGACTATTCGCTTAACACGGTGGCGCTTCTCGGCGCAGAATTTCGTCCATGCGATCGAATCGTCGGGCAGCGCGCACCCGCGGCCACAGCAGTTCGATGCACGCTTGCTTGGCAATCAATCGTTTCGTCACATCGCGCTCGATCTCATTCACTTTGTCCATGTAATCGTACATTTCGTCCGTGATTCGGCGATATCCCTGCACGATACTGACGTTCAATCGCGTTCTACCGTCTGCGGCGCGCGCGTGCAATTTGATCAGTTTTGCACCGAGCGACTCGCCCTCCTGTGTGAACGGAGACGCCGCTGCGTCGTTTCCCTCGCGTGTCGCTAACTCGTGCAAGTGTCTCAACAGATCGTCCAAGGTGACGATCGTGAACGCTCTGTCGCGGTGCACTCTCGACAGACGATCGTACAGATAATTCGCGTACAGATCGTAGTGACGCGCCGGTCGACTGTTCGCTGCAGCGATCATCGTGGTCGATGGCGGCGTCATCAAGGAGTAATCGTCGCGCAATTGCGACGTCGTCGCGACATGCTACGATGACGAACCGAAAACGACGCGCGATAGTCTCGAATTCGACAGCGACGTTATCCGCGATAGGTTCGTGGTGCGCTCGGGGCTCCGACGAGTCGACGCGACGATCGACGATGTCAAGGAACGATTCGCCGCGAAGCGTTTCATACGACGCGCGTGCGACTCCGCAGTGGCAATTGTGTTCGATATTGTTCGTTGTCGTAAGTCGTGTGATTCGCACGTCCTTGCGGCCGAACAGCCGCCAACGATGGGTCCTGTAACGTCCCGCTATTTCATCTCGAGCGTCTTCTATATTCGTCGGAACCTGTAACAATTATATTTTTAATACCTTTTTCTCTCTCTTTCTCTAACAACATACCTATGCGCACATAGCATACGTACGTATGTTACCAAAATTGCACTATACGCACTTATTCAACACTCTATATAACCCTTATTTTTATATAAATATATATATCTGTAACGTCTCGCGTCTCCCTAGGGATCGTGATCCGCCTGCTCTCTATTTATTTAGGCCTACCTGCTTACACCGGCACTGCCTGAGATGCCGAGAGCTTTTCCGGACAGATGGTGAAAGAGGGAAATATGGTGATTGTAGGTAGTATAATGATTATGGCTATTTTATGGAACTAATCTAAGGCTAGGTGAGGAAGAAAGTAGTCAGATGAAAGAAAGAAATATTATGAATTTATTCTTACAAAGTAGGTGAGAGGTGAAAGGTTACAGAAGGTCTTCAGAAAGAAACATTTTTAATATATATTTAGACTGATTTATTGGTGTGATACAAATAATATGGTAGTGTACGAGGGGGTTCAGTAGTGGAGTAAGACTCTAACTGATAAATGTATGTTGCCTTTTTGTTATTAAACTCGTCGCCTTGCGTTAAATCGATGACTTCTATATCGAGTGTTTCTGTAGTAGTGTGCCTATAATTGGACCGAGTTTTACGCGAGCGTGTAGTAGAGGATGTTTGTGATGGTGTTAACTCTGGTATGAAACGTTTCGGGGTAGAGTGCGTGGGAGGTGGAGAGAGTTTAAAAGTGCTAATGAGACAATTTTGCAATAAAAATTTGACATATGAAGAGGGAATCAGTTCGCGCCCCGTGACGTCGTGAATGATCCTCGGTTTAGTGGGGTCCATATGCTGTCTTAACAGCTCCGCTCTCTTGCAGGCCTCTTTTCTTTGCAGTCTGGCTTTTGTCTTTGGCCGCAGCGATGTTTATTCGGCATCTATAGATTTCATTTCTTAAATAATTTTGTGATCGCGCATTGAGAAAGGAAAAAAAAAGAAAAAAAGGAAAAATAATATGATGATCAAAACGGTTTTGGGTTACGTGTCTAAACCATGGAGATTCCAGGAATGAATTAATCGACTAAAAGGTCTGATGCCAGGGTTTGATTGTTAAATAACTTGATATTATGCTCTTCTCACGGTTGCTGTAGTAATGTTAGGTTGTGTTGGGGCAGTGGTTTTGGATGAAAGAGTAGGGTGACGGCCGTTAGCTGCGCCCCTAGTTATGAAGGATACTATGCACCGTGTAGACGCCTGATTTTTCTTGCCAAATTCTATTCTTGCTGGATAAGAGGTTGTCTTAGGATTTGGATAGGAGGGTTGATAGAGGGGGATAGAGAGAGCCGAGTGGCGCCCGTGAGGCGCTCCTCAGTCAGGTAAGGAAAGAGGCGGGTGGCACCCGTAAGGCGCTCCCCGAAGGTTAACAGAAAACCCGAAGGTCGCAGAAATATTGTGCAAAAAAGGTAAATTGGTTACTCAATTCGTAACGAACCTTCTGGCAAGAGACTATAGTAGCGCATGGATTGAATTAAATAAATGAATGAAAGTGAAAGAGCTCGATTTATCTTGATTGACTGGATCCCGAGAAAATGTTCAACTAGAAGGAATATAGTAGCAAAAGCGACGAGGATACTAGATAAAACTAGGATACATAATGCAAAATACCGAAATATCATGAGCCTGTGTAACGGCATGGATACAAAAATTCAAGGATTATAGGAAAATGACAAATTCACAGCGTATAAGAATTATTAACACGCACGCCGGTGCAATGGCGCACATGAGTACACACAGTTTCAAGAATGTCAAAAATACACAATAACCAAATATCAATCAAATATAAAAATATCATAGATACATAGCAAAAATCACATGTAAAATGGGGGGAGGTAGGATGCACTAAATTCAATGAATGAAAGTATCATAGGATAGTTGATGCATATGTAGAGTCAAAGCAGAATATCAAAATTCAGAGTGAAATGCAATTTTATTAATTATTCTTATTATATGCGAGGGAATAGATATCTGAACAAAGCCTTGTAGAATATAATCTTAAAACTTTTAATAATGTAAGAATATAGCAAATTGAACGTACGCAAGTGCAGGTCAAAAAGGAGATAAAGGATGAATAATTTCAAATACATGAATACATAGAATAAGATTACATATATATATGTATATAAAGATGTCTTATAACTAGTGTATTGTAAGGGAAGAGAGAGAGAGAGAGAGAGCACATATGCTAGAAGACGGCTTTTCCCGAGTCTTTTACAAGATTATGGTTAAATTGATAGTATCACTACCTGTCAAAAGCGTGAGAATCTGGGAGGTTGGAGTAAGCGAGTTGTAATAAGCAGAGTCTCCGGCGCGAGGAGTTCGCCTGAAGACGATGTCAGTGTGGTGGGATACCACAGCTGACGAGGATCTTACATCTAATGATCGGTCCTGTGCTTTGCACCGGTGCCGTGCGCTACGGCCCTATGCCTTGCACCGTTGCCGTGCGCTCGCAAGGAAGGAGGAATAAGGAATATTGTATGAATGGCTCACTGGCTCGACAGGTACTGTATCATGGTACCCCAAAAAAAATGGAATAAACCCAAATGACAAGGATGTCTCTCTTTCTTCTAACACCTTATAATGTATCGTAAATCGAAAATTCAAAAGTAGTATTTGGAAAACGGTTAGCGCGTATATGCGAATGCAAATGTGAAGAATATAAAAAGCAAATGAATAATATATGTTGATGTCAACGAAAGCAAACGATAACTTATGGGTATACGATTATTGGAATTGTCAAGTGTCTTTACCGTATTATAAGGAGTACGACACTTATTCACTCACGACGCAATATTTGGAGAGAATCACTCGCGGATATTATAATCGCACTGGCTTTATATGAATCGCGTAACATGGTGTGTATATGGTGTGTGTAAAATAAAAGGAGTACTTACGATTATTACCTTATTCCGCACGTTCTTATTGTAAATAATGTTCGTCAATATGCCACTAGCCTAAGTTTGGCTTGGAAATCCTGGAGAATGGCTGGTTCGGCGATTGAATAAAACTGTATACTGACGCGAACGGCTCGGACGCGGTGATTGGAGCCGGAGTCGACTGGTTTGCGTAGCACAAATAAAAAAACACTTCTCACGGAGCATTCCTAAGAACAGCCCGAAGACGCGTATAATGTCTACTGTGAAGGCTCTGAAGGAGCGTAGTCAGAGGCTCTTAATGAGACGTTGTCTTTGGTGGCACGTCTGCTCGGAGATACTCTTTCGCTTCACAAGTATTATGACAGGCGACTGAGAGCTCTCTAGAGAGGCACGTCTTTACTGCTTGGAAGGTGAAAGTCGACTCTGCAGTGGGAGCTGCTCCCGGGGCCTCGTTCGGTCCGGACAATGGAGCTCGTGAGTGGGGAAGGCTACTTGGTAGGAGTAATGGGATTATATGAAAGAGACTTGGGGTAGGAGCAGGCGAGAGTTTCTAGAGTGGGACTGAGTGGCGTGATGCTGACGAGGCGTCGAGACATCTCGGCGCGCTGCTGGATGTGATAAGGAGCGTGGTCAACAGGATGCCCTATGTTACCTGATATGGGCTCAGGTTACTCGGAGATTCCAGAGCACCCTCGGTGGCCCGGTTGCGTGCGTGCCTTATCTCTGAGACTTCCTATCGCCAGTTTGTCTTACTGATTTATACGTGCGCATTATTATTCATATCTTATAATGTTATAATATTATAAAAATGGTTAGTATTGTATATACGTGGTCCTCCTACCTTATAGTTTATGCGAAGGATTAACTTATAAGTAATATGGCATTATAAAATTAATTAATTAATCATAATATTAAAATGGACAGTACGCATTCATTTATAATAATAAAGGATAATTATTGTAAATAGTCAAAAAGACTTGGCTGTTAAAGTATTACAATGAATGCATATTGTTAATAATAATGGTATATTGGAAGTATAGAAAATTAATACATTGCTAGTGGAAAAAGTAGTTTTCTCACTTGCAGGAATCTTAATTATCACGGTTGTTATATTGATGTTGAATGGTAAGGTTACTTTCTACCATAGGGTGTCTCTTTTATGTTCGTCGGTAAGGTAATTTCCTTGGGTAGGTTTCGCTATTATTAGAGTCGGTATTTAATTAACAATTGTCATAAATGATTCCTAAATATAAAATTCCGACTTTTAGACCTAATGGATGCCTATGGTAATGGAAGTTTCAACAACAATTAATTTTTATTAGTAATGAAGGGTTCGAGCCTTTGTACTGTATGAACAAATTTTAAAGGAGTGCAGTAATTAAGCGGAGCTCGATCGTGAACAAAAGATTTAAAGTAAATAAAGTATTCAAGCGTAACTACGGCTGAAATGTTGAGTTTCAGAGCTGAGTAAAGTGTTTAAATGGCTCCTGAACTCGGATAAGTGAGTTTTATTAAATTTTAAGTAAAAATTACCAAATTTTGATATACTATATGAAGGATTCTCTGTCTGTGGACAAGAATTAATTGTTATCGTTTGGCCTTATTTCTTTTTGTAATTGATATTCTGAAGTTTTGTCGCTTGCTTGTGTTTCATTAAGATGTGCTCTAGGTATGTAGGTATTAAAAATATTTTAATTTGACTTTTCTTAATTTTAATAGAATGTACGCATTACTGGCGTCTCAATAGCTTATATGTATGAATTTTAGGATTTTCTAAAGTCTACTGATAAGTAACATTGTTATTTTTCTATTAATTATTAATGTTTTCAAAACATTAATATGGCCATTAAATAGAGGCCTTCTGATGCTATTATTAGTAATTAAGATTTTACTTCTAAGCCTTATAGTTACTGAGAAAAACATGTTTTTTCCTGATTGGTTGAGATCTTCAGATAGTCGTAACTTCTGAATTAATTGATTGAAACTATTGATTTTACAGAAGTTTTATTCAGACATAATTTGTAGTATTTGGAAGGGGCCTCCTTTTGCGCTGGATAGTTTTCTAAAATTGTTAATATTTTAGAAGATATAAGCCTTTTGTTCGTAATTTCTGTTGTGATCATGTATTTCTAATGGCTAAGACTACTTATATCGCTTATTGGCTTTAGAATTTCGCCGCGAGAAAATTTGTAAGGTAGTGGGAGTGTCGCAGGATGTTACACGGAACGCCTCGTTATATACATTTTACCCCCCTCATACTGTACATTTTGCGCAAAAGTGGGAGCATGCTAAACGTTATTTATTGTTCAAATGAAGTTCCCACTTTTGCGCAAAATGTACAGTATGGAGGGGGTAAAATGTATATAACGAGGCGTTCCGTCGCGCGGCCGGTACTATTGTGCAGTACGTAATACGGAGCAGTCAGAGGTACAATAGGACCGGGAACGCTACTGCTCCGTATTACGTACGGGGAACGTTACTACTGTACAACCGCACGACGCTGCTCGACGCGCGCTCAACGCTCGAAGCGCGTCGAGTTCGTGGTGATCAGGCAGTAGGTGTCGCTCCGCGCAATCTCTCTCAGATAACGCGTCGTGATCGCTGCTCCTCACGAGTGCCGCGTATAGTCGGACATATCACCGTGGTCACCGAATCGCAACCTCGACGTTCGCTCAACCTCGACGTTCGCTCAACGCTCGCATGTTGCTATAATGCAATTTTGCTCGACATTCGCTCGAGCAGCATCGAACGTCGAGCGTCGAGCGTCGAGCGTCGAGCAGTTGTACAGTAGTAACGTTCCCCCCGTACGTAGTATGGAGCAGTAGCGTTCCCGGTCCTATTGTACATCTGACTGCTCCGTACTACGTACGGGGAACGTTACTACTGTATAACCGCACGATTGTGCGATTGCGCCGCGGACTCGAGCTCGACGCTCGACGTCGAGTTCGATGCGCGCTTGACGCTGCTCAACGCGCGCTCGACGCTGCTCGACGCGCGCTTGACGTTTAACGTTCAGAGACGTGCGCGCTGTATTGCTAGTCACATTTTTTCCTACTGCGATGCACTGGTACTTTGATGCATTTATCGATTTTTTTGTACAAATTGGCAGCATCGCATAGGCGCAAAGATGATGAAAATTGACACGGAAACATGGTAATACTCAATATACGACAATAGGTTCTTTATTGACAATTAAGAGTTGTTCCACCAAGTGCTCAGAGCCAATGTGGTTTGCATCGAACAGTGTTTGCCGTGTCGAAGCGAACATCTCGGTGGTTTGTTGCGAATCGATCGAAACATATGTCGCGTGGCTCAGCATTCCAATTCCATATCCAGAATCAGAACCGACGCGCGAACATCCTCGCTGAACAAACGATATAACCATCGCGCTTTGTTACGATTCAACACGCACACTGTTGTTCTAGTGGATGCTGATTGGTGCAAAATAGCGTCACTGAGCAATCGTGGCACCTGATTGTACGGTATGTGGCCGTCGGTCCATCGTAGCCCATGACAACGCTCGCTGATCCAACGAATTCTCGTTCTGTCGACCGGCGATATCATGCTCCATGGTATTGGACTCGCGAACAGAAAATGTGCCATGGGATGATTTGCTCGTAGCACGGAGGCCTCTTTCACCGTGAAGGTTCCCTGCGGACCGGAAGTGTAACCCTGAACATCTACAAACACCGGCGTTTCGTCGATCTGCGGACGAAAAAAAAGTTAATTTGTAAAAAAAGTAAAAATTGTGTGTGATCGTGAAAAATAGCAAATCCATCGCTCACCGTATACAAAGGCCGTTCGATCGACCATTGTTGTTCGTTCGCTGGTTGATCGTTCATGGTGCTACTTTGTGTTCGTTCGTTCGGTCGGTCGGTAATGCTCGAAATTCGTCACTTTCGTGTCTGTTAAATAACTCAGGCAAACCGATCATATCGGTTTTCGCGCCGGGCGAAAAGAAGATAAAGAAGCGATATCGTTGTTTTGCATCGTTCGCTTCGGACAATCTTATCTGTTTCTTTCCGTCACTCGACAAGATGACGACTTTATCGCGCGCGTATCAGCCGTTTCCGCAATCACGATCATTGCGATCGTGCACGAATGTGAGTTCGCGATGGATGAACGCACTTTTCTCATTCTTATCGGTGAAGCCACGCTCGGCCGTGATGTCGTTGGCATTTTCGCTGAGCTTCATGCGCACGTACGACGCACGAAATGTCGCAGGTGACGATCTCGCGCCAATGCACTTCGAGGCGGCGTGTGAACTGTTTGATCTACTGGACGATAATATTCACGCTACCGACACGATCACTCTGTCAGAGTTGCGTGATCGTCGAGCGTTCGATGCGCACGATTTTTTACACGCGAACAACGTGTACACCGATCGTTTTGACAATGTGTTCGTACCGTTAATGCGGCGCCATCGCGCATTATTGTTGCCTGTCGCTCGATCCACCGCCACCACGAACGACGAGCCGTCGTCTGTGGTGGAATCAATGTCCATCGAATCGTTGCGCTCAGACGTCGAAATCATTCGAGCGGTATTGGTCGCGTTGAACGAACTCGCGGCCGAGACCGGTGTGCCGATCCCGTTGAACGTTCGATGCACCGCGATCACACGACGGATAAACGTCGGCGCTTTGGACAGAACGCTTGTCGAGTTACTCGGACAAGGGGATGAACGTCAAGGCGCGGAGACGCTCGTCCGCGAAGCATTGCTCGAGATCATTCAGAGTGATCTAGCGGAGAATAACAATCGGTCGTCATTCTTGTATCTTGAGGCGTACGCCGCGTACGCGCCTATAGTGTACCGCTACGAGTCGCTGAACGGTATGATTCAGGCGTGGAACGCTCAACATTGCGCGCAGAACAATCGCGACGTTACCGTCGAGAGCGCGGACGACGAGAGAATTTGCTGGCTCGTGCTACCGGTGCGCGGCGTCTGGCAAAGCGGTACGTCTCAGGCGCTGTGGATCGTATTGCACACGTTGACAGCGCTGACTGTTCAACGACAAAATCGATACATCGATCGTACGCTCGCAGTGCTCGAGAATTTATCGTTTTACGTATGGTGCGCCGAATGCTCGGTGCATTGGCGTGAGAACCATGGCGATCGATACTTTCGCGAAATCGGATCGCTGTCGTACGCGAGATTGCGCCGATTACCCATCGATCTGTTGCTGCTCTACTGTCACAACACAGCGCACGAGAATTCATCGAGAATCATCGGTGCTAGAAGCAACGGCGGTGGACTGTCCAGGTGGACTTTGGCGCATTTGTGCCTGGATTATCAAGACTTTGCTGCGATATCGTTGTTGCGACGAGGCGACGGATCATCGGCGCAAACCTTTCGCCTGACGATGTGCCGGCCTATGACAAACGCCATCGCACGAGTAGCAGCCACAACGAGTCGCGGTGACGAAAAATTCGCGAGTTCTGACGACGTTCTTTTGACCGATTGCTTAGCAGTGACGTCCATCGACGCGAGAGCAATCAACAAGAGGATAGATTCGGTCTCGCTGACACTCGACGCGTTACGCGACTATCACGACGACGCGCTACTGCGTCGACTCTGGTATGATATCGATCCATCGATGACTGTGCCAATTTGTTGCTCCGTATGGTGAGCGCACGCTGTCGTGACAATCGCGACGTTTCACCGACGATCGTTCTACTTGCCACCGTTTACACACACGTCAGTAACTGATTTGCTTGGTGCGCACTGTCGTGACAACCGCGACGTTTCACCGACGATCGGCCTACTTGCGGCCGTTAACGCGCATGTTCGTAACAGATTTACGTTTTTTTACAATGAACAAAGAGAAACACACGACCACGAACGAGAACGCCGGTCGGAGCGCGATAAACAGTGATCCGCGCGTCGAATCGCTGTGCGATCGATTCCTCGCCCTCGAGAATCACGTATCGTACTCGCCGAGACTAGCAGCGGTAGTATCGTCACGATCAAATCGCGAGGACGAATCGATCGACGAGGACACTATGCAGATCGCGTTGCGCGCATTGTTTGACGATTATCAGCATTTTTTGAATTTTATCAAAGGGCTCGAATGTAAACACGCCAACGGTTCGTTTCGCACAGAGACGAGACAATTGCGCGCAAACGACGAGGCGGCCACGCATTTCGTCATTTGCAACGAATGCGACAAGATTGTACGTCGATACTGATTGCGCGTCATCGGCGCGCAAAAGGGATTTGCTGGGTTGCTGATAATAAAAAGAGCGAAACATTGACAGTATAAGCATTTCTTTATTGTACCACTTCCCTAGACATCACAGCCCGAGGAAAATGTAGCGACAATGTACCCGCGAGCCAAAATGTACGATTCTCAGAATCGTACTTTACATGAGCTATTTGCACCAGCGCTAAAACACCACCCGGATCGGTGGCCGTGTTGGGCGGTCCGCCTCTGCCCAAACCGGTCGACTTTCCGTGATGCGATTGACCCGAGCCCAGTCCGGCCGCACCACCGTACATTTCGTTCTTCGTCATGTCGTCGTGGCGCATAGTCTCCATGATGTCGCTCGGTAGAGTACGCAGCGCATTGAACTCGGCGCAGGATTGCAAAATGGACAGATTGAAGAATACCCGCAATTGTCGCGGTAGTGGTTTACCGCGAAATATCTTGTCGCGTATATAACGGCGCACCAGTTCGTTCAGGTGACCGAAGCGATCCTCATAGGTGGGAAATTTGAGACCTCGCGGAGTACGTCGAGCTATCGAAATCAGGTAGAACCCGTTCAGATAGGCCGTGCCCTCGACGAAACGCATGTAGCGAATGCGCGTCATCGCGTACTCGCTGTGTCTCAGTGAATCCAGCACAAAATTCAGAGCGGTAAAACCCTCTTGCTGCAACTCTGCACCGAAGCGACAGTTTACCGTTCGCGCCATGCGAATGAGAAATCCGCGAACCGCGCGATCCAAGTTGCCGATCAAATACATCAAATGCGCGTCGGCTTTGCCGGCCTCCTCCTCGCAGCACGAAGCGTCATCGTCGCGCAATTGACGAGCTCGCTCCACGATCGCATCATCCGTAGTGGCGGCACCGTTCATCTCGTCGCTCGTTTGCACATTCGTCACGATCGGTGCGTCGGTAGCAGCAGCGTGGCGCGAATGCTCGTCGTATCGGGCAGTCAGCTCTTTGAGCGCGTTGGACGAAACGTTCAAATCCACAGCTCGTTTCTTCGCCAAGCAGCACAATCGCCACATGCACCAGAGCGTCTCGTCGACAGCGGCGCGCAGTTTCGCCTTCTCGTCCGATCCACGGCCGAGTTCGACGCATTTATCGGAATCGAGACGCGACAGCAGAGCGTATACGGAACGAGCATCGATCATGTCGTCTGACGTCTCCGGCTTACCTCGCAGATACAGATCGTTCAGTTCGGTTGCATCGTTGGTGCTCGGTTGCATATCGGCCACTTGATTCCACAGCGAGTTCATATCTTCTATGGTCGGCGTGGTCGGCGTGGTCGCATTTGGTGAGAGCGATTTGCAATTGTCACGCGAACGCGTGCTCCCATCGTCGTCGCCGTCGCGACGACGGTCTGTTTCGTCCTCGCAGCTACTCTCATCCGTGTGCGATGTCTCGTTTTCGTCTTCCTCCTCCTCCTTTTCGTGCTCAGACGCCTCATCGTCGATAAATGACGAAACGTGTCGCGCTGGGATTCGTCGTGGCATCGTTCTCGCTTTCGCCGTTCGTTGTTGGCCGACGCGCGATTATTTTCACCATCGCAAACGCGTCGCTTTCGCGCGATGCGCTTTTCGGACGTGCCACAGCTGACCGTGTTTCTCGCCGTTACCGCACTCGGATCGGTGGTATTGTTCGTCGCGCGACCGGCTGACGTCGTTTGTCGTACGAGGCGCGCTGCTTTCTCGCGACCGACGAGAATTCGCTTGTTGCATCGTCGATTCGTATATCGCCCATTGTTGCGCCGTTTGCCCAATCGGTCTCGATGCTCATATCGTCAGATTCGAGCGTTCACGTTTGACGTGACACCGGTCGACGCGGAAGAATTGTCGGTTAATGCTCGCAAACTGCGAATGACCAAGTTCCGTGTGTCAGCGCCCAATTTTATAATGCGCCAAAGTCGATCTCGCTCGATTTCGCACCTCACACCCAACACTATAAGGTGCTGCGTAGTGAGTGGGGGTGACGCGTGTAGCGCGTGACACAGTAGTCGTTGTTTCTTTTCGGTCTCTCAGCTCGGGCGTTGCGCGTTATCGTCAGATAAGCAATCTCGCGTCACGATGCCATCTCACGAGTGGAAGAATATGACGATCGTGTTTGTGATCATGGTGATGCTGATTGTCATCATAGCGTTCTGGATGAGCAGTAACAATAACAGCGGCGGTAACAGCTTCGGTGACAGCGGTAACGGCAGTAGCAGTAGTCAGAACAGGAGTTTCGGTAGTTCCAGCGGTGGCGGCGGAACGGGCGGTGGCTCGAACAATGGAAATCGTGGCAACAATTCGCCACCTCCCAGTGGAAACGCCGGTAGTGGTAACGCGGCCGCCGCTACCGCACCGTAGTCCTACTGATTGTCTCGATCGAAAAATTCGTTAAATTTTCTCATTGTATCTTTTTTCCTCTTTTGTTCCCCTCATAGTCAACAAATTGCGATCCGGACGAGGCGACGTGGCGACAAACGGCAGAACGGGCGGATCGAGCGGTAGCGGTAGTGGTGCCAAAAATCAACATCACTCGACGACAGAGAGCAATCGATCGTAGAGCGATGCGACACTCTCGTTGATGGTCGCCACCCCCCCCCCTATCGTGACGATTAGTAAGAGGCTTTTCCTGCGACGAGTTGTGCCATTGAGTGTTTTTTTTCTCGCGGTGACAAAAAAACAAGTACACTGAACAATGGCTGAGCGCGAACGACAGCGCGAGCGTTTGCAAGTGCGTTTCGACGAGGGTCGTCCCACGCACGACACGTTCCAGGCTATGGACGACGTGGAGCTGCTTTCGAGCACCACGTCGGATCCCGCCGCGCCGAGCGGATCGTTGCAGGACGAATTGGCTCGAGCCGACGAATTCGTAGTGCCCGTCTGGTTGAGTCGCTATCTGCCGATCGTGTGGTCGAACGTGGACGCGTGTAAAAAGAACACGAAACGTCCCGGTATGAGCTGCTGTTTGTTCGCACCGTTGAAATATTGTCACGATTCGATCAATGTGATAAACGGACTCTCAGTATCACTTGCGCGCCATATTCAATCTAACGTATCAGAACGCTTCGTATTACGTGCTCAACGAGGAGGGTAAAGCAGTGCTCTGGGCCAAACCGTGCTGTTGCGCCTCCGAGCCGAGACCGGTGGATGATCGCATGACCGTGTGCTTCCCGTTCTTCCAGTTGTTTGAGCGCGAACCTAACGTAATGGACATTATGCTGTCAAATTTCGAACGACATCTCACCTCGTACGGAGTCAATAATTGGGAGACTGTGTACACGCAACACGTCAATTATCTGCATCGTTTGATCACCATTCATTCGAGTTTCGCGCAGCAGTTGCGCCCGTTGCGCGACGATCAATTGCTGGACAATCAATTGATCATGCATTGGAACGTGTGGAATGAATATTACAGTTGGATCTTGCGCGAAACTTTGCGGCCGATTTGTACATCTTTCACGTGTCCGATCGTACCCGCGAGGTTCAGGGCGTTCCGGTGTCCAAATGCACCACGCTCACGCAGATGATTGTGCGATTGTTTAGCGAGTCGTACACCAGATTGAACGAGAATCGCTTTCTCTCCGGACCGTCGTCGTACGGTGTGCTTCTGCGCGGTCATTTTACGTACAGTGACAATCTGTGCGCGTTCGGCACCTTCAAATCGACCAATCAAGTCGGCGTGTGTAATATCCTGCGACACTCCCACTACCTTACAAATTTTTCGCGACGAAATTCTAAAGCCAATAAGCGATACAATTAGTCTTAGCCATTAGAAATACATGATCACAACAGAAATTACGAACAAAAGGCTTATATCTCCTAAAATATTAACAATTTTAGAAAACTATCCAGCGCAAAAGGAGGCCCCTTCCAAATACTACAAATTATGTCTGAATAAAACTTCTGTAAAATCAATAGTTTCAATCAATTAATTCAGAAGTTACGACTATCTGAAGATCTCAACCAATCAGGAAAAAACATGTTTTTCTCAGTAACTATAAGGCTTAGAAGTAAAATCTTAATTACTAATAATAGCATCAGAAGGCCTCTATTTAATGGCCATATTAATGTTTTGAAAACATTAATAATTAATAGAAAAATAACAATGTTACTTATCAGTAGACTTTAGAAAATCCTAAAATTCATACATATAAGCTATTGAGACGCCAGTAATGCGTACATTCTATTAAAATTAAGAAAAGTCAAATTAAAATATTTTTAATACCTACATACCTAGAGCACATCTTAATGAAACACAAGCAAGCGACAAAACTTCAGAATATCAATTACAAAAAGAAATAAGGCCAAACGATAACAATTAATTCTTGTCCACAGACAGAGAATCCTTCAGATAGTATATCCTCAAAATTTGGTAATTTTTATTTAAAATTTAATAAAACTCACTTATCCGAGTTCAGGAGCCATTTAAACACTTTACTCAACTCTGAAACTCAACATTTCAGCCGTAGTTACGCTTGAATACTTTATTTAATTTAAATCTTTTGTTCACGGTCGAGCTCCGCTTAATTACTGCACTCCTTTAAAATTTGTTCATACAGTACAAAGGCTCGAACCCCTCATTACTAATAAAAATTAATTGTTGTTGAAACTTCCATTACCATAGGCATCCATTAGGTCTAAAAGTCGGAATTTTATATTTAAGAATCATTTATAACAATTATTAATTAATTACCGACTCTAATAATAGCGAAACCTACCCAAGGAAATTACCTTACCGACGAACATAAAAGAGACACCCTATGGTAGAAAGTAACCTTACCATTTAACATCAATATAACAACCACAATAATTAAGATTCCTGCAAATGAGAAAACTTCTTTTTCCACTAGCAATGTATTAATTTTCTATACTTACAATATACCATTATTGTTAACAATATGCATTCATTGTAATACTTTAACAACCAAATATTTTGACTATTAACAATAATTATCCTTTATTATTATAAATGAATGCGTACTGTCTATTTTAATATTATGATTAATTAATTAGTTTTATAATGCCATATTGCCTATAAGTTAATCCTTCACATAAACTATAAGGTAGGAAGATCACATATATATAATACTAACCATTTTTATAATATTATAACATTATAAGGTATGAATAATTATGCGCACGTATAAATTAGTAAGACAGACTGGCGACAGGAAGTCTCAGAGATAAGGCACGCACGCAACCGGGCCACCGAGAGTGCTCTGGAATCCCCGAGTAACCCGAGCCCATATCAGGTAACATAGGGCATCCTGTTGACCACGCTCCTTATCATATCCGGCGGCGCGCCGAGATGTCTCGACGCCTCGTCAGCATCACGCCACTCAGTCCCACTCTAGAAACTCTCGCCTGCTCCTACCCCAAGTCTCTTTCATATAATCCCATTACTCCTACCAGTAGCCTTCCCCACTCACGAGCTCCATTGTCCGGACCGAACGAGGCCCCGGGAGCAGCTCCCACCGCGGAGTCGACATCGAGTTCTCACCCAGTACAAACGTGCCTCTTAGGAGAGCCTCTTGAAATCTATAAGTGAAGGAGGAAAGTGCCTCTGAGCAGCCGTGCCACCACGGACAACGGCTGTCTCGTTAAAGAGCCTTTTCTAAAGCTCCTTCAGAGCCTTCACCAGTTCGACGTGTATTCGGGAAGCTCTTAGGAACATTTCCGGAAAATTCACATTATTCTCGTAATATTCAACAAGCTCACGAAGTGTCGATTCCTGCTCGAGCAGTGCCAGACTTCGAGTAGTCCGTTCAATATCAAAGTAATAAAGCTAGTGCTTTGAGGCTTCTTAGTCGAAATCCAGAAGATAGGAATAAAATCGTAAGTCTTTAGCCTTTAATATAACACACACACACACACATCGCGTTTCGCATAAACTTACAGTCAGTGAATAGTAACCGCGAGTGAACTCTTAGGAAGTTACAGCGCGAGTGAATCTGTGCCGTTATTATATATCAAGACAAGTTATTTCTTAATTACAATATTGCCTATTTCTTTATAATAACGCTTACTTTATATTATAACGCAATTTGTATCATTCGTTACTTGTATACTCAAGCTTTCACGTATTTAAGAAACTACTTTCGACTTTTAGGATATACCATACAAGCTAGGACATTAAGAGAGAGAGAGAGAGAAAGAGAGAGAGAGAGAGATAGATAATTCCGTTTTCCTCAGTTCTTTTTGAATTTCGATTTCACAATGCAGTGTCTATCGATTCAGTAAACCACACATATACTATCCCTTCTTCAATCCTCCCTATGAGCGCGAGGCAACGGTGCAAGGCACAGGGCCATAAGCGCACGGCAGCGGTGCAAGGCACAGGGCCGTGTCATTAGTTTTAAGATTCCTGTCGGCAGTGGCATCCTACCACTCTGACACCGTCTCCAGGCGAACTCCTAACGCCAGGAGACTCTGCTTGAAAACTTTTGCTTATTCCAACCTCCTAGACTTTCACCTCATTGACAGACAGTGCTAAATATAGAAATTTTACTACTTTTAGGAAAAATCAAAATAACATCTCCCCCATGCTAGCTCTCTACTTCTCACTTTTCGCATGCTAGTTATAAGACATTTATATGCTTTTATTATATCTGCACATTGATGTACTTGATTTTACATTCCCATTGTTCCTACGTTAACCTGCACTTACTTATATAAAATTTTTCCTAACATACACACATATATATCTATTTTAATCATTATGCCAATATCTTGACTCGGAATATATTACATCGAATAATCAAATTATAGATACTTCCACTCTATAATCAGTTTGCTAATGTCAAAGACTATTTAGGATAAAAATTATTCAACTATTGTCATTATTATATACTATTCAACCTTTGTAAATTTAATTGAATTATATAACCACACTATAATATAGTTTCATTAAGTGCATCCTTTCCCGCCCAAATATATACATGTGTATATTATTATGTACTTGAATTACATTTCATTTATATGTTATATATGTTAACGCGTGCCATTGCATCGGCATACCTATTGAACTATTCATTGTATAATTCTTGGTTATATAATTCTGACTAAAATTATTGATTAACGTGAATCTTAACTCATGCCATTGCATAAGCACATTATTCTTCAATATTTTTTGTTAAGCATCTTAGTTTTCTGCTGCATCCTTGTCTTGTCAGCAATAATATACCTTTTACCCGAACACATTTTCGGGAACCAGATACTTATCATTCATAAACTAGTATCATTTTCGTTTAAATATTTAATTTATTTGATGCACTCTTAACATCTCTTGCCAGAGAGATTTAAGTCTTTAACAGAAGGCTCAATAGTGATCTTGCTTACCTTTGGGAAGCGTCTTACAGGTTCTTCTCTCCCTTTCCAGACTAAGGAGCGCCTCACGGGTGCCACTTGGCTCAACTCTCCTAACCTTCCCATCCAACTACTAAGACTACCGCCTACTCCACAAGATCAGAAAATCTAGATTTCAATTTAATAAACCATACAGTGCTTAGCATCCTGTACACTCAGGGGCGCAGCTAACGGCCGCCACCCGCCTCAGTTATCCTATTCCAATCACCAAAACAACTCCGCCTAGCAGAGGCACTTGTACTAATTGTTGATAACTAATCGATTTAGAGTGCTCTGGCAATAGAACATCCGACTCAGAAATTTAATTTCGTTATATACTAGCACCGTTTACTCTTTTAATATATCGTCACATTTATTAGAACCTAAGCATTCGATAAAATGTTACTCTTTGAAATTAACCGGTAGATGCCTAATAAACATCGCGGGGGCATTAAACAGAAGATAAGGCAGCTACGTAAGGAAGCTTGCCGACGAGCGGCCCTGTTGTCTCAACACATGGACCCCCCCAAACCCCGTATAATACAAGATATCACGGGGCACGATCTAATTCCTCCATCGTACATCAAGTTTTTATTACAAAACAGACTCATAAGCACATTTAAATACGCTCCACGTCCATTACACTCCACACAAAGACGCTTTATTCCGGACTCGCATTCTTTACCAAGCTCTTCCAGGGCTCGCACGCACAACCCTCGGCTGGTTAAACAGCGTTCAATGACAGAAACCCTAGACATAGAATTGATAGATTTAACACAGGACGACACCTTCAACAACAAGACAGCCACTTACATTTACCAACTGGAATTCTATTCTCTCATTGAACCCCCTCGCAAATTACCGTACCACCTTCACTCCCACCGGGCAGAATAACTGTATATTCTCTTAACACTACTCTTTATTGTAACTCACTACCAGCAGCTATATAACGTAAACCACATTTGTAATCATTAATTATATAATCATAAGTATTATCACTCATTTATATTACACTTTTAACTATCATATAATCAAATTGTCTCATTGTTAAATAAAACAATTGTTTAAGTCTCTATTCCAATCAATAGCCATTTATTATCCTCTTAGTCATAACTCTCTCTAGAGCACATAGCAATTCCTTTCTAGTATAGTTAGATGTTAGGACCGCATAATAGTAATTATAAGAAACACTCTAAATCCCCAGTCATCGTCAGCTATAGCTCTCGGCGTCCCTGGCAGTGCCGGTGTAAGCAGGGAGGCCAAAACAAATAGATAGCAGGCGCTTCGCGACTTCTAGAAGAAGCGAGACGTTACACTGGTTGACGCACATTTTGCCGTTGATGTGTTGGCGCTTTTCGTTGAGTGTGCGAAAGGCCGCGAGCGGAACGGCGGACGGGTGATGATAAAATAAACAACAATATATTGCACACGATGTACGATTTATTATTTACGTTTCCACCAATTAATCCAAACGAAGCCTATTCCAATCACCAACGCTCGGTATCGGCGCTACGATCGTCGGACATTGATCGCGCGACAACGGGCATGGGCCGCCATTATTCATCGTCGATGTTCGTCGCCGCGAGCTCGATATCGTTCAGATATTCGTCGACGTTACGATCATCCGCGACGATCGCATTCAACTGACGATACTCATCGTCCCCGTAGTCTGAGTCGTCGTCGGCGGGTTTGTTGCGAACAGCGCTCCGACGCGAATCAAATTCGACCGGATCATCGCGCGCGCGTTTTTCGCGTTTGCGTCGAGAAGCGCACGGGGCGGCGTTTCGTCGATGCGTCCGATTGCACTTGCTCGAACGCGTCATTGTCGTCGAAGCGACATACGACAACGCGTCGTTATCGTCAACGAGGCTCGCTGCCGATAACGCTCGATCTGACGAGAACGCGCCGAGCGATGGCAATAATGTCACAATGGCATCATCGTCACGATTGCGGGTTGCATCGCACGTTTCGCGCTCGTTGACGTTCGGCGACACTGTTGTCGATTCCGCCGACATGTTTGCACGTTCGCGCGTCTCGTTGGCGTCGCGCATCTCGTTTGTATCGCTCGATTCGACATTGAGCGGCTCCAAGGTAGCGCGCGTCTCGTTGACGTCGCGCGATCCGACATCGGGCGGCTCCAAGGTAGCGCGCGTCTCGTATTTTGCATCGCTCGATTCGACATTGAGCGGCTACAAGGTAGCGCGCGTCTCGTTGGCTTCGCGCGATCCGACATCGGGCGGTTCCAAGGTAACGCGCGTCTCGTTGGCGTTGCGCGATCCGACACCGAGCGGCTCCAAGGTAACGCGCGTCTCGTCGGCATCGTGCGATTCGACATCGGGCGGCTTCAAGGTAGCGCGCGTCTCGTCGGCGTCGCGCGATTCGACATCGGGCGACTCCAAGGTAGCGCGAGTGGACGATTCGCGATACAGATCGACCAGCGACGGAGATTGTGGCGGTCGATTGCGCACAAACATGTTCACGTAGGTGACAACGGTGGCGGCGTCCGTTGATTCGTATGTCGGTGTCTCGCGAAACAATCGCGAATCGTTGTCCATGTATTCGCGAAGCGCTTCCAGCACCACCGAACGGATCAATCGAAAATATGGATTTTCGCAGGCCGTACCATTGACGCTGGAATCGTACGATTCGTGGTTCCACTCGATATCGTTAAAAACGTCCTCCATAGTGATGGGTACAGCGCGAACTCCTCGATCGAGCGGAATGAGTTTTGAAGCCGTTGACGCCATCACACCAGTGCCCAACTGAATGGCGTCCTTGTAGAATGTTAGTCTCGTCAGAGATTGCACGTACATGTTGAACACCATGCTCATCTCACAGCACGCGCGACGATCACCATCGCGCAGTAGCGTCTTGTACATATCGCGCAACACGGTGGGTATGCGCTTGTCGTGACAGCGCAGCATGTCGAGCGACGCCGTCTGAATGTAGCGCACTGCGTTCAAAATTGGCGATTTTCCGGAGGCGTACGGATTGGTCAGATTCAATAAATCGCGTGCGATCTCGATACCCGACCGCTGTGCAGTGATCTCGTTATCGCGCATGTACATAGAATACGCTCGAGGCGCCAGATTGTGCAGGTGCTCCATAATGTTATCGCTCATTATTGCACTGAATTCTTGTCGCGGCGCTTGCTAACCGCACGGGCAGTGATGCTATTCCTACCCACCTCTAGATCTATCTCGCGCCGAATACTCGTTCGAAAATAACTCGAAGCACTTTTCGCGAAAAAACGATTCGCTGTATTAAGGGGCGGGATGATGCGAGATGCGCATCATCGCGCGACGTTTCATTGACGAATCGTCTTACTTGCGGCCGTTTACAACAGCGCGCTCAACATCACGCGCACCTACTACCGTCGCGGCGCGCAATGAGCGACGCGACCGTTCGGTCATCCGACGCACACGAGTCAGTGTGCTTCGTCGCAAGATCGATCGACGGGCGCGACAGCAGGAACGGCGAATCGGAGCGACATCGCGATCGATACAAACGCGGCCGATCGAAGACTCGCGGAACAGCGCGACCACGTCGTTTCGTCTTTCCGATGATTCCACATCATTCCTACGGGTTACTGATGCGCGACAATGAACCAGCCGGTTGTACAGTCGCATGGTGGTTCCTGCGCGTTTCACTGATAGCGCTGATTGTGACGCTGAGCTACGTGGCGATTCGCGGGATCGTGCACTGTGTGGTCTGGTCGATGGTGCACCATGACTGGTGGTACCTGCGCGAAGCCGTCATCAACGAGGAGTTTGCTCGACGACCGTTTATGCACGACATTCGCTACTTTGTGCTATCGCCGTCGCAGCAACAACAGACACGTACGAGCGATCATCGCGATGCCGCTGGTGTACGATCGTCCGTTACGGCGGAATCGTGATCATTGACAGCGACATCAGCAGCAACAGCTGGCACCAAACGCGTGAAATACAGAGCGGCCACTTTGGTCGATTCGATCAGATGTAGCAAGCGTTCGTGATCGGTGCCACCGTGACGACGAGCGCTGTTAATGTCATCGCGACGACGCGCGTTTTGGTACACTATATCCAAACTACCGCTAGAATTTACAAATGTTGCTATGGAATCATCGCGCAGATTCATAGCGCCTTGACAAAAAAATTGTCACGTTAGATGCTAATTTTGCGGGTTAGGTTAGGTAGCCACTGAGAAACGACATGTACAATTGACAGAACAATATAATTTATTTTATAAATGTACATTAAAATACTTGATCTAAACGAATAGTCTAGTTTGCAAAAAAAAAGCAAGCAGATGTACAACGCCTCGACAAAAAAATTGTTACGTTGAAAGCTAATTTTTGTGGGTAGGTAAGTAGACAGTGAGAAAAAGACACGTACGGTTGACAAAACAATGATGAATTTATTTTATAAATGTACATTAAAGATCTAAACGAGTTTTTTTTACGCTTTTATTTGTTACATCACTAAATTATTCCGCAACGTCCCTGTCAGCAAAATCAAAGTGCATACATACACCCCAACAGATAAACGACGTTACATGAATCAGCCACTGCGCCAAGTCTATCTACCGATCGCACATCGGTACCTGTATCGCGCGATGTTATATATCGTCGATACATCGAATCGCACTGCTGACATCGCCCAAAACACGCAACAATATACCGGTCAACTTTTGATCGTCTTGGGCGGATGGGTGTCGCGAAGCGTCGTCGCTAATCGTTATTGCAAAATGCACGATGCTGCGCATTTCGCGTTGGTGTTCATAACGAGAACACGTCTTTGTGCGCGATGTTGAGCGATCGTGCAATATCGCGCGTTGCAATAGCGTCGGTGTTAATGGTACATTGCGCAAATTCTTGGGACACTGGTGGCCATTGTTCGTGTGTCGCAAGAGATCAGGAAGCGTTATATCTAGAATTCGATCGATCGCACAATGTTCGCAAACGGACGACACATCACTGATATCGCGCAGAGTTCCGCCGTCACTGTTGGTATGTCGATACGTTACATCGATAATGGCGATCGATTTTAGCTCGATGTAAACATCGAACGAATCGCACATTAAAGAAAAAATATGCAATGACCAATATACCATGTTGCTCCAATTGCGAGCCGAAAATTGAATCCTCGAAGGCGACCGCGAGTAGAGGTCCGGATCCATTGAGTTCTCGAAGAAATCGATCAACATGGTCGTCCACTCGCTGATTGCTCCTCTTCTCAGCGCCAGCTCGCGATATGCCCGGCTGCTACGGGTTTCCTCAGGTTCCTCTTCGTCGCCAATATGGCGAATCATTGGAACGACCAGGTGCAATTGTAGATACGATGGCCACCGGTATCGACTGCGTTGTTCCTCCACGTCGCAATTGAAAACGACCCTCGGTCAATTCAGCGACGATCGATTCGATGATGTCGGTCGGTCGGTCGAACCAGTCCTCGCGAGCATCTTCGATCATTGCTTGATGTACGCAACTGCGCACATTTGGCAACAACTCGCGAATTACGCGCAATCGCGTGCAGAGCGTGTCTTCCAGGAGACGCGACGAGACAGACTCGCCCACTCGATGTCTCTTTACCGGGAGAATATTGTATTCAGACATTTGCGCGTACTTTTTGTTACGTGTTGTCAGTGCGACTTACTTTCGATCAATGAGCAACCGAGGAGCTCGACATTGTTTATATAGTGCCGTTGTTATCGCTCGATAGCGTAATTATCGTTCCAGATGAGCGTCGTACTGTTATCGCTCGAGTGCGTCACGCGGTTATCGCACCGCTCGAGCGATAACAGTACGACGCTCATCTCGAACGATAATTACGCAACGTACATCTCGAGTAGTGCGACGCCTTCGAGCGATAACGGTGCGACGCTTTCGAGCGGCGACGCTCTCGAGCTATAATTACGCAACGCCCATCTCGAGTAGTGCGACGCTTTCGAGCGATAACGCTCGAGCGATAACGATGCAACGCTCTCGAGCGGCGACGCTCTCGAGCGATAACGCTCTCGAGCGAGAGCGTCCGTTTGCGGAAGAACAAGATAAGTTGATCGCTACGGAGAAAAATACTTTTTTTCTTGTCGCTATCTCCTCTAGGTATCTCGGCGCCGCGCGAGATTATGTCGAAAATTCTAAAATTCATACGCAGGAACTATTGGGACGCCAGTAATGTGTACTTCCCGTTAAAATTAAGAAAAGTCAATTTGAAATATTTTTAACACCTACATACCTAGAGAACATCTTAGTGAAACATAAGCAAATGTCAAAACCTCAGAATATTAATTACAAAAGGAAATAATACCAAACGATAACAATTAATTCTTGCCCACAGACAGAGAATCCTTCAGATAGTACATTCTCAAAATTTGGTAATTCTTACTTAAAATTTAATAAAACTCATTTATTTAAGTTCAGGGGTCGCTTAAATACTTAACTTAGTCTGGAAATTCACCATTTTAGCCTTGGTTACGTTTAAATACTTTATTTAATTTAATTTAAGCCTTCTGTCCACGTTCAAGCTCCTCTTAAATACTGCACTCTTTTAAATTCGTTCGTACAGTACAACGGCTTGAACCCATCACTAATAATAAAAATTAATTGTTCATCGAATCTTCTACTACAATAAGCTTCTATAAGGTCCAAAAGCCGGTAATTTATACATAGGAACCATTTATAACAATTGTTAATTAATTACCGACGCCAATAACAGCGAAACCTACCCAAGGGGCCTACCTTACCGACATACGTAAGTAGAGAGCCCTATGGTAGAACTCAGCCTTGCCGAAAAACATTAATATAACAACAGTAATAATAAGGATCCCTGTAATAAGGAATCCTATTTTTCCAGTTAACAATATTATAAATCTCTACACTCTAATACCCACTGTTAACAATATGCATTTCTTATAATAATTCTTAATAACCGCATTTAAACATTAATAACAAATATTTCTTGTATTATAACACATGCATATTGTCTTTATAAAATTATAACTAATTAATATTATAACATTCTATTAATATAGCAAATAAGTACACAATTACGTTAATTAATTAGTAAGGCTGGCGACAGGAAGTCTGGGAGATAAGCCGGGCGAGAAAAACAGGCCACCGTGGGTGCTTTGGAATCCCCGAGTAACCCGAGCCCATATCGGGTAACATAGGACATCCTGTTGACCACGCTCCTTATCACATCCGGCGGCGCGCCGAGATGTCTCGACGCCTCGTCAGCATCACGCCACTCAGTCCCACTCTAGAAACTCTCGCCTGCTCCTACCCCAAGTCTCTTTCATATAATCCCATTACTCCTACCAAGTAGCCTTCCCCACTCACGAGCTCCATTGTCCGGACCGAACGAGGCCCCGGGAGCAGCTCCCACTGCAGAGTCGACTTTCACCTTCCAAGCAGTAAAGACGTGCCTCTCTAGAGAGCTCTCAGTCGCCTGTCATAATACTTGTGAAGCGAAAGAGTATCTCCGAGCAGACGTGCCACCAAGGACAACGTCTCATTAAGAGCCTCTGACTACGCTCCTTCAGAGCCTTCACAGTAGACATTATACGCGTCTTCGGGCTGTTCTTAGGAATGCTCCGTGAGAAGTGTTTTTTTATTTGTGCTGCGCAAACCAGTCGACTCCGGCTCCAATCACCGCGTCCGAGCCGTTCGCGTCAGTATACAGTTTTATTCAATCGCCGAACCAGCCATTCTCCAGGATTTCCAAGCCAAACTTAGGCTAGTGGCATATTGACGAACATTATTTACAATAAGAACGTGCGGAATAAGGTAATAATCGTAAGTACTCCTTTTATTTTACACACACCATATACACACCATGTTACGCGATTCATATAAAGCCAGTGCGATTATAATATCCGCGAGTGATTCTCTCCAAATATTGCGTCGTGAGTGAATAAGTGTCGTACTCCTTATAATACGGTAAAGACACTTGACAATTCCAATAATCGTATACCCATAAGTTATCGTTTGCTTTCGTTGACATCAACATATATTATTCATTTGCTTTTTATATTCTTCACATTTGCATTCGCATATACGCGCTAACCGTTTTCCAAATACTACTTTTGAATTTTCGATTTACGATACATTATAAGGTGTTAGAAGAAAGAGAGACATCCTTGTCATTTGGGTTTATTCCATTTTTTTTGGGGTACCATGATACAGTACCTGTCGAGCCAGTGAGCCATTCATACAATATTCCTTATTCCTCCTTCCTTGCGAGCGCACGGCAACGGTGCAAGGCATAGGGCCGTAGCGCACGGCACCGGTGCAAAGCACAGGACCGATCATTAGATGTAAGATCCTCGTCAGCTGTGGTATCCCACCACACTGACATCGTCTTCAGGCGAACTCCTCGCGCCGGAGACTCTGCTTATTACAACTCGCTTACTCCAACCTCCCAGATTCTCACGCTTTTGACAGGTAGTGATACTATCAATTTAACCATAATCTTGTAAAAGACTCGGGAAAAGCCGTCTTCTAGCATATGTGCTCTCTCTCTCTCTCTCTCTTCCCTTACAATACACTAGTTATAAGACATCTTTATATACATATATATATGTAATCTTATTCTATGTATTCATGTATTTGAAATTATTCATCCTTTATCTCCTTTTTGACCTGCACTTGCGTACGTTCAATTTGCTATATTCTTACATTATTAAAAGTTTTAAGATTATATTCTACAAGGCTTTGTTCAGATATCTATTCCCTCGCATATAATAAGAATAATTAATAAAATTGCATTTCACTCTGAATTTTGATATTCTGCTTTGACTCTACATATGCATCAACTATCCTATGATACTTTCATTCATTGAATTTAGTGCATCCTACCTCCCCCCATTTTACATGTGATTTTTGCTATGTATCTATGATATTTTTATATTTGATTGATATTTGGTTATTGTGTATTTTTGACATTCTTGAAACTGTGTGTACTCATGTGCGCCATTGCACCGGCGTGCGTGTTAATAATTCTTATACGCTGTGAATTTGTCATTTTCCTATAATCCTTGAATTTTTGTATCCATGCCGTTACACAGGCTCATGATATTTCGGTATTTTGCATTATGTATCCTAGTTTTATCTAGTATCCTCGTCGCTTTTGCTACTATATTCCTTCTAGTTGAACATTTTCTCGGGATCCAGTCAATCAAGATAAATCGAGCTCTTTCACTTTCATTCATTTATTTAATTCAATCCATGCGCTACTATAGTCTCTTGCCAGAAGGTTCGTTACGAATTGAGTAACCAATTTACCTTTTTTGCACAATATTTCTGCGACCTTCGGGTTTTCTGTTAACCTTCGGGGAGCGCCTTACGGGTGCCACCCGCCTCTTTCCTTACCTGACTGAGGAGCGCCTCACGGGCGCCACTCGGCTCTCTCTATCCCCCTCTATCAACCCTCCTATCCAAATCCTAAGACAACCTCTTATCCAGCAAGAATAGAATTTGGCAAGAAAAATCAGGCGTCTACACGGTGCATAGTATCCTTCATAACTAGGGGCGCAGCTAACGGCCGTCACCCTACTCTTTCATCCAAAACCACTGCCCCAACACAACCTAACATTACTACAGCAACCGTGAGAAGAGCATAATATCAAGTTATTTAACAATCAAACCCTGGCATCAGACCTTTTAGTCGATTAATTCATTCCTGGAATCTCCATGGTTTAGACACGTAACCCAAAACCGTTTTGATCATCATATTATTTTTCCTTTTTTTCTTTTTTTTTCCTTTCTCAATGCGCGATCACAAAATTATTTAAGAAATGAAATCTATAGATGCCGAATAAACATCGCTGCGGCCAAAGACAAAAGCCAGACTGCAAAGAAAAGAGGCCTGCAAGAGAGCGGAGCTGTTAAGACAGCATATGGACCCCACTAAACCGAGGATCATTCACGACGTCACGGGGCGCGAACTGATTCCCTCTTCATATGTCAAATTTTTATTGCAAAATTGTCTCATTAGCACTTTTAAACTCTCTCCACCTCCCACGCACTCTACCCCGAAACGTTTCATACCAGAGTTAACACCATCACAAACATCCTCTACTACACGCTCGCGTAAAACTCGGTCCAATTATAGGCACACTACTACAGAAACACTCGATATAGAAGTCATCGATTTAACGCAAGGCGACGAGTTTAATAACAAAAAGGCAACATACATTTATCAGTTAGAGTCTTACTCCACTACTGAACCCCCTCGTACACTACCATATTATTTGTATCACACCAATAAATCAGTCTAAATATATATTAAAAATGTTTCTTTCTGAAGACCTTCTGTAACCTTTCACCTCTCACCTACTTTGTAAGAATAAATTCATAATATTTCTTTCTTTCATCTGACTACTTTCTTCCTCACCTAGCCTTAGATTAGTTCCATAAAATAGCCATAATCATTATACTACCTACAATCACCATATTTCCCTCTTTCACCATCTGTCCGGAAAAGCTCTCGGCATCCCAGGCAGTGCCGGTGTAAGCAGGTAGGCCTAAATAAATAGAGAGCAGGCGGATCACGATCCCTAGGGAGACGCGAGACGTTACACTATCTTTTGGATTTCGACTAAGAAGCCTCAAAGCGCTGGCTTTATTACTTTGATATTGAACGGACTACTCTAAGCCGGGCACTGCTCGAGCAGGAATCGACACTCCGTGAACTTGTTGAATATTACGAGGGTAATGTGAATTTTCCGGAAAAGTTCCTAAGAGCTTCCCGAATACACGTCGAACTAGTGAAGGCTCTGAAGGAGCTTTAGAAAAAGCTCTTTAACGAGACAGCCGTTGTCCGTGGTGGCACGGCTGCTCAGAGACACTTTCCTGCTTCACTTATAGATTTCAAGAAGCTCTCCTAAGAGGCACGTCTGTACTGGGTGAGAACTCGATGTCGACTCTGCGGCGGGAGCTGCCGTCGAGACCTCGTTCGGTCCGGACAAGGGAGCTCGTGAGTGAGGAAGGCTACTTGGTAGGAGTAATGGGATTATATGAAAGGGATTTGGGGTAGGAGCAAGCGAGAGTTTCTAGAGTGGGACTGATTGGCGTGATGCTGACGAGGGGTCGAGACATCTCGGCGCGCCGCCGGATGTGATAAGGAGCGTGGTCAACAGGATGCCCTATGTTACCTGGTATGGGCTCGGGTTACTCGGGGATTCCAAAGCACCCTCGGTGGCCCGTTTGCGTGCGTGCCTTATTTCTGAGGCTTCCTGTCGCCAGTCTGTCTTACTGATTTATACGCATCATTATTCATATCTTATAATGTTTTAATATTATAAAAATGGTTAGTATTGTATATATGTGGTCCTCCTACCTTATAGTTTATCCTACCTTATAGTATATAGTTTATGCGAAGGATTAACTTATAAGTAATATGGCATTATAAAATTAATTAATTAATCATAATATTAAAATGGACAGTACGCATTCATTTATAATAATAAAGGATAATTATTGTAAATAGTCAAAAAGACTTGGCTGTTAAAGTATTACAATGAATACATATTGTTAATAATAATGGTATATTGGAAGTATAGAAAATTAATACATTGCTAGTGGAAAAAGTAGTTTTCTCACTTGCAGGAATCTTAATTATCACGGTTGTTATATTGATGTTGAATGGTAAGGTTACTTTCTACCATAGGGTGTCTCTTTTATGTTCGTCGGTAAGGTAATTTCCTTGGGTAGGTTTCGCTATTATTAGAGTCGGTATTTAATTAACAATTGTCATAAATGATTCCTAAATATAAAATTCCGACTTTTAGACCTAATGGATGCCTATGGTAATGGAAGTTTCAACAACAATTAATTTTTATTAGTAATGAAGGGTTCGAGCCTTTGTACTGTATGAACAAATTTTAAAGGAGTGCAGTAATTAAGCAGAGCTTGATCGTGAACAAAAGATTTAAAGTAAATAAAGTATTCAAGCGTAACTATGGCTGAAATGTTGAGTTTCAGAGCTGAGTAAAGTGTTTAAATGGCTCCTGAACTCGGATAAGTGAGTTTTATTAAATTTTAAATAAAAATTACCAAATTTTGAGGATATACTATCTGAAGAATTCTCTGTCTGTGGACAAGAATTAATTGTTATCGTTTGGCATTATTTCCTTTTGTAATTGATATTCTGAAGTTTTGACGCTTGCTTGTGTTTCATTAAAATGTGCTCTAGGTATGTAGGTATTAAAAATATTTTAATTTGACTTTTCTTAATTTTAATAGAATGTACGCATTACTGGCGTCTCAATAGCTTATATGTATGAATTTTAGGATTTTCTAAAGTCTACTGATAAGTAACATTGTTATTTTTCTATTAATTATTAATGTTTTCAAAACATTAATATGGCCATTAAATAGAGGCCTTCTGATGCTATTATTAGTAATTAAGATTTTTCTTCTAAGCCTTATTGTTGCTGAGAAAAACATGCTTTTTCCTGATTGGTTGAGACATTCAGATGGTCATAACTTCTGAACTATTGACTTTACAGAAATTTTATTAAGACATAATTTGTAGTATTTTGAAGGGGCTCCCTTTTGCACTGGATAGTTTTCTAAAATTGTTAATATTTTAGGAGATATAAGCCTTTTGTTCGTAATTTCTGTTGTGATCATGTATTTCTAATGGCTAAGACTACTGGTATCGCTTATTGGCTTTAGAATTTCGTCGCGAAAAAATTTATAAGGTAGTGGGAGTGTCGCAGGATGTTACATCCAACACGCGCCGATGGCGAGCACCCTCGTCATCGCGATTGACCGCGCGCCGTTTGCACGACGATTCGTCACGTTGCTGCTGCGCGCCTCGGTCGTCACGGCGCGACACTGATTCGTCATCGTCGTCATCGCGATCGACCGCGCAGCGTTTGCGCGACGAATCGTCGCGTTGCTGCTGCACGCCTCGGTCGTGACGGCGCGACATTGAATCGTCATTGTTGTCGTCGTTTAACCACGATCCGTCGAACGGTTGGTCGAGGGACGAGTGATGCGTGAGTCTCGACGGATGCGTTTTGCGCTGTAGCAATGCTTGAGCCAAGCTGCGCACGTCGGTATCCGCGAGCGAGTGCGACACGTGGTTTCGCGCCGCAACCGCGTCGCGTTGTTCGCGAACTCGCCACGATCGCCGCTCGCCGCTGCGCTCGTTCGCGAACGCATAGTCCCGAGGGGTGGCTCGTTCTACGCGACCGCCGTCGCGATTTTGTAACGACGCAAAAATCTTTACGCCGTTACGCTGACTGCCGCCTAACAGCACGCGGCAGTCAGCTGAGCGCACACCCCCCGACCCGCGCTGACACCGCGCCTAGACGTCGCGCTCAGCCGAACACGCCCGACCACCAGGCAATGACGCTCGGGCACGATCGGCCGCCGAACCGAGCTAGCGGCGCCGCCGAAGTTATCTTCGGCAGACGCCGCATAATCACGATTAATTCCGATTAAAAAGCGGAATTAACTCCGATTCAGGGCGAAGAAAACCGAAGCCTCGGGTATATAATCCCGGCAGATTTTGACGAAAGGGAAGTCTCCATAGTTCCGTCTCCGCAGATAGTTCTTTCCGAGAGAGGATCAAGCGAGAAGCTCCTGCCGAATTCGTAAGTTAGTTACCAGGCCGTTCACGACGGTGATTACTAATACCTGTTCTTTGCGATATAAAGGATCGGACGGCGAGTTTGCCGTCACTCCGGTGTGTTCACCGGAACGATCTTATTTTGTGCCGTCTTTGCGATATAAAGGATCGGACGGCGAGTTTGCCGTCGCTCCGGTGTGTTCACCGGAACGGTCTTATTTTGTGCCGTCTTTGCGATATAAAGGATCGGACGGCGAGTTTGCCGTCGCTCCGGTGTGTTCACCGGAACGATCTTATTTGGTGCCGTATTTGCGATATAAAGGATCGGACGGCGAGTTTGCCGTCGCTCCGGTGTGTTCACCGGAACGATCTTATTCTGTGCCGTTTCTTTGCGATAGTGAGATCGCGCGGCGAGTTTGCCGTCACTCCGGTGCGTTCTCCGGAACGGTCTCACGTTATTTCTTTCTTAATTTCATCAAATAGGACCCCGAGAAGGCAAGAGCTGATCAACTAGGATTTAGCACATCAACCCAGCACGCAAGGAATACTCTCGTCGTCCGCACCTCTCCACCACCAGGGCGGTCGACACTGCGGCCGAGGACAAAAACGAGCGCGACGTGTCGCGACGCGTTCTTGTACCGGTTTTTGCGACCCATCGTCAAGTCGCGTGCCGCAGACAAATGCTCGCAGGCCAATGTCCGCGAGTTCGCACATGTTCGTTTCAGGGGTGTACTCGAACAGACCAATGTCCGTCCGTTGCGAGTCGGTGAGTTTCGCCGGTGTGAGCGATGAGTCAGTTGTTGGTGCCGTAGTCGTCGCGCCGTTGACGCTCGTGTGCGTTGAGTCGATGATTCGTCGCCGATGATATGAACCGTCGCGAACATACATGACGTCGTACTCGTTTGTGGCGTATTGCGTGTTGCTCAAAGGAGGACCGTTGTCGTCCGTCGTTATGATCGTCGCGTCGTCGTCGTCTCGTCGATCGACCGTGGCGTTCAAACGATGCAGAAAGAAGCACGCCGGCTCGCACGCCGTGACCGTGATCGAATCACCGGACGGAAATAACTTGGGGACATCGCGTGTGTCGCACAGACGACCCGCGCCGTTCGACGGATACGTGTTGTGGCAACGTATGAATCGGCACGCGTCCTCGGCGTTCATCCAGCGCAGCGTCACCACCAGCGCGGCATCGGCCATCGATTCGTCGTACGCGTAGTCCTCGAGCGGATCGGCACGACGCACGCGAATCTCGATCTTTGTCGCGATCGACGGATAGGACAGGGCTAAATTCCACAGATGCAGCAACAGAGCTCGATTGTCCACATACGCGTTGGCCTGTGTCTCGTCATAACGCGTGTACACGGCCTCGGCTATTTTGGACCGCGACATTTTTCGGGAAGGGGGCCTCGTCGCTAATCTAATCGCGCACACGATAACACCGATGAATCGGTCGGCTTGTTGACCACAGCCGAATTATTGGCGACGGCTTATCTCCGGACTCGTGCGCCGATACACCGATCAGCGAGAGAGATATCGCGATTGCGCGACATTCGAGCTATAAAATAGCAAAGGTCCTAATATCATTTCGTACTTTTTTCTCTTGTCACAATCGGCACACATCTGTTCACGTCGTTTCGCGTTTTGACAGAAAGAAGATGAAAAACGTTTGCCAATGCTCAGACTGCTACAACAACAACAACAGCAGCAGCAGCAACAATAACAGCAACAAGGTACTCGACACATTTAACATTCCGTACAAAAAAAACTACCGGTTTACCAGCAGGTCAACGTTATGAAACCTGTATTTTAATCGACAGATCACCGAAACCTTTGAAGTGGAATTTGTCGGCAGCGATGTCGATAGCGCTAATGATGACGAGGAGTACGATGCGACAACAATGCCAAACACTGCCCAAAGCGCGAATCAACGGCCAAAGCTGATCTTACGCATGTCCGGAGTTATGTGCGAGTTCAGTGAGATTAGCGTGCGCGGAGGAGCGGCCGATGGTCGACCTAGAGTGATCGTTTTGCGCCGTAACAACGACGATTGGGTCATTCGTATCAAATAAAGGAACGTTTTTTACAAAAATGATTTTTATTTCAATCTTGTCCCGAATATAGCAGACGCACCGACCAATAGTCGTCGGATCGCTCGCGCATATACACGCTCGGTCGTTGTTTGCATCCGGTATCGATCTCAACGTCGCTCGATCCATCGCTCAGCAATCGCATAACCATACGTTTCTCGCATGCGGTCGTCGCCACCGACAGGTCGATCGTCAAGCAGGAACGATTGGCGCGGCAGCGGTAGCGATGCTCCTCCTCGCTTGTTGGTCGAATCACCGATTCGGTGCGTGCTGTCGCATCAATCGAGCTCGAACTCTCGACGGACGATCGATACGCATCCGTGTCGTGCGAATGGTTCAGCCACTCGAAGAAATCGTCAATGGGTCGTCGCGACGACTGAAATCATCGATAATACCGATCGAAGAAAAGCTCACCGCGAAATAGAAAGAGAAACGGTAGTACGTGTGCTCACCTCGTTGATCTTTTCGCGATCGTCCTCTCGACAGACATCTATCTCCGCGTTATCGCCGTACGACAGAGTAGCAAAGACACGCGGCGAATCGCTCTCTTCCCCATTTTCGGCAGCATCGTCGCGACGACAAAAGTTGCGTTCACTCCCGGCGTCTTCGCCACGGTCGTCACCAGCGGTTTTATCGTCCGTGCCAGACATGTCACTCGCGCGTAAAATGAACAAGAGCACAGCCAACTACTACGAAGGCGCTATTATAGTTCTCCCACTGTAGCAAATTTGCCCCTCTTTTTTTTACGGAAAGAATGTTTACTTTTTGCGAGAATCAATCGCTTGCAAAATGGCACGAAAGGAAATGCTGCAATGGAGGGGGGAGGAGAAACGATATACGAAATCTCGTTTGTTTGTTAGTTTTCTTATTGATCATTCGTATCATAGGCCATGCTCGAATAGCACGACTGGAAACGCGCAATCGCGCACATATTCTTGCTGCGTGCGGTTGATACCCAGTTCGACATTGTAGATTGCGTCCGTGCGCAAGACATGATTTCGCAATTCGCGACCGTTTTTATAAAATTTGCCGCAACTGTCGCACATTTCGTAATGCGTGACGATCGGCGCCGCCTCAGCGGCGGCGACTGACAATTTGGCGGATCCGCGACAACAGTGAGCGGCGTGGTAATTCAAACCGTTCTGTTGCACGAATGAATCGCCGCAACGCTCGCAAAGATAAAGATTCAGTCGATAATGCACGCGAATGTGCTGCAGATAATGAAACGTTTTATCGAACACGCGATGACACACGTGACATTGCAAAACGGTGGTCATCGTAGCAGCAGATGACTCATCGCGCAGATGCGTATCGCGGCGCGATCGTTCGCGATGAAACGGTAACGTCGTCTGCCGAGCCACCAATCGAGCGCTTCGAGCCAGCAGTTTCTTGTTAACATACGCCAAAAACGCAACGTCGCTCGCGTCAACGATAAACAACGATCGACCGCGTCGCTCGTTCACGATCGTCGCCGTGGTTGGTACGCAGTACCAACTTGCGCACGTATTCTGTCGCGGCCACTGTACACCGGGCGATCGCGCATCTTTGAACGATCGCGGACGCGCCGTGCTCCGCAGACAGTCGAAGGAGCAAAAGACGTTTATACGCGCGAGTCAGTCGCACCATACTGTCAAACAAGTTCGCTATGTGACGATAAAAACGCCACAGTCTCAGTTCCCTTCTTTCGTTGTCTCGCAGTCGCACCTTTTCACGCCGCTCATCACCGTTACGACGCGCGATTATCAGTCGCACGCTTTGCTCAATGTTCGCGATCATTGTCCGCACGCGCGACACGACGAGCACGTCGCAGCTGTTTTTGCACTCGACCATATTTGCAGCAACGCCACTTCTTTGCGCGCGACGCGATCGCCGAACTGTTGTACAAGTTCCTCTGTCCCACGAAACTCGCCTGCTCATTTTATAGCACATCCATATCCATCAGATGGTTTAGTACATCGATCAGCGTCACCGCGTTCGAAGAGTCTCGCTCGGCCAACAAAGATTCGAGCGATACGACCACTCGTGTGCGGTGCGATTCGACACAGACGCGGTCTTCCGATTCGGCGTCGCGCATAAACGAACGCACCAGCTCGAGGCGACCGCACTCTAGACATCCGGCGCTGTACACCGCGGCGGACGACCCCACGGTGTCTTCGTACGAGATTGCGTCGATCGGACGCGGCTTCAGCATCAACACCGAACATTCGTTTCGTCGACAACGAGCGACTCTGCCGCCGGTATTGGTCAAAAAGTAAAACTGGTCGTTCGCACGATAGTACACGTACCATTCTAGCGGATGTACGATAACCAATCCTTCGCGTTTGCGCCGAAACACCTCGGCTCGCAACATCGACGGACCGACATTGTCGATGTACTCGCCGAGAACGCGTTCCGCCGCACGCTGACCCAGCCACCAGGAATTTTGAGCCAATGACAAACGAGCGTGTGAAACGCTTTTCTCCGCAGCGTTGATGCCGCGCAACGAAGACGCGTCGATCAATCGCGCTTCGTCAAAGATCAAACGCGCGCCCGCGATATACGACAAAACGCGCGCCGTGACGATCGAGATCATCGCGATGCCGCGATCGCCAATAGTGCAAACGTACCCATCGGTGTATATCTTTCCGGGCGATCGTTACCTATCGTCGACGCGCCGCAGTGTATCGCACCGAGTACTGCGAATCGTCGTCAGATGTGATCATTGGTTCCGATACGATTTCAGCGCGATCGCCGTATCGCGATAACAACGACGACTATGAAACTGACTCGCTGTTTGGTAGTCGCGAGGTCGTCCTCGGTACGATAGCTCGTTCCCTAATCAGGTGCTCGCGTCCTCGTTGGTTGACGATGTCACTTGATGTCGAGATTCTCTGTTACGACACACAAACGACCCTAGACGGCGCGATTCGCGCAATCGTCATTGCGTCGGCGAGGAAAAAATGATAATTTGCGCACATTACGCGACACTTACACAACAATGACACATTGAGCGGAAACAACACTGAACGGAAACAAATACGCGAATCATCTATCGCGCAGAGCCATCGAGCACACCTGAGCGGCGGCGTTTCGATCTCGCTCCTCGCGCTCCTCCTCTTCGGTACTGGTGAACGAACTGACGATCGCGTTGTCGAACACCGAGAAACACGACTGCTTGCTGACCACGAGTGCGCCATACACGGAGAATATCGTCAAAGAGCCGCACAGAAACACCACGAAATTCTTATTCCATGAGAGAATCAACGCGATCAGCAGCACGATGGCCAACAAGCATATAATGTACGTGACATTTCGCGTGTTCCACAACACCGTCTTGCAGTCGGACCACGTTGCCGACATCTTGGCCAGACCGGGCGCCAGCGTGCGACGAAGGTTGTTGAACGTATCGCGAACATTCAAACGCTCGTTCTCGCGATGATCGTTACCGCCGCCCGACATTTGTGCGACTCGCGTCGAACCGAGAGATGGTGAAAAGAACGAAACTCTGAACGCGGTAGTTGCGATTGTCTCCTTTCTCTTTCTTATTAGGTAACGAGAAAACGATCATCGCGAAATCACGTTTTTACGCGTTTATTACCAGATCACGCGGTGCAGCTACGGTGTCGGCGCCTCCTTCTTGAAACTGAACGGCCAGGTACAGCATCGACAGTTCATCGTGAGCAGCGCGTCTCGCATCGACCGATCCGTGAATCGCATCATCGTTTTCCTCGTTATCGCGCGTTGCGGTCGTCGCTGGTGGCGTGGCTGCTAGTGCGTCGGTACTGCTGGAAATTGTCAGCGACGAATCCGCCTCCGCGTCCATCACACCTCTGCCAGTCGCTGTAACAGAGCGCGACACTGTGACACTCTTGTCGGATGACTCGACCGCGTCATCGAATGTACCTTCGCCATTAACAGGCTCCACGTGACCGATCAATGGACGATTGTCGAAATTGACATTGTCGTGCGTTATGCGACCGTCAATTCGCATCGGCAGACGCATGCAACGCGGCTTCGCCCGTTGTCCGCTCAATCCGTACAGATTGTACGTTTTGACGCTTCGCGGCAGCATAACATCTTTACCGAATTGACGAGACACATTGTCGGTCGTTGTGGTGATCACGGGCAACACTTCCCGTTCGCGAGCGTCTCGCTTTGGACGCTGCGACTCGTACGCTACCACTCGCGGCGTCAGTTCCACCTTTATGCTCGGCGAAATGTGCAAGCCCGACGGCATAACTATTATTCCCGGAATCGCTTGATTCATACGCATGGTACGAGTAAACGTGAGATTGCACGTGTCGTTTGTTCCGTTCCGATGCATAATGAATGCGCTCGGTGGGGACGGCAATGCCAACTTGTCACCGTCCAACAACCATCGGTTCTGACGAACCGTCTCGTGAAAGAACAAGACTGAGTGCATGATGATTTTTTTTCCTATTGCTAGATCGACGACGTAAGGACGTTTGGGGACGAAATCGGCGCGTCAACGCGTTCGATCGATCGACAAAATTGACAATCACTCTTAGACATTATATCGGAAAGAGCGATCGCTCGATCGCTCGATCAACGGTCAAACGCTCGCCTTGTTCGCTATGAACGACACGCATGCACCGGGACTACGGAAATTGATTGTACGAGCGATCGAACGAGCGGTCGTTGTTTGCGGACCGTTGTTGACACTGGACGATGCAATCGAGCGAATCGAGAACCTCGATTCCAACGGAGCGGATGACGCGCTGCGACAATTGCTCGCTCGAGAATCCACAACGGTAAAGAAACACGACGCACCATCATCAACCATTGTCGCGCTGTCACGCGATCATATCGCGATTGTCGTGCTGTCGCTACTGAGTGACGTTGGAGCGCTCGAGCCCGATGACGCCTCTTCAAACAAATTCATTGCGGGCGTGAATAACCGTGAACGACTCGGCGACAAATCGACGCTACGTCGAAAACTAGTGACCAAACGTTTGCGAGCGTTTCTCGAGCGCGATCGCGCACACGATCGGAGGAGCGCTACGTACGATGGCACGCTGGACTCGAGCGATTTCTTCGAAATATTCGACGTATTGAGTGCAGCCGGTTGCTTGGTCGCAAAAGTGTCGTCGAGCGATGAGATCACTGACGCAAAAATTAGCGATTTTTCAACGAAACGTACGAACGCGCGTCGCATTCGTACGTACGAACAACGAATCGCTCCGCTGTTCGATGCTCTGTCTCTAGGCGCAAATTCGACAATCTGACAGAAGCGTCAATTACCCCACCCATCCTTTGTACGAAGAAAAAACAATAATAAAGCGATGTTTATAACGCTCCTACATTTGTACAAATGGTCCAACATGAAGGGTTGACGATGCGACGTTCGTTAAACGTTCGCGCGACGCTCGACGTTCGTTCGACTCCGAAGCGCTCGAGATCGCGGCGCAATCGCACAATCGTACGATTGTACAGTAGTAACGTTCCCCTGTACGTAGTACGGAGCAGTAGCGTTCCCGGTCCTATTGTACCTCTGACTGCTCCGTACTACGTACTGTACAATAGTACCGGCCGCGCGACGGAACGCCTCGTTAGTTCCCACTTTTGTACAAAGATCCGGCATAGAGGGGGTAAAATGTATATAACGAGGCGTTCCGTCGCGCGGCCGGTACTATTGTACAGTACGTAGTACGGAGCAGTAGCGTTCCCGGTCCTATTGTACCTCTGACTGCTCCGTACTACGTACAGGGGACGTTACTACTGTACAATCGTACGATTGTGCGATTGCGCCGCGATCTCGATCGCTTCGGAGTCGAACGAACGTCGAGCGTCGCGCGAACGTATTGCGAAGTAGTAGCGTTCCCGGTCCTATTGTACCTCTAACTGCTCCGATCGTACTATGTTTTGAGCGCTTGACGATCGCTCGACCGTGATTCGATGATGATGTAACTTTTGCTCGAGGTTCGTACAACGTTCGCGCGACGTTCGACGTTCGTTCGACTCCGAAGCGCTCGAGTCCGCGGAGCGATCGCACAGTCGAGCGGTTGTACAATAGTAACGTTCCCCCCGTACGTAGCACGGAGCAGTAGCGTTCCTGGTCCTATTGTACCTCTGACTGCTCCGTACTACGTACTGTACAATAGTACTGTACAAAAGTGGGAACTTTAAATAACCAATAAATGACGTTTGTCACGCTTCCTTTTGTACAAATGCACAGTACGGAGGGGTAAAATGTATATAACGAGGCGTTCCATCGCGCGGCCGGTACTATTGTACAGTACGTAGTACAGAGCAGTCAGAAGTACAATAGGACCAGGAACGCTATTGCTCCGTACTACGTACGGGGGAACGTTACTATTGTACAACCGCTCGACTGTGCGATCGCTCCGCGGACTCGAGCGCTTCGGAGTCGAACGAACGTTTCGCCTCGAAATCAACATATTTAGAGTCAAGCGCGCCCAAAATTGCTAGTCATTCGATAACATTCCAAGTGCAGTATTATCAATGCGCAACTGTACATTTGTACAGTTGCGCATTTGCGCAGCGTACCTTGTGCGGAATGTGTGACGGCGCGTGGTGCTGTTTTGAATCGATTTGAAAGGTGCTGGAATAATAATAAGACGTCAGATGAGCAATAACTACGTATATTTTTAAAATTGTACAAAATCATCTATTTCTAGCCACAATTCTTCTATCGGTTTGGGAATAACATTTTCATACAATGTAAATAAATCGTTTAAATTAAAAATATCGGCAGCATCTTCGTACTCTTCTTGCCAAGCGCCTCGATGCAAGTGTTCCGCTTCGTGGCGTCGTTCCTGTCGCTTTAAATATCTTTTCCCTATGCGCACATATCCGGGCAATCTAATCATGGTGTAGCTTTTGATATCATCATTGACGCCCAGGCACTAAAAACATGTACAAATAAATACAAATTGAACATACGACAAAAATGTTCATCGTATATACAAATGACAATACTACTCACCAATATAGCCAGAACAATTGCGCACTCGCGCATATATTTCCTTCCGTGACTAATATTTGAATTTTTAGTCGATTGGTCCGGTCGTCGCAAAGCTCGCTTGCGCTGACGTTCGTCAATGCTAAAGTAACCAGCAACTTTGGACGGTGGGACCATCGAACGCTTGCCAGTGGTATTGCACAAACACTGAAAAAAACGAATCGTTGAGACTCGCGAATAAATTTGCAATTGCTCGAGTAAACAATGTAACTTACGATCTTTGCAAATTGCTCATCGTCGTACATCCACTCGTAATCATCAGGTACGTAAGTATCCAACTCCTGATCGTAATGCCATGAATGGATAACCGAGCCAGTCTTCGATTGCGCTCATGGTGTTTCCGTGTTCGATGTCTCTGGAGTTCTGATGTCGGACGATGCGGCGTACGCTCGTTATATACCTCTTGCGAGAATGTTGTTCTCATTCTCTTATCGAGTTACTGCTCAAAAGATAAGATATCTGAGAAAAACACACAGCGGCGCGTAGATAGTAACTGCTCATTGAAACCATTATGTAACTTGATCGATGGCTGAAACAAGGATCGCGGTCACTGGAACAAGGGTGCTTCCGAACGGTGCTTGTGTACAATCGCAATTTGTACACTGTCTCGCCTTCGATGACAATTGCTCGATGTGGTCGAGAGCGATTCCCAATGACTGTGAAACGCGCAAACAATTGCGACGGTGCGCGAAAAGAACAATTAATTCGGAACGTTATGCGCGCACGGTCAGACAGCCGTGCGATTCGACGACTATAATTTTTACGACGCCCGAATCACGCAGCGGCGATCTGTGCGAACGCGAATTCGCGCATTTGGCGAGCGAACGCGCCGATCTCGCGCAATGACGACCCACCGGTCACATACCGACCTCTTTGAAGCGTGCTAGATTGTGCGACGATCACGTTCGCAATGGAAATCGACAATTGGCCGTTACGTTGCGCGATTGGTTCGCTTCTCGTCACGATTGTCTGATGCAGGACGACAGTATCGTCGGTTCCTCCGATATCGACGATGTCAGTCGTCGTTTATTGAATGCCATGTGTCTCGACGTTGTGACGTATTCCGTGTCGCCAGGATGCAATCGCTCCATCGCCGAGATAGTGGAACGTAACGCGCAAACACGCGACGAATTTTCAGGCATCGTGAGCAAATTTAATTTGGACGATGGTGTAGGCACGGTAAATTCGAGCGATGATCTACCGGAGACATTGCGCGGTCCGAACGGTCGCGTAGTCAAGCGAAGGGTAACATCGTCTACGGTGCGCAAGGCGACGAACGCGACCGTTCGTACGGGAGCTTCAACGAACGACAACGAGGAGCATCGTCGTCACAAACTCACCGCGTTAGATTCAACAACAAACAATCACGACGCAACGACTGAACGAGTGACCATGTTGCAACACGATCGTCATCGTCGCAACATGTAACGTCTCGTCTTTCCTAAGAGTGACGATGACGGTTGTCCTCTGTTTTATTTTAGGCCTACCTGCATTCACCGGCAATAGCCAGGGGCGCCGAGGACTATGTCGAGAGGGGTTCCAATGATTTGTTGTGGGTGGTTTTATTTAACTATTATAAGTAATATTTCTACGTTTAATATTATCTGTTTGCTTGCAGGTCGGAACTATATGGCTAATAAGTCAACAATACTGTAGATTATATATGCTGCTTTTGTATATGTATTTATAGACAACAAAAAGGTTTTACATAGTATATTTTTTTTGTTTGAATAGAGCGCGATATCTAAAAATTATGTAATTTATAAAGTTCTGGTTTAAATGGCTTCCGGTACTAATGGTTAGGCTAATATGTGTAGGAAGGGTGATATGTTAGCGATGTAGTAAGCCTTTTCCGCTTCGTTTTCTTGGTCCGAGAGGGTAATAGCTTCTACGTCAGATTGTTCTCCAAATAAACGGGGTTTAGTATCTGTGGTATTTTGTGTGTGTGCGTATGAATAATATGTTGATGCCTTAAGGCTAGCTTGGCTGGTTGTGTCCGCGACTGAAACCTGTCCTAATTCGGAGGATGAAATATCGCCCGTTGTGTTTTGGTTACATAAAGTTGTCACATCCGAAATAGACCTGTCGTATACATGTTTGAATGATTCTTTTAATTGTTCGTTTTCAATTTCCTTCGTTGGGCTCGCTGGTTTTATCGCCTGTTCTGATTTTAGTTGTTTGTTTTGTTCTTCTATCCACGCTCTAGTACGAGCTATTTTAATTAAGTTTCGCCTACGTACGGCGACTCCACTACGCTTTGGCATCTATCGGAAGGTTTGTTTATCTTATTTCGGATATTTTGTTACAGAGGGTGTTCCAGGTGCATTAATTTACTCACTATTGGATGATTGGGTACAGGTTCACCTATCCACGTTGGAACAGTACCAGGATGTTGGAGCTCTACCCTTTTCAGAGCTACCAGGAAAGTTTGTGGAGAGAATGGAGCTCAATTATTAGAGCTGCCGGAAGGATTCTTAAAGTTAAATTTGTTCTAGAGCATCAACATGCGGGTAAAGCGGCCTGACTAGGAGCTCAACAACGCATGGAGCTGCCTGGATATGGCTCGACAATGCATAGTGCTACCAGATCCGATTTGTACGTAATGCAAGGGGAATGCTATCCTCAAGGAAGTTTCCGATGGATAAATTGCGAGGAAACCAGGAGCTCGACTACGCTGGGAGCTGCCTGGTTAATAAGGATATTTTAGAGCAAATTAATGAAAATGGGTCCCTTCTGCGTTACATGTCGTGTGCAATTAGGCAGAGTATATAAAAGCGTAATATATATATATATTTACTCAATATTATTCAATAAATCTTTATCTTCATAAAGATAATACAAAGCATTAATAATATTTGTAAAAACATTTATATTTACATAATTTAATTTAAATTTATATATTTATAAAAAGTTAATGAAATTTTAAATTTACATAAAAATAAAAATATAAAAGTGTAGATTTTAATTATACAATATGATATGTTTTGATTTTAATTTACAATAAAAACGTTACGATAGATTTTGTCATAAATCAGAATGTGTATATTAATTTAAATTTTGACATATTGTTTTTGAATTAAGTACGTTGAATTATAAATTCTTTTAGTATTAGGTGCGCAACAAGTTCCCGCTGTTTTTCAAGAGATGGCTCCAGTAGTAAGTGCTGGTCGATTGTGACATAACCGAAACGTCATAAACCAAGCTTAGACATATGGTAAACAAACCGCTTTGACACATTAGTGATTTTGTTTTTGCGTCATATACTTTTGGTTGTGTGAAAATGTCTTATTTTGTGCCGAATAATCGTCATTTGCGGGAAGTGTTGCTTTTCTTCTTTCATTCGAAGAAAATGGCGGCTGAAGCGCTTCGAGAACTCCAAAAAGTTTACGGAGATGCTGCTCTAAGTGAAACAACGTGCCGTGATTGGTTCCGTCGCTTCAAAGACGGTGATTTCGATGTTGACGACCGTTCGCGTGAAGGAAGGCCAAAAACCTTCGAAGACGCTAAATTGGAGGCATTGCTCGATGAGGATCCGTGCCAAACGCAAAAAGAGCTTGCTTCAGCATTAGGAGTTACCCGCCAAGCCATTTCCAAGCGATTGCATGCGTTGGGAATGATTCAAAAACAAGGAACTTGGGTTCCTTATGATTTGAAGCCAAGAGACGTTGAGCGTCGTTTTTTCGCCTGTGAACTACTGCTCCAGCGGCAAAAAAGGAAGGGTTTTCTGCATCGCATCGTTACGGGTGATGAAAAATAGATTCATTACAGCAACCCAAAGAGAACAAAATCATGGGGACTGCCCGGTCATGCTTCTATGTCGTCGGCTCGGCCGAATATTCACGCTGCGAAGCTTTTGCTGTGTATTTGGTGGGACCAGGGCGGTGTTATTTATTATGAGCTGTTGAAACCGAACGAAATCATCACTGGGGAACGGTATCGAACTCAATTGATGCGATTGAGCCGAGCACTGCGCGAAAAGCGGCCATAATACGAGCAGAGGCACGAAAAAGTGATTCTACAGCATGACAACGCTCGGCCTCACGTTGCCAAACCCGTTAAAACCTACTTAGAAATGCTCAGATGGGAAGTCCTACCCCACCCGCCATATTCCCCAGATATTGCGCCGTCCGATTATTACTTGTTCCGTTCGATGGCACATGGTCTGGCTAATCAGCAGTTCCGCTCATATGAAGACATCTCAAAATGGCTTGATTCGTGGATAGCCTCAAAAGACGAACACTTCTACCGTGACGGTATTCGAGCTCTGCCAGAAAGATGGGAAAAAGTTGTCGCTAGCGATGGGCAATATTTTGAATGATTCATTTGTAACCATTTTTTCACAATAAAGTTGCATTTTCATCAAAAAAACAGCGAGAACTTAGTTGCGCACCTAATAAATAATTTTGCTTATCTATGAAAGTAAATATCTCATGGTTGAGCAAAGGATGTATAACCAGGTGGAATTGATTGTTCGCAAAGTGCATGTCGAATCTTCATTCTCACTTATAAATTTACTGTAAATATCTTAGCAAAAATAAAAATGGCTGTTTTTACATAAGGTAGCAAATATGTTTTATGTGTATGAATAAAAATATGTTGTTGTAACTTTTCCAAACTTTGGAAAAGAAACAAATATGTTATTATATTCATTCATTACAGTGTCAACATCCTTTGACACATTTGATCCAAATACATCTGCTTGTTCTTGGAGGCATATAAAAACTTTCGAAAAGTTTTCCTGATGCTGTAACTGTATATTGTATAGTGCAAAAAACTGAGTGATTTTATTATAGCCTCCAATGTAAGCATCAATTATTTTTCTTCCTCTGTATTCCATCATTCTTTAAACATTTATTCTGTACTCACATCCCATTTAACCCACGTTTAAAACATAATTGTAATTGTAGAAATATGATTGTATTTATAAATAATTAGAGCATTTATTTTTAAAATTTTAGCTATTGTTGTTTCAACTGATTTGATTTCAGTATGCTTCACATATTTCGTAAACTATTATGTATAGCAGTATACATTTGTTGTGAAATTTAGAATAGTTTAGATAAATATAATTGTTCATATAAATCATAATTTATAAACATGAAAAAATTTATAAAACATGCGTTAAATAATTTTAATGAAACAAAACAAAACTTAGGATAAACAATAACTCTACCTGGTTTAAGTTATGTTGAATTATTGTTTTACCTGTAAATCACAGTTTAATTAATAAAATAAAACAAAAAAAATAACGTGTGTAAATAAATGTTAAAATTAAATATACTGATAAATTAAATATTATGGAAATCTATTTTTGTAATTAGAGTAATTTGTTCTTTTAAATTGTGCTTACACATATATAAATGAGTGAAATTTTGGCATTTATATAATACAATTTGTTAATGATGTATTAGTGATACAAATATTGTTGAAGAAAAAATTACTGATGCAAAATAAAGGAATAGTTTCTAATAGCAGATAAATTGCTGGATACGAATAAATAACTGGAATAATTTAATTGCATTGTTGGATAGTCTTGATCACATAAATAAACTCATATTTTCTATTACTTTAAGTTAAACTTTTCAAAAATATCATTGAGAGATACTTTGTATTTACTTCATATTTTTTAGATTATCAATAGTTATGTTGAGAAAACTTAGAATTGAAATCAGTGTTGGCGTAAAAGATTATTTTTCATATAAAATAAATATAAATATAATTAAATAGCATTGCAAATTTAGTAACTTTACAATGCTATTGTTGTTTCAAAGAACAAAATGTCAACATTTAAGTTAATATACATACATTCTGATCCATGACAACAGGTAACGTTATTAGTTCATTTAATAAAATAAGCTAATACAGTAATGGTTCATGACTCTGTAACGATGTCCCATTTAGAAAAATTTATTATATATATATTTCATTATATATATATATTTATTATATATATATTTCATTATTTTCTTTTAAGAGGTAAGAGTATCAAAGTTTAATGAAAATCCTGTATTCGCACTCCTAATGTTCTCCTCTTGAGTCGTGAAGTAACGATGTAGATTGAGCAGGCTATTTATAGAACATGTTCTGTCAGAATCCTTTTCTCTTAAGTATGCAAGAACCAATATTTCAAAAAGTAATGTTACAACAAATTCCATTTGATATCTTTTTCTGTATATTTACATTTATTTATATATTGCAAATTCATTAATAAAAGTAAAATGTATAAGTTTACCATGAACAAATTTATTTTACACACACACATACACATACACACACACACACACACATATATATTTATATATATATATCTTAGAATGTTTAAGAATCCGACAATGTTGCTATGCACAGATGTTCCTATATATCACAATTTTCAAAGGGAATATATATCTTTTAAATCAAAGAAATATGCATTTGATTAAAACAAATTTACAAATGAAATAAATTAATCATTTTTATTGAAAATGATTTCTATATCAAATCCTTTTTTTTATTTTTAGAAAATAACTTCTTACATACACGTTTCATTAAATATACGATGAGTGATACAAGAAAAATAAATTTATATACGGGAAGACATAAGCGACGATTAGTTCAGCTGAATTCTGAAAATGATCTATCTGCTTTACGAGATAATATATTGGACAGAAATGTTCATGAAATTGAAGGAATTCCAACATCATCTAATGTGCAGCCTATCTGTTCTAATGTTAATTATGATAATAATCATGATTATAATAAAGTTGACATGGAAAGCAATAGCGATATTGACATTGATTTGCTACATTATAGCGACGATGAAGTAAATACTTTTTGTGATGAAACTGATGTTTTGTATGAGGACTTCATTTATGATTATAGTGATAGCGATTACACCGATAGCGACAACTGTAATAGTAATTCTTTAAGTGAATCAGATTCAAGAGAACCTAATGCTTACGGCCATAGAGAGCTTTACGAAATTAATGAAATCAATGATGCTCAAATTGATAATGCAGCTTCATTTCGAGAAAGTATTCGAATTTGGGCTTTGGATTTTAAAATTTTGCATAATGCTTTAACAGTGTTATTAAGAATTCTAAATGATAATATTAATATAAAGTTTCCAAATGATTCGAGAACATTTTTAAATACTCCAAAGCATGTACAAGTAATTTCGATGAAAAATGGTCAGTATTGTCATTTAGGTTTAAAAGATGCTATTATACGTATAATAAATAAATTGATTGAAATTAAAGCTCTCCATGACAAAGAAAAAGAAATAAAATTGTTTATTTCAACTGATGGTGCTCCACTAGGAAAATCTAGTGCTTTGTCAATTTGGCCAATATTGTGCTCACCGACTGTTATTAACTTTGTTCAAGCGATTGGAATATTCGCTGGCGAAAGTAAGCCTGAAGATTCTAATGAGTTTCTTAATCCATTTATAAATGAAGCAGCAGAATTAATTAATAATGGTTTTTCATACAAAGGAACTAATTATAAAATCAAAATACAAACCCTTATATGTGACGCACCAGCAAAATCATTTGTTTTGAAAACAAAATATCATATCGGTTTCAATAGCTGTTCCAAATGTAAAATTTATCGACAAAATATCGATAATACTATCTGCTTTCCAAATGAATGTCCAGAACCATTATTACGAACAGACGAAGAGTTTTTTAATTTTAAATATAGTGAAAATTATCATGATGACTATCAAAAAGAAGAAACTATTTTTTAAAATATCAAAAATTTTGGAGTAATTTTAGTAAGCAGTGTGCCTTTAGACTACATGCACTTGGTGTGTCTAGGAGTAATGCGCAAATTACTTATATTATGGTTGAAAGGGCCTAAGAAATATAGATTATCCAGCAGACAAATTAATAATATATCAAATGATTTATTAAATTTACGAAAGCATTTACCTTCTGATTTTCCAAGAAAACCACGATCATTAAAATATTTAAAATTGTGGAAAGCAACTGAATTTAGAAATTTCCTTCTCTACTTTGGTCCTGTGGTACTAATAAATCAACTTAAGGATAAAGCATATGAACATTTTCTGATGTTGCATATTAGTATTCGTGTTTTAGCTGATTCAGTATCTATAAATGATCCAGCTAATATTATATGTGCACACAATCTTTTGCAGCAATTTGTTATGTTTTTTGAAAAGCTATATGGTATAAAATATATTACTTATAATGTACATAATCTCAATCATTTAGCTGCAGATGTCATCAAATTTGGATCTCTAGATAAATTTAGTGCTTTTCAATTTTAAAACTTTATTTGTGCATAAAAAGATTAATTCGTAAAGGAGAGAAACCCATACAACAGCTAGCTTATAGACTTGAGGAATCTAATCACGCCATTGTTCGCTCCACGAAAATTTTTAGTAGAAATAAAAATAAGTTTAACAAAACACATTCTAATGGACCATTAACAAAAGATCGAATGTATATTACTCAATACAGAGTATTTCAAAACGGCTCAATAAATATTAATTGTGATGATGATAATAACGATTGCTTACTTTTAAAAAATGGTTATATCATAAAAGTTTTCAATTTTGTTCAAGCTGAAGACCATCAATATTACATCATTGGACAAAAATTGGAATCTCAAAATAATTTATATGAAATTCCATATAGATCCAGTTTATTAAATATTGTAATCGTGAACAAGAATAAACAATCATTAAATTCCTGGCGATGTGATGAAATATATGCAAAAATTTGTAAAATACAAGTTAAAAATCAATTAATTGTATTTCCAATTTTACACACAAGTCAGTAAGTTTACGAAATTAAAAATTAACATTTTTATTTAAAGTATTTGATCAATATTTCATATTTTTCTTTTCTCTTCCACTCTTCTTTTTACCCCAATTTCCTCCGCAGCGTGATTAATCCCTGGTTTTGCGTGATAGGCGCACGGTAGGCGAATTAGTTTTTTATCGCGGTGAGCACAAATATTCGTTGTAGTTTTAGATATTGTTTATCATATACACTTTTTTCACAAAAAATATCAAAGAAAAATTCAAATAAATAATTTGTTAATAAATATCTATATAATTAGTATAAAAAATTCAACATTTCAATAAAAGTGTTGCGCGAGTGCAGGGCAAACAGCCCAATAGATTGTGTTTTGGCCTAAAAGCACCAGGTAACAATTTTATTTCTCAATATTCGTATTCTACTAAATGTAAGCCTTTAAAATAGTATAACAATGTACTGGTAAACTTCCACAATTGTTTCTCTAGAAAATTATCAAATAATATATGTAATTATGCATCTAAATACAAATGTAGATGTTAATATTATTTTAGAGTACGTTAAGTAATTTATAATAGTTTGAGAAGATTAATTATTAAAAGAAAAGAATTTGAAGAGAGCATACTTACTTAAAATCAACTTTTTATAAGTTTTTTGTGGAATGTAAACTTTATTGTAAACAATCATAAATTGAAGTTTATGTTTAGATAAAATATGGTTAAATTTACATTTTTGTTGTTCAATTCCTTCAAAGCAAATTATATATACTTATAATGCGCTAACTAAATATTTAATATAGTAAATAAATTATGTGAATTATTTTCAGTTAGTACTATGTATTCAATAGCTGAGTTCGATGATGGTATACTAGCAGTACCTACTGCTTGGTTAAACTTGACAAAAAGGCGTGTAAATATCCTCCTTATAGAAACGATAAAGATATATTAGATGCAATAAAAAGAATGGAGATCGCAAAAGATGAATGGATAACATACAAAGTAAAAAGGATCTTTGGAACTGCAGGTAATGTATTTGAACAATTCATTAGTATTTGTTTTTAGGCATAATGTCTGTATTAGTCCCCTATATTTAAAAATTGTATTTTCTATAATTATTCTTTTCGATATTATACATATTTATAAAAAATTATGCTAATATACTGTTAAAGTTAATAAATATTTACAGATCACACAGAATAATTAGTAACGTAACGAATATAGAAGTCTATTTTATTTAGGCATTATATCATAAGTACAAAATATAGACAGTTGTTTCTTGTAATATTTATCTTTTTCACTAATTTCATTTTGTACATTTATTATGTTACTAATGTTCAATTGTTAAGAATATTTTTTCAACTATTTTAATTTTCACGAACATTTAATCTATATTTTATTTGATATGATATTTGTATATTTCAATTTACTTATGAGTGTCTGAAACGGTACTCAACTTTGCTATTGTTTTTCTTAATGTAAACTTAATGATAACCACATAAGAAAATGAAAGTAGTTAATATTTATAGATATAGCTAAAAGTAAAATATTGTAAATCAGTTTACTTTTTAATAAAATTTAGATACATATGACGTCGCAAAAGAGAAGCAACAGATCGCAATAGAAGAATCTGATCTTGAAAATAATGAAAAACTAAAGAAAAGTAGACATTCACGGAAGAGGAAGGAAAGAAGTACTTCTTCTGAGAATGTGGATGCTACAAGTAGTTCAGAAGGCAATGGGTGCTTTCCAGCAACGTACACAAGTGACACTGTGTAACACAGTGTCCGACTCAGTGCTTTCCAACTACGACACAAGTCGACACAATTGGACGCAGCTAAAATGCTGTGTTCGACTGTGTTGTCACTCCATGAATACCAACATTTTTAAATCTGATACCATTTATTTTTCTACGGAGTGGTAATTCTGATAGGAGGTAAACATTTTTAAGGTTATATTGAGATGTAAAGGACATGAGGATACACCTACAACTAAGAAGAAAAGTGAGGAGATATATTAGAACCACGGAAGGTATTTAGTACTTTTTTATTATTTGATTACTCAGGTAGCAAAATAATGTCTAAAGATGTCTAAAGACATTTTAATGAAGTATTATTGACGTCTTTAGACGCCAATAGATTTTTAATTGCATTATAAAATATAACATTTATATTGCAGGATGTAAAAATATATGTGTATTAACATTTTTAGATATTAAATAAATATAAAAGCCTTAGCATGAGGATGGTTAGCAAATTATTTATTGTATTATATGATACAGTTATTTTAATAATAAATAACCTAGGCTTGCTGCCTGGGTTATTTGTTATTAAAATAAATGTATCATATAATACAATAAATAATTTGCTAACCATCCTCATGCTAAGGCTTTTATATTTATTTAATATCTAAAAATGTTAATACACATATATTTTTACATCCTGCAATATAAATGTTATATTTTATAATGCAATTAAAAATTAACATAATTTTAATGATTATATGTTAATTATACATTAATTAATTATTATATATTTAATTATAATAGCAATACAAGCAGTGAATGGATTTGTATGTAAACATTGCAATGCGTACATTCCTCATGGAATGTACGCATTGCAACTGTTTTAAAAATAAAAATGTTTACATGGACAACAACATTTTATTTGTAAATGAGAACCTGGATGTCAACAACGAACGTAATTTTATTTATTAATATGGCAGTATAACATATTTATTAACACGTTTGCTATCAACATCAGATATATAAGACAATGGCGTTTTTCTTTGTACATTTGCGTATAAACAAACTATGTCTATTACACAATTATATGTAAACAAATTAATGTTTGTAATTTGTGGGTAGAATTTCTTTAATATTATTTACTTTAAAACTATAGTAGCAAACGTGTTAAATATAAAAGTCATTTTCTTACTTTAATTCCAAAATATTTTATGAATTAAAACTGAAATAAAATCTTATATAAAATATTTAATATATGCAACATGGTTTATTCTATACATACAATTTATGAAAAACAATTTATATTTTTTATAATTTATTCTTACAGCAACTGATAACTGTCGAAAAACGATATCTACCATCATGTAGTGAAACCATGAGTACCATGTAGTGAAAAATCTGTTAAAGAAAGTAATACATATGTATATATATATATTTGAAATTAAAATATTATTCTGTCATTTTTAAATATGTCATTTTTATATTTTATAGATGCTATGTGGACTGATAATGCCATAATGGCTCTTTTCAGTCTCTACGAATCCAATATGCATGTTAGATCATCCAAAGAAAAAAACTAAAATTTGGATAGCAATATCAAATGGTCTGAAAGATTTCGAAATTGAAGTATGATGAAAGACAAGATACTTTATATAAAGAAAATTATACAATTTTGTTTATACAAACAGCCTGTATTATATTTTAAGAAAAAATCTCGACTTTGAACGTTCAATCATAAAACAATATTTAGAGTCCAGCCTCATCTCACACAGCAAAAATATCCAAAATACATCATAAAAATATTATAGATATCGCCTCGTGATTATTTTGGATATTTATGCTGTGTGGAATGCACACATGCACACACACACACAGTGTTTTAGAGTTATCTATGAGAAATTCGTGGGAACATAGATCGAACTGAGGTGAATATAAGAGTCTCATACCGTTTTGCGATATTTGCAATAATTTTCGAGAAATGAATTAAAGAAATTGATGAATGATCACACACAATATGGCAAATGAATCGCAATAACAATGCCTGTCGTTGCATGCTAGATCAAAGTGAACAAAAAATTCTTCTATCATTTTGCAAATAACCAAGTAGATTTTTAATTAAAGTATTAATTAAAGTAAGTTGATATATTATCGTGCACAATCATGCATCAATCTTCTTTAATTAATAATTAAAAATCTACATGATTGTTTGCAAAATGGTAAAGGACTTTTTTATTCAGTTTAATCTAATCTAAAAGTACACAACGACAGGCGTCGATATAGCAACTCGTCTGCCGTATTTCGCGTGATCATTCGTCTATTTCTATAATCAATATCTCGATAATTAATTCATTATTAAATTTCACAAAATAATATAGGACTTTTATGCTCACTTCAATTCGCCCTATGCTCCTACGAATTCCTTGTAGGTGGCTTTGGAATACTGTATGTAATCATATCGCACATGCAATATATATGTATACATCCTGTATATACTCATCATTCTGTGCCATAGCAATGCTTTTAATTAAATAATTTTTTTTCTACAGATGTCCACTGATCAGGTTAGATGGAAAATGAACATGTTACAAAAAAAATACAAAGAATGTTGTGATAACAACAAGTCAGGCAGGGGTACAATGGAATTTAAATGATATAACTGTATGAACGAAATATTTGGCAAAAATAAAGACGCAATTGCCGCACATACTATATCGAGTCAAATCATAGTAAAAAAAGTTTCCGAGTCAGCATCATCTAGCCAAAAAGATATTGTACATTGTGCTTCTGAGTCGTTACCGGATATAAAAAATCCTACAAGTCCTATCGCCTCTACTTCTAAAATTACTTCACCATTGATAAATAGTAAAAATGCAGGATTGGTAGTTTCTTCCCCTCATTCTCGACATGGAACAGGATCGAACATAGCAAATAGAAAATTAAATATTGAACAACAGTGGCTTAAATTTCTAGAAAACAAAGAAATAAAAGATACTGACCGTAATAAAAGGCATGCCAAATATGAAGAAAGTGTGATTGAGAATTTAACGCTGAAGAAACAAATAGTGACTTTAAAAAGAAAAGAAATAGAGCAGAAAAGAGAATTATCAAATAAAAAATTGAAGGAAAAAGAAAATAGGCACGCTGAAATGATGAAAATAGAAAAAACTAAATGTAAATTACTAAAAAAATTATTAAAAGAAGCAAATGTAACAAACATCTCCGATTCAGACGAATAGTAGATGATTGTTAATGTTAATAGAAAAAAAATGCTGATGAATCAATAAGATTTACCAATAACACAATAGTTAGAATAAATCTATTTGATTCAATAGAAATATTGAAATTGACATTATTTTAACTCGAGTATTATTTTCAATAGTATTGCTATTAAATCAAAAAGATTTATTCAAACAACGCTAATTCTATTGATTCAACAATATTTTTTCCGTTTACGATTATTTATCTTTGGTTATTATTAGTTACGACAAAGTTTTGATGAACTGCTCTACATATTCTAAAGTATATTTTTTACCAAAATGTTGTGTTTTAACTTTAAAAAATTTTTTTATTTATTAAATTTAATTAAAATACTTTATATTTCAGTTGTGATTTAGATGTGATTCAGATTCATTTAATTCAGTCATTTAATATTAGTTGTTAGGATATTATTTAATATAACATCAGAAGCTTGCAATACAATATATATTACATTTAAATATAATTACTTAAAAATCACTCATGGAAAAAATAAATATAAAAGTTATCTGTGATGACTCTAACGAGTAAGCCATTATTTATTGTTAATTATTTGTTTACAAAGTGCATTGTGATGAAAAGACAGTATTCCATAATCAATAATAATGACGTTTAATTATAATGATTAATAATTACATTTTCAGGAAATTAATTTCTTTGATTTTATTATGGATTACTATTATATTATAAGTACAGTCAATAGTTTAATACTTCAACATTTTTTCAATTACTTTTTTGTTTTTATATTTTGTAATTATTATACAGGACGACTCTCTAATATGAGGTGTCAAAAATCACGTCTACAAGTAGATTAGAAAAACTAAAGAAAACATTCATTTACTATTCTATAAACAACCACGTAAAATTTTAAGTTATTAATTTAAAAAATTATTAAAATTTTATAAATATAATATATTTTAATATTTATAAATATAACATAATATTATAAATATATATATATATTATAAAAATTATTAAAAAATGAATTATTACATGTGATACGGGAGATAAGTTGCGATAACGATATTATTTTTTATCGTCATGTAGAGTATTTGAAACTAAACAAAAAAGTCCTCTACCGTTTTGCAAATAATCATGTAAATTTTTAATTATTAATTAAAAAAAATTGATGCATGATTGTACCCCAGGTAGCAAGGTGACGTCTTAATGACATCTAATGACGTCTAATGACGTCTTAATAACGTCTTAATGACGTCTTTAGACGTCACCTTGCTACCTGAGATGGGACAATGCACCAACCTATTTTAATTAATAACTAAAAGTCTACATTATTATTTGCAAAATTATAATTTCTTTGTTCAATCTCGCTCAATCTACAAGCATACAACGGCAAACGTCGCTATTGCAACTCATCTCGTATCGCACGTGATTATTTGTCAATCTTTCAACAATGCAAAATTTTACGTACTTGTTCGCAAAATAGTAAAGGAATCTTTTATTCAGTTTTATCGAATCTACCTCTACACGTGATCCTTGACATCTTATGTCAGACACCTTATATCATTAAAACATGAATGTTCACTATTGTGTATGTTATATTAATTTCTAAGAAATATGTTCTTGCTATTGGATAATAAAATATTTATATTGGATGACTAAATATTTTTATTTACAATATAATAATCAGTGTACATTATTTATTCCTGGTCAAATATTTCCCTCAATAATTGCATCCTTCGATCTACTTGAAAAATTAATATTTTCATTTACATTATCATAAATATTATCATTCAGTTCCTCCATTTCGACATCATCATAATCGACATTATCATCGTCATAATTCAAACATAAATTATGTAAGATACATGCAGCTACAATTGTATTTGTAATAAACGGCATTTCACGGTATTCCGAAAAAAATTTTATTTGTCGAAAACGTTCTTTCAGATAACCAAATGCTTTTTCTACAGCCATACGCGTTGAAGAAAGTATGAAATTAAATTCGGTCTGAAGAGGAGTAAGATGACCGTTATCACGAAAAGGAGGAACAAGCCATTGTAAAGACGGATATGCAGAGTCTCCTATTATAAATTTTTCATCTGGAAAAATTACTTCTCTATGTTCATTAACTGAATTGTATAATGCAGATTTTCTCAAGACTCGTGCATCATGGAGAAAACCTGGCTGACCACAGTATATGTTAGTGAATTTCATATCCGCATCTACAACAGCTTGTAGGCTTACAGAAAAGTATTTTTTCCGGTTACAATAATCTCTTGCATTCTCCACATTAGGTTTCTCTATTTTAATTTGAGTGCAGTCAATAGCCCCCATTATATTTGGAATGCCTCTTTTAGCATAAAACTGATGACAAACATATGCGACGTGTTGTCCTTCGGGCCATTTAATAACGTCGTCTAATTTTATCAATATCCAAGCTGTCACTCGGCGAATTACTCGAAAGATAGATGAAATTGAAACGTCAAATCTATCTGATATTGTTCGTAGAGGTTCTGTATTTGCCAAGTGCCACAAAAATATAAGAAAGCTGAGTTTCGCTTCAATTGGTCTCACTCCAAACGAATGAGAAGGAATAAATCCACTTTCATGCAATTCATCTAGAATATATAAAGAATTATACGTTTTAAATATTATAAAATCATGTTTAAAAATATAAATTATTTGGTATTTAAAATGAATATTACCTATTAATCGAATTGCTAAATTACGCTTGATTCGCAAGTGCTCTTTAAATTCTAAATCTGTCCAACTATCCACAACATGAAGATAATCTTCAACTCGATGTCTTTTATACCCACTGATTAAATATTCCATTAAAGGAAACAACAATAAATAACCATCGTTTTCTTCACTACTGAAAGATGTATCATCAATTGAAGGACTACTATTGTTCCAGTCTATTTCACTGTTGCTTGAGTCTTCTGTGCTTATACTGATGTTTATCATACTCTCCAGTACAAGATTAACAACTATCTTTTCCTTCCCATTCATCTATATTAAAATTACTTAATTAATTAATAGAACTATTAATTTTTTTAATAATATAAAATTAAATAAAGTGAAAAGATAAAATAAAACATGCTATATTTAATTAATATTAAAAATAGTATTATAAAAAATATATTTATTTAATTGATTACTTTTCCATAACAATTTAATGTACATAATTTAATAAGATTTTTTTAATCATTCTCTTCTATATATTTGATAAATAAGCTAATTTATAAGAAAATTTTGTTAAAAAACACTAACCTTTATATAACTAATAAGAAAGTATCTTGTAACGATTTAGATTATTATTTTAAATTATTGACATATGTCTGTTTGCATTGCAAACTAGTAACAAGATATATAAAGTAACTGCCCTGCACTCTGACGGTGAAAGAAAAAAGCTAAGCAGCGTTCCAGCTACAAGTCGACACTGTGTAACACTGTGTCACACAGTGTATGACTGTGTTCCGTTGCTGGAAAACACCCAGTGATTCTCTACTTAAAAAAGGATATTCTAAATCTTCATTAGGATAAACAAAGTACTTAAATCCTTCAAAAAGTGTAATCAGTTCTATAAGTAGTCTCAACGTCAACATATTAAAAAATTCAAAGTTAAATAAACGGAATGAGAACGATTCGATGAACGAATCCGTAATTTCTATTGATACTGGTAATTATTTTGTATATAAAAGAAGTTATTAGGAAAATTAAATAATTATATATTAATATGCAGCTACTTTAATTTTTTAGTTTGCTTTTCTTATTGAAAAGATTGTAGAATCGTTTAATTTGATTGCCGCTAATTTATAATAATACAGTTTTTAAATGCTACATAGCTGCATTAGTTGATTTCTTTAGGTTTATACATTTAAAATGTCTATCTAAAATACCCAGTTTACTTTATTTTCTATCAAGAATATATTACTATAATAGTGCCCTAACTGTTGTTAACATATCGACTTTCGGAAATTTTAAAATTATTAAATTAACAAAAGTTAGGGCACTCTTATAGTAATATGTTCTTGATAGTAAATAAAGTAAAATATCCGAATACTATTTTTCCTTTCGACTAATACTTAGTGAGATATTGTAAGTTAAATGTTGAAAAAGTTACCAAGTTTTTCTTAAATATCTCAAAAAATATTAAACAAATGAAAAAATGTTTCAGGCAAAAGTTCTTCAAATTAATTGGTAGAAAAAGATGATATAATAAAAAATTGAGATTTCTATTTAAGAAAATTGATGATCAGTAAATATCTCGAAAGCGGCGTCATCTATGAACAAAATGCTATCGCTTTGTTATGTCCCCATTCAAGCCAAACAACTTTTGTCTTAAACATTTTTCGATTTACTGCAGTGTTTCTGAGACATTTGAGTGGGTCCTTTAAAATGGGACACTGTATGTTATGAAATACAATTAACTATTACAATTTCTATTACTATATGGAAAAATTAAGAAATGCAATATTTATTACTTATCTAACTTTACTGATTGCCGTCCCTTAATTGTAAAATATTTATACTTGAAGGAAAGTTAAAATTAAAAATATAATAAACATTTGTAATGGAATAAAATTAAAATACATATTTTTCCTAAAGAAAACAGTATTGTGATGTAATAATCACAACAAATATATTTGTTGCTAAAATTTTGCATGAAATAAAAACAAAAACCTAAAAACGAAAAGCAAAAGATGTACATATAAATATTATATTTTACAGAAAAATCTGGACTAGAAAGAACCTCAAATGCCAACAAGAAATTTGAATTCCAGGATTACAGATTTTTCACTACAGAGAAAAAATTGAATTATGCGATTGGTATGTATAAAATAGAATAGTAATGCCATTCATAATTGTAATATATTTTTAAACAATGTAAGATTGTAATTGAGTAACATAAAATGTTTTAGCTATAGAAGGATTGAACTATAAGAAAAGTATGAGAGTATTGCAAGAAAGAAACGATTTAAAAAAAAAGATTGAAAATATGAAGAATTCTAATGCACATGGTTTTTGTAACACACACAAATATTGCGACAAAGACGAAGATTTTAAAACAATTTTAACCTCTTTTTGCCACTGGAAAATATTGGACACTACAAAAAGCTGGAGGAAGAATTGAAAGATTCTAAATTACAAGAATTTATGGTATGATAAAGTATAAATATTTACCAACCTTAATAAATTTATTTATTAAAATCAAAGAAGTATAAAAAATCTCATCTGTTCATAGAAATCAAATTAGCTTATTAGAAAATAATATATTGAACAAAATGAAATGTATTTTTATTAAATAAATCCGAACCTGATGTCAAAATTACTCTAGATTACCTCATATTTTGTTCATCTTATAAAAGAGCCTTATAAGTAAATTATATTAATGAAAATCCAATTTGTTTACTTGAAAATATACTGCAAAACAAACTTAGATCTGCTGAAATTGATTTTGATACTATAATTGATGAGAGAAAATGAAAAACCTTTAAATTTTGTAATGATGTATTGTGTTTTTACTATTTTCTATTTTTTATCAACCGTAAAAAATCACAATTAAAAATTTTTTTATTAGCTTTAAATCGATATAATTATAATAAATCGTTTAATACTGTTAAAAAGAGATATTTTAATATTTGAATCAGACTTTTTAAACTGTGTATAAAATAGAAAAGGCAGTCATAAATAACAGGCAAAAACGACAACAGAGAATTGTATTTTTCTTATTATTAAAATTTTTATTAAAGACGCAATAAGTGCAGATATTGTTTTCAAAAATAAAATGAAAGATCTTAGATGTATATATTGCTGAAAAGTAACAAAAGTTATTTTTTTTATTCTGTTTCATTTGAATTAATGTTATCTTGACTACCGTTTTCCCCAAAAAACTAAATATTAATCAAAATACCTCGATTATTTTAGCACTTTAGCACCCATGAATTCTTCTTTATTTACCAGAACTATCAGGTACAGTAAAACATAAAGCATAAATATAAAGCATGGTGTGTTGCTTGGGTGTTTTTAATCTTTGCTAATTAGCATCTGAAGTGATCATATCATATAACGTACAGGTGATGGACAATTTAAAATATAATTTTATTTATGCATTTCAATTGTAAAAAAATGTCCATTTGACATATTATATCCCGTTTAAATTTACACTTCAAAATGTCACTTATTAACATTAATATATTTGCAGCAACATAATTTAATATTATAAATTTAAAATGTTTAAAAAGTATAGAATTATTTTTCTTGATTCGTAAAAGTTAAATAATTTTTGTTTTAATAAATATAATAATGCTTCTTCGAAAAGAAAAATGAAATTAACAAAAAAATACTATATAAGTATAAGACTAGACACGGCATTATTGTGTTATAAGTATATTTCAAATACTAATATACATTTGTATTCACATGAACGGACGTCTATTAAACTGGCTTGCACAATATATATAATCGCACGTTCACGCGCATATACACGCACGTAGGATACATACATATATATGTATATATATATATATATATTTATACTTTTGTTTTATCTATGCATATATACAAAATGTGATAAAAAAATTACGAGAATTTCTATTTTGATTATAAATTATTTATTTTCACCAATTTTAAAATAATCTCCATGAGATTTATTATACATAGACTAATGTCCTTTCCAATCCGCAAAACGTTTGTGGAACGCACTGCTTTCACCTTATTGTGCGAATTTGTCTTAATTTCCTCTTACTTTTTTTATTATTAAGGGCATCCCAGACTTCTATATCTTATATACAGCTACCGATATGACAGTTTTACACTTTTTTCATTGAGTTTTCAAGTTAAGCTACGGTATATCTGGCTTAAAGAATGCAACAACTTTAATTTTTCCATTAACTTAAAAATTGAATAAGAGAAGTGAAAAACTGCATGTCGCTATCCGGATACACTTTAAGAGGAGACTGCATAGAAATTTGATTAAAAAATGCTGAAGCTTCAAAATTTCATATAAGAATCAGTGTCGAGTTATTAGTCTTTGAAGAAAAAATTCTTATTTTCTAATTGTAAATATTAACATGTATTATAGATATTATCATTTGTCGAAAAATAACGTTGAGCTTTTTAAACTTAGCTCTTAATTTTTACCAAATTAAGAACTACAAATTACATAATTTTATAATTTACACGAAAACAAAACCTTTAAAATATGATTTCCTTGTGATCTAATTTGTTTAAATTATTGTATCTAAACATGCTCCACGTGTTACTCCTGTACAACGAACGAAAAAGTAGAGTTATTAAAAAGGTGAATAAAATCTTTTGCGCAAATAATTTATTAAAAAATTGGTACATTTTTTGTAAAAATTTTTATAACTTTAGAAATATATAGATCAAACATATTTAAAATTTAAGATAATTCTGTTTAAAGTATATTCACAACATGTACCAAAATTCAAGTTATAAAAAAATAATGCAATTACAATTTTCTACTTCCTATGTAATCTCTCCTTTAATTTAAAAAGTGTCTACATTTTTTTTATTTTTTATAAGAAATAGCTTTATATAAAAACTATTATTTTCTTTCAGATTTCTGAATTGGAAAAAAGAGGTGGTAAGGAGTATAACGATTTGACGAACAACATTATGTTTAAAATAATGAAAAACAGTATTGCTAAAGAATTTAGTTTAAAAGGAAGGCAAACTCAAAGGAAGGCAAAAACTCAAGTTTGAAGAAAGTCGTTTATATACATGCGTTATTGGTACGTATTTTTGTTATAATTTTTTACTTTCAGTTATCTTATGTATGTTTTATACGGTACAGTTCATGTTGTAGTAACGCTTTAATAATATGATATATTTATATAAACCTATTTATAAATGATATTTAAATATTCCAAATTTAAAGGCTATCCCAATCAGGACTACACACAGATTACAGACTATACATATCAGAATTACTTAACTTTAAAAAGCAAAAGTTTTTGAATATACATTGCAATACTTTATTTAAAAGTAAAATAATAATATATTCCAAATGAATAACATAAAAAATCACTATTAAAACAAATTATACAAAATAATCAAATTATATAAATTTAAATGAACAAAATAAATAATAAAAAGAAGTCACCGAAAAAAATCTTTAGATTACATTAATGTTTACATGTATAGGGTATAAGATAACTGGTTGTTAAATATATATTTGAAATATAAATAATAATATAATTGAAAAATGATGTAAACTTTATAGAGGCTGTGAGACACGTTTTCCCGAACAGTACGGAACATGACATAGCAATCAAAATAGGTTCGTGGTTAGCCAATGCACCAACAAGATTAACGAGAAACACGTAAGTATATGTTATTTTATATATTATAAGTTTTAATATATTAATTTTTTTCAACATTTATACTTTTTCTAGATTGAAAGAAACTAAAAAATTGAACAAGGAAAATGATACTCAACAGAAAAATCCTGATGACAAGATGGACGAAAATGAAAAATCCATATAATTTTTTTAAATTTATTATTTCTTCATTATTTTTTATTATTATCATATTATTTTTGGAATGTATAATTAATATTTATTATTTTTATATATAGATTATTTATTGCGTTGCAATTATGTAATTTAAAATTATATAAAGATAAGTATTTGAAAATTTTATGCTTATTAATTATTTTTGTAACATTCTTACATTATGAAAATGGAAATATGGGAATATTGTTGCAAAAGTCCTGTAATATTGCAATTATATCAGAGTGATGTTACTAGAATATTTTAGAAATACTGTGGCAATATTTCTATATTATAGTAATATTGTTGGAATAATATAGCAACATTTCGGGAGTGTTTCAACAATATTACAATAATATATGCAGTAATATTGTTATTGTAAAGTTAACGCAATACTTCGGAAATATTGTGATAATGTTTCTGTAACACTGACATATTTTTACAAAATTGCAGTTGTTTGCTATAATGTTGTAACAATATTTCGGGAATATTGTAGCAATATTCTTGTGATAACAAAAATATTTAAGTAATATTCCTGAAATATTGCGGCAATGTTTTAGATATATTACTGCAATATTCCTGCAAATATTGTGTCAATATGTATTGGGTGAGTGCAAAAGTTCGTGCGGAGTTTCAATAGATGGAGTTATAAGTGTCGTAAAGTGTTGTCATTAATACTTCCATCTACATATTATATAACGTTGGAAAGGTGACGTCTTCAGCTGTTATTAAAAAAAAATCATTTGCTTTCATACAAACTGCTTCGAGAAATATCACTTTAAAAATGAGTATCGATAAGGTGCATTTACGGCATGTTATGCTTTACGAGTTTCGGAAGGGAATAAACGTTGCCGCAGCCGTAAAAAACATTCAGGATGTTTATCAGGATGAAGCACCAGCTAAACGAACTGTGGAAAAATGGTTTGCTAAATTTCGGCGCGGAGAATTTAACCTTGAAGACGAGCCACGCTCTGGTCGACCTTCTGACATTGATGACGATGTTTTGCGTACTTTAGTGCTCAATAATCCGCGAATTTCAACAGAAGAAGTTGCTACAGCACTAAACGTTGACTGATCAACCGTTTTTCAGCGTTTAAAAAAGATGGGATTCGATTTGAAGCTCGATATATGGGTGCCCCATTTGCTGACCGAGAAGAACAAAATCAAGCGAATTTCTGCAGCCGTTTCTTTATTAGGGCAGCTCAATAACGAGTCGTTTTTGGATCGACTAGTGACGGGCGATGAGAAATGGGTCCTCTACAACAATGTTCAGCGCAAACGGACATGGAAATAATCAGGTGAGCATGGTGACGCAATGCCAAAGGCCAGTTTGCACTCGATGAAGGTGATGCTCTCTGTTTGGTGGGATTGCAAGGGCATAATCTATTTCGAGCTTCTCCCCGCTGGCGAAACGATTGATTCGGACAAGTACTGTCGCCAATTAACCAATCTGAATCGAGAAATAAAAGAGAAACGTCCGATTTTGTCAAATCGCAAGGGAGTCGTCTTTCATCACGACAACGCCAGACCACACGTTTCGAAAAAGACGCTGCGCAAACTGAAGAGCTTGAAATGGGATGTCTTAACGAATCCACCGTATTCTCCTGATATCGCACCATCTGACTATCACTTGTTCCAGTCATTGCAAAATTATTTAAATGGAAAAAACTTTGACTCTTTGGAGGCCTTAAAAAACGGCGTCTCTTCGTTCTTCGAATCTAAACCGCGCAGTTTTTATGATCGAGGCATCCGTATGCTGCCAGAACGTTGGGAAAAGATTATAGAAAACGATGGAGAATATATCATTGATTGAATAAAGATTTTTGTTTGCCTAATCACTGTGTGACTTTTACTCACAAACTCCGCACGAACTTTTGCACTCACCCAATATAAAACATCTTTGCGATATTCTTGTGATATTAAAAATATTTCAGTAGTACTCCTGCAATATTGCGGCAATATTTAAAATATATTGTAGCAACATTCCCGCACGATTGCAGTAATATTTCGGCAATATTTTGCAATTTTTCTGCAGTATTGTGGCTATATTTCAGAGATATTCCTGCAAGATTGTAGCGATATTTAAAAAATATTGTGGCAATATTCTTGTGATATTACGACAATATTCCTACAACATCATAGTAATAATCTCGCAATATTTTTGCGAGATTTATGCCTAGGACATTAAGTATTTTTGCAATATTGTTGTGATATTTATGCAATATTTCATTAATATTCCTGCAATATTGCAGCAACATTTAAGAAATATTGTAGCAACATTCCTGCACGATTGCAGTAATATTTCGGCAATATTTTGCAATTTTTCTGCAGCATTGTGGCTATATTTCATAGATATTCCTGCAAGATTGTGGCGATGTTTCAACAACAGTGTGGCAATAGTCCTGTGATATTGTGACAATATTCCTACAACATCATAACAATATTCCACCAATATTTCTGCGAGACTTATGCCTAGGACATTAAATATTTCTGCAATATTGTTGTCATATTTATGCAATATTTTTGTAATATTCCTGCAACATTTCTGTAATATTCCTGCAATATTGCGGTGCTATGTGGGTAATACTGTATTATTCTTTTAGATGTTGGGCGTTCAAAAATAACAGCTGAGAAGCATCTGCTATGTTATTTATGGTTTGTAGGGCGTAAAAGTTCTTCATATCGTGATGTTGCTGATAAATTTGGCATCACAATAAGTGCTTTACACAATGTTATTACGAGAGTTACGGCATTTCTCTTATTTATTTATGGCACCTGATATCATAAAATACCCTACTGTGGAGGAAAAAGAAGGAACAGCAGCTTTTTATTATGAAGATCATGGCTTTTCTGATATATATATTTTACCTATATTGTAATGTATGTATGTTATAATTTTACTTACTTGCGTGGAATGATTATTTATATCTTTTAGTGCATTAGACGTTTAGGAAGTACCGATATCTGTGTCTGTGGTTGGTACAGTCATTTCTATTTCATAACTACATCGCTATTATCGCTATTATATATACTACTTATAACTACATAACTATTATCGCTATTACTATCTATATTATCAGTTGTATCTTCCATACTCGTTCCAGTACTTAAATTATGATTTTCTTCATTTGCCTGACAGAGACCTGTAATAATATTAGGAGTACAAATAAGTTTCCGCCGTTTAACAAAAGATGGCCTCACCAGAAGGTTATGTTGAAATTGTCAGATGTAAAACATAATATCGTAAGTTTGGAGATCTGGTAACAACATAACCTTGAAGTATTAGTGACTTCGTATCAGCATCACATAATTTTTTTCGTGCGAAAATGTCAAGTTTTGTGCCGAATAAGTTAAGGCTTGTTTTAATATCATAATTTTAAAGTTGTCTTTAATAAATACGATAAATACGTAACTTCGATAAATACGTAACAATAAGTACTTACTTTGTTTTGCTGGCTCCGATGCTGGAGCTGTTGGTAGTTGGGATTGCGGTGGTGGTGGTGGTGCAGGTGGAGGTGGAGGTGATGGTGGCGGTGGCGGTGGCGGCGGTGGTGGTGGCTCCTTAATTTTGACTTTTAACATTTTAATCTTTTTTTTAATTTTATAACTTCTGCTGCTGCCTCCACTTGATCCAGTACTTCAAATCAATCTGGTTCCTGAAAAATTTAAGGACGATTACATATAGATAATTTATTCATAAATATGTTCACTATAAACTGGTCTAGACTGTCATAATTCTGCTATGTAGGCAATACCTATGGTACAGATATAACTTGCTGATAGTGGATAGGATAGTAGGAATAACAGAGACAATAGGAATGGGTGGAACCTTATAGAAGAGTTCCCTTCCTCTCATTCGCTTTTCATCCGTACTACTCTTAAATAGAAAAAGAGCAGATCTTCTCAGCAGGTTATGTCTCGACCCTAGATATTTCTATGGTGTCTGTTATTACAGAGACCGATTGAATTCATATAAATCTATAATGTTAGTATCTACGATGTCTATAATAGCAAAAAACATTAAAATGATGCAACTAAATTTTCAATAAACTTAATGACATGCATTGAATTTAAACATCAAAAGAAGCAATGAGATACAATATATATAACTCTATATTAAAAGAATTATAATTGCTGCATACATATATATATATATATTATATTAATATATGGTATATATAATAATTATTATATTAATATATGGTTGTCAGTATTTTTGTAATTGCCGTTTAATAGTATATAATACTTACATCGTTTTCTGATGCCATTTCCAAACGGATCACCAATAATATAATAATAAAGACATAACCTTGTCTTTGCGCGGTTGATAAAGGAAAAGGACGTAAAATGATTATCGATAATTGAGGTGTACTGAATTTGGCAGCGTTGTTTGACAGGAAATTGCCCCCCATTCGGCAAGTACATGGTTAACTGGGAAGTGATTTATTCTACAATAACACATATGATTAAGCACATCTAATAATCTTATCTACATAAGTATTACATTTACCTAGCAAAAAATACACATAAATTTTAAGAATGTTTAACATATTCATATATGATATGCTAATGAAAATATATATGCAAATATAAATAAAAATATTGATTTTAAAGGATATTAGTCTTTTGCATTCAAAGCATCAGAGTGCTTATATGGATCTTATTGCTTAAGTCTTAAATGTCGAGTAAGAATATTAAATTATTGCATTGAAATTCTGAGCTGCGAGGAATTATATATGATTCATATTCATTATCTTGCTGCGTATGATTTAGTGTGCCACAGTATTTGATAACAGAGGCAACAAATTATTATTATAAAATAATCTTACTACGTAGACATATACATTGTATTCATATATATGACTCACATAAACCTGTTAAATATAATTTGTTTAGAAAATAAGACTGTGAAGCAGCTCATATATCAAATTTACTTTGCTTTCAGGTTGAAAACGATTAAAATGATAAATTACATAATATACAGTACGCTTCGACAAAGTGTAAGATATTTCCTTTTTGCAAGATCCATACTCACATACTCTATTATGAAAGATACAAGTTCATTTTTTATATAACCTCTCAATGCTCACTTTTGAAATCATCTTCAAGATGTTCCAGTTGACGATCCTTTAATATGTTCTTCATTTCATCATCTGCCATATTGCGTGTTTATAATTACAGATATCTTACGACAATACGCGTTTCACACACGACAGAATGTTCCCGTCAAAGCGATATTTTTCGTGCTAAATGCTTTCCGTACAGTTAAGCTCCTGGGTTGAGATTAGAACCGAGATGAGATCGAATGTTTCGAACGAATTATAATGATTATTGTATTGTAATAATCCGAGCATATAATTTTCACGCAGCATTGGAAACACCATAGACGCTTTGCAGATAACCGTTGACTGTGAAGGACAACCGCCGAAAAAAATGACAATCGAGAGACTCGCTTCGCGCGCTACAACCACGACGATCACGACAATCGCGCGTGGAAACACGCACGTATACGTAAACATGTATAACTTAGTGGTTCGATTTTCTAACTCACTTTTAAGAAAAAAACGTATGCGTAAACTTCAAAGTTACGAGCATACATATTACACACATCTATAGATTTTCAAATGTATTCGTAATTGTAAGTAAAATTGTGCATACGTTTTTCTTATGAATAAGTTAAACAATCATAGAAAGTTGTGATTTAGGAATACTGAAAAATATATGTATTCAATGTGAGTAAATATTTACTTACATAGTACTAATGGCGTATTTATTTGAATCAAATAAATTTGAATTAAAATATAATAAGTAATGACTCATTTTAAATTAAATGTAATAAAATTGATTCAATTTGTTCGCGCGTTAACTGAAGCGAACGCGTGCCGGGACCGCTTCGCAAGAAGCGCGGGAGAGTGTGGACCGGATCGCAGAGGACGGGTTACACCAACAAAAGAATCGAGATGAATCTCGGTAGATGCGGCGAAATGCTCTTAAATAACTGTATTTAACCGGGTTACAGTGAATCGAAGCGCCGGAAGGAATGCCTCGGAGCTTTGAGCAGTTGATCGCGCGACGGTAGCGATTTTCGTAAGCCACTGATAATCGGCGCGCCCGGCTATCAGAAACGATAATCGATGTAGGACGTTAGTTTTAAATTTAGACAAATTCGCGAAACAAAAGAAACAATAAAAAAAAGAATGATTAATTGAGAGTCCGTTCAGGACAGCGAACAAAACTGAGAGTCCGTCCGGGACAACGAGAAAATTCGGAGTGAGTTCCGGCGGTGGAAAAATCTCGAAAATACAAACATGATGCTTCCAACGGACTCTCGATTAGAACAAAAAAAATCTTATTGGATTAGTTGGCGCTCAATGATTGGTTCAGCCTCGCGACACATCCCAAGTTTTGTTTGGAAGTGTGTTTTCACGTGTCGGGAGGCCGAACAATCACGCCGAGCGCAGCGAGTATCGCACGAGACATTAGAATGTCGGAGAGTCGCCTCGCACGTGTACGATGACGTCAGCGGCAACATAGCGATTGTGATCGTGTAAATATCACGCGCAGCGTTGCTGATTCTCGGCGAATCCGCAACAAAATTTTTTTTATTCAAATAAAAATGCTATTGATACTATGTGAGTAAATAATTTATATAAATTTAATATATACATATATATATTAAATTATATATATATATGTCATAGGGCTTATTCCAGGTCCTACTTCATTTTATTGTTTAAATCTATTAATTAAGCTAATGTATATCGTATGCAGTAATATATATTGTTATGTATACATGTTTTATTATAAATTATAATATTTAAGATAATGTGGCTAGTACAAGGTCTTTCCAATATGTATTGACTATTTCCAGGACTTCACATAATTATAAAAGCTTATTTCAGAATTACCTCACGTACCAATGATTCATATTGTTTCCTAATTTATGTATTGATTGATTTATTGATTAAACATATTTTGATAATTAAAACTTAGGCAAATATGGTATACTAATTCTGAAAGATCATATGTGAAATTAATATGAGAAAACCCCGCAAACATATACTTAACTATTTTATCTTTTAAAATAGTTCTCTCAATAATAAAATTAAAGAAACAAACTCTGAGCCAAACCTGCGTCAATAGATTTTGAGCAGAGCGTTTTACTAATTTTGTGCTTTGTAACTGGATTTCCTCAAGATTCTTAATAATGCATTACTATCTGTTTTATAAAGATTAATACAACTATAAACTAACTACTCGCTATGATATATTGCTAGAAGCAAATGTAATATATATAATAAAACTTAGATTTATTTACTTTATTTACTTAGATTTATTTAGATTTATTTATAAAGAACTTGTGTATTAGTGTAATAAATTAGAATAAATAAGGTATATCATTCTAACTTATTATACAATTCAAGAGTTCTTTGAAAGCAAGCAGACATAATAATATAGAAAACGCAAAATATTATTCTTTCGCTTTATGCATTATAGCATAATACTTTATTCTAAATGTAACAATTCAATACAAAAATTAATAAAAATTAATAAAAATCTTGAAACATATATACATAAGAGGAGAATGTTGCTTCTTCTATCATGTTTAAGTATGTTTGACAAAATCTTGACATTTCAGCTGCAAATCACAAAATTTAGACAATATAAACAACAAGTTACTTTTCACTGAAAAGAATTTTAAGTTTGTAACAAACTTTTACACACAGTTATATATCAAATCATTCAGTAGCATGTGAGAAACAAACATACATTATGTATAATTAACCTTTTAACTATTAAAATTATCTATCTTTTAACAATACAATATATATAAAGCAAAACATATTTCTCCTCTTGTACACTCAGCTATTTTACTTCGTTATGGATTTATTAATTCATTAAACCCAAGATTATCTTTTTCTTCTTTAAATGAGGTTTTATAACAAAATAGAATTGTTAGTGTTCCAATAAATCTGAAGTGTGTGTGTGTGTAAGTGTTGATTATTCCATTACATTCCACAAGATTCAGACAGCGGAGACTATAATAATAAACTCATGCTGAAACGAATCACGTGTATTAGGAAAAATTACTAAATATCAGACATTATTCTGTATTAGAGTTAACCAATGACTAGCGATAAAAGACTATAAAAAGCGAAGGTAAAACTCTTGCTTAATACAAATCACCATCCTTTTACATGAGAAATACATAATTATGCGAGATGGAATGGGCGGTGTGAAAGACACACGGACGGTCACGCATGCCGATCATTTTGCCGCCAAAAAGTATCAGTCACATTTACGCCTATTTTCTGTAAACGCCTAAAATATCAACAATATTCGTAAAAGTGCGTCATCTGCTCTGTAGGAATGAAAATTATATAATGAGATTAATTAAAGTATGCGGTAAGCGAAAATGTCAAGGTGCGTACACACTGCGACATGTCGACCGAACTTGTTCGCGGCGTGTGCATTTTTCGCTTATATCTCGGCAACGGGTAGAGATATCGACGTTATTAGCGAAGTATTACATTGCTCGTATTCTGTTTTACTGGGATTAACAGTTTATAATGGTACAAATAATAAGAGTTCGTTAATTGAAGCGTGTAAGTGCGCGTGTAAGAGCTTGTTTCGTGCCGCGCTTACGCAGTCTCCCTCAATAATTATCGAATGGTCATTATTCATATCATTAGAAACCATTAGTCCTCATAGAACAGGAAGCAGGGAAGTTAACGTTGTCGGTGGGACATCGATATCTCAAGTGGATGCCGAAATATAAGCGAAAAATGCAAATGCTGCTAACGAGTTCGGCTGACAAGACGCAAGATGTGAGCGCTTTCATACTGCGTTTATCACAGGGTTATTAATCGTATCGTTATGAATAATCAACTCGAGCAGAACAGAATACCGAGAAAGCATTTATTTTGGAACATCGACTATATTTTATACGGTTGCAGAGATATAAGCGAATAATGTGCCAACATAATTTTTCAGGTCTAAAAGGATCGTCTTCCGTGAACGGCATCCTTCAAACCGACTGTACGTACTGAACTGACTCTATATACGATGACTTATTTAAGTTTAATAAAGAATTCACTGACGCACTAATCTCCACAATGTCATGCGCGATGGTGCGGGCGGTGTGAAAGAGACACCGACGAGAATTCGTTAGAGGCATTTGCATTTTTTGCTTATATTTCGGCAACCATTCGAACATCGATGTCGCACCAACAGCGTTATCTTCCCTGCGTCCTGTTCTATGAGGATTAGTGGTTTCTAATGATAGCAATGATGAGCATTCGATAATTATTGGGGGAGACTTCGTAAGCGGGACAAGCTCTTACACGCGTATTTACCCGCTTCAATTAACGAACTCTTATTATTCGTATAATTATAAACTATTAATCCTAGTAAAACAGAATACGAGCAATGTAATACTTCGCTGATGACGCCGGTATCTCTACTTGTTGCCGAGATATAAGCGAAAAATGCACACGCCGTGAACAAATTCGGTCGACATGTCGCAATGTGTACACACCTTGACATTTCGCTTACCGCATACCCATTAATCTTATTATATAATATTCATTCCTGCAAAGCAGATGACGTACTTTTACGAATATTGTTGATGTCTTATTCGCTTACAGAAAACATGCCTAAATGTGGCTGATAATTTTTGGCGCCAAAAGGAGTAGAATGCGCGACCGTCGGTGTCTCACGCCGCCTGTACCATCTCGTGTAATTATGTATTTCTCATATAAAAGGATTGCGATTTGTATTAACACGAATTTTACCGTTGCTTTTTATGGTCTTTTATCGCTAGTCATAGGTTATCTCTAATACAGATTGATATCTGATATTTAATAATTTTTCCCGAAGTTTTTATTAATTATATTTAAGCTTTAAGCTTTTCTATATATAATATTGTCGTGATGTAACTCTGATTTATTATTTTAGTCTATTTTTCAATTGATTCTTAATATATGTTGTCATCTATACTTTGTCGTTGACTTTCATGGCAATGGAAATCTTAAAATATTTAAGAATTTTTATTCCTGAACTGAAACTGTCCAACGACTTGAGCTTTTCTATACATAATATCGTCGTTATGTAGATCTGTTTTATTATTTTAGTTTATCTCTCAATTGCTTCTTAATATATGCTGTCATCTGTACCTTGTCATTGATTTTCATCGCAATGAAAATCTTAAAGTCTTTAAGAATTTTTATTCCTGAACTGAGACTTTCCAACGGCTTGGGCTCTTCTATACATAATATCGTCGTGATGTAGCTCTGATTTATTATTTTAATCTATCTCTCAATAGGTTCTTAATATATGCTGTCATCTATACCTTGTCGTTGATTTTCATTGTAATGGAAATCTTAAAATCTGTAAGAATTTCTATTTCTGAACCGAAACCATTCGTGGGCTTGGTCTTTTCTAGGCATAATAGCATTGTTTTTTAGTTGTAATTTGTTATTTTAGTTAGCCTCTCAATAGCTATTCAACATGTGTTATCTCCTATACCTTGTCATAAATTTGATTGCAGTAAAAATTTCTCAATCTCTAACTAAAATATAAAAGACCACAGATTTTGAAAAGCAATTGACAGGCAAACTAAAATAATACATTGGAACTATATAACAATGCGCTTAAAGCGTCGTCTACAATGGCAGTAAGTAGTAAGATGTAAGCGTAAGCGGTAAGAAATAAACCAATCACAGTCGATTATGACAAAAATAATCAATTGTGGTTGGTCCATTTCTTACTGTTCACGCTTTCTTTTTACTGTTTACGGCCATTGTAGGCCACGCTTTAAAGGCCATTGCACGTAGAATAGTTTTAACCGTATCCGTAATTCCATAAGAAAATTGATCAATCGCAGTCGATTATTACAATATCACAAGAGAAAGAGTCGACTGTGATTGGTCAATTTTCTTACGAAATTTCGGTTACAGTTAAAACTTTTCTACGTATAAAGGCCTTTACTGTTTAAGGGTCAGTTGTTCCAACTTCTTGATAAATTAACTGATAGTTAAATCATATGTCTGTCTTTGTCTAAATTGAGGAAAAAATAAAAACAAACATATAATTTAACTATCAGTTACTTATCAAGAAGTTGGAACAACCAGTCCTAAGTTCGTTTATATGCCATCCGCTTTACATACAAGCAGACTTTTTAGTTAAAATAACTGTTTTGCACTACTTGAACCAATAAAGAACAAACCGATGATTTTAAGTTCTTCCATAACTTTAATCATCCGTTTCCGGCCAACCGCCATGATGTAAGGACGTGTTTGAACGTGTTCGAACGTGTTAGGATGTGTTCGAACGTGTTCGAACGTGTTTGGACGTGACCTGTGATTTTTTTGGGACATACCTTAGAATTATTTCTAAGGACTTTAATAGGCGATTTTTGGCGGTCGTTTGGTACATGTACCAGGTTGTCATTGGGCTAGTTTATACTAAATATTTAACATATGTACTAAATATCTATTCGGCATAAATGTTTAAAATATATTATAGAAACGTCTCAGAGATATTTGAATATCTCTGAAATATATTTTGGACACTTGTGATTTAAGAATATTTAGTACATATATTAAATGTTTAATGTAAACTAGGCCAGTGACAACCTGGTACATGTACCAAATGATCGCCAAAAATCGCCTAATATTTCATTACCTACAAACGGGAAAATGGCGTGTGGATGCCAATGATTATTGGTCCGGAGCCAAGGATAGAACGAACGAACGAACGAACGATAACTTTAATCAAGGCGTGTGAACATAACAGTTTTTCAGTCCAGAGCCAGATATAGAACCAACCAACCAACCAACCAACCAACCATAACTTTAATCTTATTGTTTTACTCGTGACGCAACGTCACGAGTAAAACAATACAACGAATAATAATAAATATCGTTTTATTTATTTGTGTTTCAGAAAAATCTCAATTATATATTCATATCAAAGCAATACAATTATATCGAAGTTATATATATTACAAAAAGCAAGAAAATGCCGCATTTTGTATTTCCGATGTTATATTACTTAAAATTTAAATAAATGTGTATTGTGTGAATAAATGAGGTGATTTAGTTTGCAGCTGTACGCTAATTTGCATAAAACTGCTAATAAAGTGTCAAGACGGGAATCTCAAGAGAATCCAATTGCAATACACTAGATTCATTTCAGCGTGAGTTTATTATTATTGTCTCTGCTATCTGAATCTTGTGGAATGTAATGAAATAATCAACACACACATACTTCAGATTTATTGGAGAATCAACAATTCTGTTTTATTATAAAACCTCATTTAAAGAAGAGAAAGATAATCTTGTTGTATCTAATGAATTAATAAATCCATAACGAAGTAGTGTGGCTTAGTGTATAAGAGAATGAAATGTCTTGCATTACATATGTTGTGTTGTTGAAAGTTTATATATAATGTACATGTGTTTCCCAGACAGCACAATGTCCAAAATTTAAACATAAGATGTTTTTAAGACATTTATACACTTTACTGCCATTGTAGATAGCCTTTTAGACATCTTTTAGAAATCTTATGCCTTGATTTTGAATATTGTGCTGTCTGGGTTGTCTCACATGCAATTGACTTAATATGTAATTATGCAAAATTTACAAACTTCTGATTCTTTTCAGTGAGAAATAACTATTCTTTTATTTATTTGTGATATATAATGTGCAACTGAACTGTCAAGCTTTTGTCAGTAGCCGTACTTAGGCTTGCTTGAAAAAGCAACGTTCTCTTTTTTTGGACATATTTCATAATTTTTATTAATTTTTGTATTAAAAGGTTATATTTAGATTAAGTTAATATAATCGGGCATAGAGTTAAAGAATAGTATCATGTGCATTCTGTATTATTAGGTCTGTTTGTTTTCAAAGAATTTCTGAACCGGTATAAAAAGTTAGAGTGAAACAAGTATATTTTTTCTACTCTAACTTATTACACTAATTCACCAATTGTTTGAAAACAAACTAAGTTTTATTATGTACATCATATGTACCTGTAGTAATATATTATAAGGAGTAATTCGTTTATAGTTTTGTTAATCTCTATAAAATAGTAATATATTATCAAGAATCCTAAGAGAATGCAACTTACAAAGAACAAGTTTTATTTAAATTTAAACATTTTATTTAAACGAGAGTTCAATAACATCTTTGTTATCTGAATTTTGTGAAATGTGATGGAATTTTTATTGCTGGGCCTGCTATATTTTGTATTTATTGAAGAAGGTATGATGAACATTTTTCACATCAGTTGATCGCAGAGACTAATAACAGAGAATAAAAGAGATTAATTAATTATTAGGGAGGAATATTTTTTCAAATTATATAATTTTTCTTTACTCATGTAAAGAGAAGTGATATAACTTGAAAAATATTTCCTAATAATTAATAATATCTGTTATTAGCAGTCATAAAGTCAGCGTTGAGTGGGAAATAGTAACATTGATGTTATGTTACTGTTACTTGGTATTGCTGGGTAAGTATACTTACGTATTCTAAAAGGATTTATGCCATTGTATGGCATGATACATTTTTTTTTGAGTTCCCATTTCTTGACATATATTAGAAGAGAATAAAATATCTTTATTTTGGATATATGTATGGAATATTGGTATGGTGTTTGTTAATGAACCTTGTGAGTCTGGCTTCAATATAAACATTTTTAATAATTAAAGTACCTTCTACCTTCATTCTAGTTACTTTACCAATTGTTACTTTATTTTTACTTGATATCTATGAGGATGTCATTACTACCTAAATACATATAACATTAAATAAATAAATTGCAATTATTTCTATAAAGAATTTCATTAATGAACATTTGAAATAAATTTGTTTTTATTAAAATAATTATACAAGCTATTAGAAGAAAATATAAATTTTGATTAACCATAAAACGATTAAATAATGTAATAAAACATTATTATTTTTATATTTCGCATTGCCACGTTGACCAATCAATATGCTGCTTTCCGTAATAACTTTCCAGCTCTTACGGAAAAGCAGCATATTGATTGGTCAATGCGTTGTCGCGTCCTGTGTGTGGGAGTCATATGACCTGACTATAAATACCGGCCTTTTATTACCATAGTTTTTTCAAAACTACTCTTTTTTCGGTAAAAAAAGGTTTAAGAAAAGTTTTTTTCAAAACTTTAATGGTTGTCGATTTTTTATCATGGTAAGACGGTATTTATCGGAGCCGGAAATCGCTCGTTTAGTGACTCTTATTGAAGAACGTTACACCCATGCGGTTGCTGATCGGATGGGTGTTAGCCAATCCGTTGTATCTCGCGCTTATGCGCGGTACCTAGAGACCGCTGGATACAATCGACGGCCGGGGCAAGGTTGCTATTGTGTAATTACTCGGCGGGATGATCGGGCAATTGTTCGATATGTTCGACGTGAACCTTTTGTCCATGCGAATATCGTTGCGCAGAACTTCCCGAATCGTAGACAACAACAACAGCAACAGCGACGACGAGGACAACGGGCGCGAAACATCTCCTCCCGAACGATAATCAACCGTCTTCGTGAAACTGGGTTGCGAGCAAGACATCCTAATTGTGTACCCATGTTAACAGCCAGACATCGCCAAGTTTAACGTACGCTAAGGAACATTGGCAGTGGACTTTTAGGCAATGGAGAAATGTTTTATTCACTGACGATCCTCGCTTTAGCCTGTACGGTAATGATCGACGCCCCCTAGTTTGGCGCCGTCCAGGGGACGTTTCCGACAAAATTTCACCCGCCCGGTCGCAGCTTACAACGGCGGATCAGTGATGATATGGGGCGGCGTTTCGTGAACGTGGAGAACACCCCTGGTAATTATTCGTGAAAATTTAACTGCTAGACGCTACATTGATCAAATTTTGAGGCCGATCGTGCTGCCTAAACGACAACATCTAAGGACGTTCATTTTCATGTAGGATAATGCACGCCCTCACAGAGCTAACGTGACTAGACGTTTTTTTGAACGGCATAACATCACCCTGTTACGACACTCAGCAATGAGCCCCGACCTCAACCAATCGAATACGTTTGGGACATAATGGGTCGTCGATTGCGACGGGAGTATCCGAATTTGCTGAACTTAGCTGCATTGGAGCGCGCACTCCAGCAAATTTGGAACTCGATCCCGCAGCCTGAAATTGCCCGATGCATTAACATGGTCGAACGTTTAAGTGCAGTCATTGAGAGTCGGGATGGCAATACACGGTATTAAACGACTGAATCGTCGGAATGACATACAAGCAGGCAGGCAGGCAGACGGACGGACAGACAAACAGACAGACAGACACAACGCACACACACACACACACACACGTGTGTGTAAGAAGCGTAAATCCAACCGCGCAACCTCCACGTGGTACACTTTGGGTAACGCTAATGCCGGTGGTTAAGTAATGGAGATCAAAATCGTGTAGAAACGACTAGACATTGTTCCCTCAAATGTCCAGAAGCTTTTCCAGAAAAAAAAATTCAAAAACTTTTTCAAAATTTTTTTTTCCATAAATTTAAACGCTGTTTGCGGTAAAAATGTGGAAAAAGCTCAAAATTTTTTTTCCATTTTAATAATGATTATGAAGTGTTTAGGGCCAATAAACATGATCCTTTAATTTTTTTCAAAAATTTGATTGTTTGAAACAGAAACACGGTTCGATAGATCAAATTGAAACTTTACAGGGTTTTTGTGGATATATTGAGCTGTAAAAGTCACGCTTAACATTAGTCGTTTAACCAATATTTGTAATATAGCCGTTGATTTTCTAAAAAACCATAAATAGCCCTTTTTCTCCTGTTCTTTCAAAATCATGTCAAGGATGGAAAAAAATTTTTTTCTCATAAAACCACCAACAATCCTTGTAGAGAGTTTATTCAAGTTTCTGAAACCATCTGCTAATTTTCTGTGCGATTATTGGTTGCTGAGATATCAATGATGATCAAAGACAAAAGGATCCTTCTTCATTGAAAGTCCAATATCTTTGCGAAAAATGGTCTCATCGAGGTCGAAAGAAAAGAAAATTGAAGCTGAATAAACAAGCTATTCGGTTCATGCAATGGTTTAGCTGGGAAAATTTTTTCCAAGTCCGTGGAGCTAAAAAAAGAACAAACAAAATTTTCAAAACTTTTTTTTCACACTATTTCTTAGGATTGCGTGCAACCTGTAGCTTCGAAAAATTTTTCGCTGAACGATCTCAAAACTAGAAACTTGAAGCTTCAAAATGCTTTCCTTTAGACCTCGATACGACCATTTTTCACTAAGATATAGCATTTGCAAAAATCACTAAACATTTAGGAAATTTTTTTGATCCCTTAATTTTTCCAGTAGTGTAGTAACATTATAAGTTTATAGTAATATCAGGTGTAGTAAAAAGAAATCCATTATTTTTGCATGAAATTGAAGGCTTTAATTACCATAGTTAGAATGATCCGATTTAGGTCAAATATGCGCCGTTTTGTTCGATAACTTGTTGCAATTTTGAAGGTAATTTCATTATGCCTCTCTCATAGAAGCCCTCGTCCCTATTGGCAAAAAATTGAGACAGTTGATTTTCACAAGCCTCTCTTGAAGCGAATTTTTCACCAGCAAAATTGTTCGCCATGGACAGGAACAGATGGTAATCACTTGATGCCAGGTCCGGACTATAAGGTGGATGCATAAGAAACTCCCAACCAAGCTCCCGGAGCTTATGGCGAGTCACTATCGATGTGTGTGGCCTGGCGTTGTCCTGATGGAACACAATTCCTCTCCTATTGGCCAAAGCTGGCCGCTTCTGGGCGATTGCTTCCTTCAGACGGTCCAATTGTTGACAGTACAGTTCCGAGTTAAGAGTTTGCCGTAGGGGAGCAGCTCATAGTAGATAATTCCCTGCCAATCCCACCAAACACACAGCAAAACCTTCCTGGCCGTCAATCCTGGCTTGGCCACCGTTTCCGCCGGCTCACCGCAATTCGACCACGACCGTTTTCGCTTGACGTTGTCGTAAGTGATCCATTTTTCATCACCAATGACCAAGAATGGGCTTCAGAAATGGGTCGAGTTTGTTGCGATTCAGCAGCGATTCGCAGATGGAAATTCGGTCCATGAGGTTTTTTTTCGTTAACTCGTGTGGCACCCATACATCGAGCTTCTTCTTGTATTCAGCCTTATTCAAATGGTTCCAAACGGTTTTTTGTGCAATCTTTAGCTCTTGGGCAATCGAAACAGTGCTTACATGACGGTCGGACTCGACAATGTCCATGATTTTATCGATATTTTCGACAATTGGTCTTCCAGTGCGTGGTGCATCTGTGACATCGAAATTACCGGAACGGAATCGACGAAACCAAAATTGCGCGTGATTGGCTGTTACAGTATCAGGACCATAAACACTATTCACATTTTCAGCCGCCTGGCTTGCGTTTTCGCCTTTATCGAAGAAAAACTGTAAAATATAGCGTATTTCCTCTTTGCTAGTGTCCATTTTCGACCCGCGCTCAAACAAAACTGAGCCAACTAATCACAAAACTGTCAAAATTTGTTTAGTACGAAATCTCATCTTTCTAACGCCATCTAGTGGAACCCGATCGGACTTATACAACGAGAGATACAGATAACTAAAGCCATCTATTGGAAAAATAATGGATTTCTTTTTACTACACCTAATATTATATAGTAACAGTAATTTACATGTGGAATCTATTCCAGCAAACACAACTGTAACGACCTAAAATTCTTTATGCCGTTACGCTGACTGCCGCCTAACAGCACGCGGCAGTCAGCTGAGTGCACACCCCCTGACCCGCGCTGTCACCGCGCCTAACGTCGCGCTCAGCCGAACTTGCCCGACCACCAGGCAGCGACGCTCGGGAACGGTCGGCCGCCGAGCCGAGGTCGCGGCACCGCCGAAGACATCTTCGGCAAGCGCCGCATAATCACGATTAATTCCGATTAAAAATCGGAATTATCACCGATTAAGGGTCGAAGGAAACCGAAGGTCAGAAATCTCGGATATATAATCCCGGCAGATTTTGACGGGAGGAAGTCTCCAGAGTTCCGCCTCAGCAGATAGTTCTTTCGGAGAGAGAGGATCCACCGAAAAGCTCCTGCAGAATCCGTAAGTTATTTACCAGGCCGTCCACGGCGGCGATTACGATTACCTGTTCTGCGATCTAGAGATCGGACGGCGAATTTGCCGTCACTCCGGTGAGTTTTCCGGAACGATCTCCCGTTATTGTGCCGTCTCTTTGCGATAGTGAGATCGCGCGGCGAGTTTGCCGTCACTCCGGTGAGTTTTCCGGAACGATCTCACGTTCCTGTGCCGTCTCTTTGCGATAGGGAGATCGCGCGGCGAGGTGGCCGTCACTCCGGTGAGTTTTCCGGAACGATCTCCCGTTATTGTGCCCTCTTTTGCGATAGTGAGATCGCGCGGTGAGTTTGCCGTCCCTCCGGTGAGTTTTCCGGAGCGATCTCGTAATTTCTTTTGTTTCTCTATTTCATAAAATAGGACCCTGGGAAGGCAAGGGCCGACTCCATAGGATTTCGCACACCAACCAATCGTGCAGGGAACACGCGGGCTGCCCGCACCCCTCGCCCACCACGGCAGCCGACACTGCAGCCGAGGATAAGAACGAGCGCGACGCGTTTTTGCCCGGGTGTTTTCGGCCAGTCGTCGAGTCACGTGTCGAATCGCCCGAGCTTTAATTCTCGGCGAAAACACCCAACACCGCACGTCGTGAGCTTCTCGGTGCATACCGCACGACAGCTAATTGGTGCCCCCGTATTCACCTTTTGTATGAATCAGGCGACGGGCGTAGCATTTGTTTAATCAGGCAACGAGCGCATCACGCGCCGCGACGGCGAACACGCGTAGGCCGCAGCAGCCGCGAGAATAACTCGCACGGTCGACCAAAACACCCAAACATTGGACTGTCGCGTCGCAACACGCGGTCGTAGCGTGCGACTCAATAAAGACATATTGTGTTAGACATATTCGCTTTCTTTTATTGACACGCACACACACCTTCACCCAAAAAATCTCTCCTGTGGTCGGATCGCAAATAACGATCCGACCCGCAGGGCCGGCGACCCGAAAAAACCGAGCCCGGAGGCGCGACCGTTACATGGCGATCCTGCCAGGATCCGACAGATAAAGGGAAGGTGTGAGTTGCGCAATAAGTAGAGACAACCAGAAAAAAAAACTAGACTCAGAATGAGTACCGCACCCAGAGCCTGGATACAAGAGCTCAATAAGGCGGAAATTAGTCATCGACTCGGCCAATATGGCCTGGACATGAGCGGCACTATCGACGACCTCCGACGTCGCCTTCGCCGCTTCGTGACCGAGAATCCCGGGTTATTCCTCACCCGATCTACCGACCGCCGGGTGCTTAGCCCACTCCATATACCCAGTGCCGCCAGCACTGATGACGAACCGATACCAGGATGGGATCCTGCGAGCAAAGCCCCCACCGACGTCGAGGCAATCCACGAAATCCATAAGTGGGATTGCAAGTTTAGTCCTTAGGGAAGGACCCCTTTAACTTTTTAGAACGGATTGACGAGCTCCGTGTCTGCTATGGGCTTACTACCAGACAGCTGGTTTGGGGTTTTGATTCCAGAGATGCTGCGGGGAGAACCGCTACTCTGGTATCGAAACCACCGCCCTAGCTGGCACAACTGGGACGATTTCTGCACGGCCTTCCGCGAGCATTATCTACCGCCTCGATATCGCGAGGAAATGCGACGCCAAATCGTCGAACGTCGACAACGGATCGTATCAAGAGTACGAGAATGCTCTATTCACCCTAATCCGACGTAGTGGCGATGACGACGAGATAAATAATACGCTGGGCCGTCTTTACGATAATTTGGACCCGGGGTATAAAATGTTCCTCGGGCTATAAAATGTTCCTCGGAGCCTATGAGGCACGGGATATCAGGGACCTCGGCCGGTTAGCCCGCAAATACGAGGAGCTGACCCGACAGCAACGCGTCCAAGGGAAGCCCCCACGGTTAAACGGACCCACCGTAGCCACTATGGCATACGATCGCGAGGCCTGTTGCTGGCGGTGCAAACAGTCCGGACACCAACGGCAGGAATGCGATCAACCCGCCATCAAATTCTGCTCGCGATGCGGAAAAGAGGGTGTGCTCACAAAGCAGTGCCATCCGCCACCGGGAAACGCGGGCGTGACCGAGGACGAAGCGGACGCTCCCCGGTCCCACGCATAACGTACACGCCGCGCCCCAATATAACCGTGCGCTACCAAAATCGCCCTTTTAGGGCACTAATTGACTCTGGAGCAGAGACCTCTTTGGTAAGCGCCGAATGCTTGAGGCCGGAGGATCAACCTCTCGGGCCCATCTCACGGGTAACCTTAGCCAACAGCACCCAGGTTGCCACCTGCGGATCCACCCATCTAATTTTTGGGTAGGAGCGCAACAGTTCCGTCATCGCTTCACGGTCATGGAAAAATTGACCACGCCAATTATTATCGGCATGGATTTGTGGTCACGCCTCGGACTAACTCTACGACCCCCGCCCCTACCTACCGCCGACCGTACCCGTACAATTGGAGTAGTCGAAGAGTTCAGACGACCGGCCGCCACGACAGAAGACGTGCAGCTACAAATTTTTCTACGTTCGGAATTAGAAAAATCCAAGACCATCTCCGGACCGACCCCCGCTATCCGGCACGAAATTCGATTACGCCGTGGGACAACTATCAAGCAGCGATACCGACCCCGGAATCCGGCCATGCAACGCATCATCGACGAGGAAGTGAAACAAATGGAAAAAGACGGGGTGATTGAACCGTCCAGCAGTGCCTGGAGCTCACCTGTGGTACTCGTGAGAAAGAAGGATGGGGGCTATCGATTTTGCATTTACTTTCGGAAGGTCAAAGAGGTTACCGAAAGGGATGCATACCCGTTGCCACAAATCACGGCTACCTTGGATAAACTGCGAGGGGCCAAATATCTGTCCACATTAGATCTGAAGAACGGGTACTGGCAAGTGCCGCTCACACCAAGCAGCAAAGGAATCACAGCTTTCACCGTGCCCGGGCGCGGACTCATGTAGTTCAAGGTATTGCCATTCGGACTACACTCTGCCCCCGCCACCTTCCAGCGATTGGTCGATACTGTCCTCGGCCCTGACCTCGAACCGAACGTGTTGGTGTACCTCGATGACATCATCGTTCTAAGTAACACCTTCCAGGAACATCTCACTCATTTACGCGAAGTGTTTCGTCGCCTTCGGGGGGCCCGGCTGCGACTTAACATCGACAAATGCCAGTCATTCGGCTGCGCCTAACTAAAGTACCTCGGTCATCTGATCAACAAGGAAGGCATCCACACCCGGGGAAAACCAGCGCTATTGCCACATGACCAACACCCACCAACGTAAAGAAAGTACGACAGTTCCTGGGCCTAGCATCGTGGTACCGCCGATTCGTGCCGAACTTCTCCCGGCTCGCAGCACCATTCACGCGGCTGACCAAGAAAAAATAACGATGGAGGTGGCACGTTGAGGAGGCCGACGCATTCCAACGGCTGAAAGGCGCTCTCATTACCGCACCAGTGCTGACCTGTCCAGATTTCGAATGACGATTCACTCTCCAAACCGACGCCAGCCAGTCCGGCCTGGGAGCCGTACTGACCCAGGAGACTACAGAGGGAGAAAAAGTCGTCGCCTACGCCAGTCGAACCCTCAACAATGCCGAAAGGAATTATAGCGCCACCGAACTGGAATGCCTTGCCGTGGTCTGGGGCATCCGAAAGATGCGCGAATACCTCGAAGGGTACGCGTTCACCGTTCTCACCAACCACCAGTCGCTGAAATGGCTTCAGAAAATTGAATCACCGACCGGCCGACTCGGACGTTGGAAGTTTGAACTCCAACAGTACGACTTCGAGATCCGCTACCGACGCGGATCTAGTAACCAGGTAGGTGATGCCCTATCCAGAGAACCTGAAGTGGCTATCATCACCGCCCGTTCCACCTGTTTCTGGTACGAGAACCTCAAGGCACAGGTAATAGCGCACCCGGACGCACATCCTGACTACGACCTGCAAGACAGCCACGTGTTCCGACATTTTTTACATAATCTCGACTTCCGGGAGGTTCCAACCGCAGCGCAATGGAAGAGATGCCTACCCATGCCCGAAAGAACATTAACACTCAAGCACGATGGATGCACGACGGATGCACGACGATCCCGCTGCCGGACATCTTGGCATCGCCAAGACCATCATACGCATCAGCGAATATTACTACTGGCCCGGCATGGCCCGCGACATCGCACAGTATGTTCGAAAATGCCCCACCTGTTTAGCATACAAAGCTGGACAACAAAAACCACCCGGCCAGCTTCACGCCACGGCAGTGAAGCACCCCTGGGAACAGGTGGCCATAGACTTGGTGGGACCCTTGCCGCGATCTCGTCAAGGACATACGTGGCTACTTACCATACAGGACCGCTTCACAAAATGGCTGGAAGTAAAAGCACTCCGAGTGGCAACAGCCTCAGTGATCATAACCCACATCACCGATACCATTATTTATCGGCACGGATACCCGGACACCATTATCTCCGACAACGGCCCGCAGTTTTGTGCAAAGGAATTCCAGGAGATGCGCAAAAATTTCGGCATCCGCCACCGCACCACGCCTATCTACACGCCACAGTGCAATCCAGTGAAACGTACAAATCGCACCATAAAGACAATGATCGCCCAATATATCGATAAAAAGCATCGCCGCTGGGACGAACACTTAGGCGCCCTCCGATTCGCGTTTAATACCGCCCAACATGACGCACACGATTCAGCCCGGCGTTTCTGAATCACGGCCGAGAACTGGCCCGACCACACCAAGAAGACCGAAGAGACAGACCTCCCGTTCCGCCACCCTCCACCGTGGCAAAGGTATTGGCCGAAACGCACGAGCTCGTAAAAATGCATCTCGCACAAGCATTTCAACGACAGGAACCTCATTCTACAATTTACGGAGGAGAACATGGCGACCACAGCTCGGAGAAATTGTATGGAAAAGGGAACATCTTCAATCCGACAAGACGAAGGCATTCAACACCAAACTTGCACGAAGTATAGCGGACCGTTCACCGTAAAGAAAATACATTCTCCAGTAATCGTCGATTTAAAAGACGAACGAGGCCGAAATTATAAAAACGTTCACGTGCACGACTTGCGCGCTGTACTCGATAACAAAGGCAAGGAAGTCAACAATATCACGTTCACAACAACAGGTAACGAACGTCAACCAACAAGAAGATCGACATATCTCCCCGAACAAAGCAATAATATCCAGTATAACGACTATAAAAGCGGAGAGAAAACGAACCCTCGAGACAGTCAATCTTCAATATGGAACTCAACAATTACATTGACGAATTGGCCGAGCTTCTGCTTAAGAACGACGACGCCGCAGCAGTCTGGCGACGGGTCACCGCAGAAAAAGGAGGCACGCCGGGCCCAGGAGAACCCGCTGCGGGAGGGACCGAACGCCGCACCGAGGTTCCGAGAGGACCGCCGCCGACGCTCCAAGCACCCGAGGCAACTCCGCCATCAATCATCCAAGTTTCTACTACCGAACCGCCACCGCTGGCACCGTTAACACCGAAGCCCGGTCCTAGCCACGGGGGCAAACTCGAGGAACCGGCCGCTCGGAGAAAGGGGGCCTGGCGGGTACCAGCGCCGCCAAAACTGGGACGCCGAATCGGCCGCCCGAGGAAAGGGTCCCAGATTCGCCCTGCGCTACCCGGGCTCGTCAACGTGACACGGAGGCACGAGATCAGAGCCCAGCGCGGAACACCCACTCCCGTCGCCACATCCACCAGGGAGCCCACGGCCGCCGATCGGACCATCACGGTCATTGCGATCGACGAGCAGGGAGATGATTCCCCGACGGCCCCAGCGCCCCCACCTCGCGACATGCCGCTGCTGACCGAAGACGAACCCAGGATCCCAACCATCATCCAGCCAGGGCCGGTAATCCGGAGCAACATGTCGTTCGGGGGCAACATCCGCCTCGTCCGAAACACCCCGCCACCGCAAGCTAGGGTACGACCCGTCGTCCAGCCGCCAGTACAGGGTCCCGCACAACCTCCGCCGGTGCCCATTCTACTACCAACCGGAGAAATATGGCACGTGCCATATTTTTCCGTAAAAATTTCACGGAAGTACCGTCTGCGAACGCCAGCAGGACGCTGGAGCCTGCGTTTTACCAGCAACGGGCAGTTGCGTGCCGCTAACCGCATCTCGGGCTAAGAGGCTACATGCACCAGGGGAGAACGAGGAAAAAAAAGGGGGGGTGATGTAACGACCTAAAATTCTTTACGCCGTTACGCTGACTGCCGCCTAACAGCACGCGGCAGTCAGCTGAGCGCATACCCCCTGACCCGCGCTGTCACTGCGCATAACGTTGCGCTCAGCCGAACTTGCCCGACCACCAGGCAGCGACGCTCGGGAACGGTCGGCCGCCGAGCCGAGCTCGCGGCACCGCCGAAGACATCTTCGGCAAGCGCCGCATAATCACGATTAATTCCGATTAAAAATCGGAATTATCACCGATTAAGGGTCGAAGGAAACCGAAGGTCAGAAATCTCGGGTATATAATCCCGGCAGATTTTGACGGGAGGAAGTCTCCAGAGTTCCGCCTCAGCAGATAGTTCTTTCCGAGAGAGAGGATCCACCGAAAAGCTCCTGCAGAATCCGTAAGTTATTTACCAGGCCGTCCACGGCGGCGATTACGATTACCTGTTCTGCAATCTAGAGATCGGACGGCGAGTTTGCCGTCACTCCGGTGAGATTTCCGGAACGATCTCCCGTTATTGTGCCGTCTCTTTGCGATAGTGAGATCGCGCGGCGAGTTTGCCGTCACTCCGGTGAGTTTTCCGGAACGATCTCCCGTTATTGTGCCGTCTCTTTGCGATAGGGAGATCGCGCGGCGAGTTTGCTGTCACTCCGGTGCGTTTTTCGGAACGATCTCACGTTCTTGTGCCGTCTCTTTGCGATAGTGAGATCGCGCGGCGAGTTTGCCATTACTCCGGTGCGTTTTCTGGAACGATCTCACGTTCTTGTGCCGTCTCTTTGCGATAAGGAGATCGCGCGGCGAGGTGGCCGTCACTCCGGTGAGTTTTCCGGAACGATCTCCCGTTATTATGCCGTCTTTTGCGATAGTGAGATCGCGCGGCGAGTTTGCCGTCCCTCCGGTGAGATTTCCGGAGCGATCTCGTAATTTCTTTTGTTTCTCTATTTCATAAAATAGGACCCTGGGAAGGCAAGGGCCGACTCCATAGGCACACCAACCAATCGTGCAGGGAACACGCGGGCCGCCCGCACCCCTCGACCACCACGGCAGCCGACACTGCAGCCGAGGATAAGAACGAGCGCGACGCGTTTTTTCCTGGGTTTTTTCAACCAGTCGTCGAGTCGCGTGTCGAATCGCCCGAGCTTTAATTCTCGGCGAAAACACCCAACACCGCGCGTCGTGAATTTCTCGGTGCGTACCGCACGACAGCTAATTGGTGCTCCCGTATTCACCTTTTGTATGAATCAGGCGACGGGCGTAGCATTTGTTTAATCAAGCAACGAGCGCATCACGTGCCGCGACGGCGAACACGTTTAGGCCGCAGCAGCCGCGAGAATAACTCGCACGATCGACCAAAACACCCAAACATTGGACCGTCGCGTCGCAACACGCGGTCGTAGCGTGCGACTCAATAAAGACATATTGTGTTAGACATATTCGCTTTCTTTTATTGACACGCACACACACCTTCACCCAAAAAATCTCTCCTGTGGTCGGATCGCAAACAACGATCTGATCCGCAGGGTCGGTCGACCCGTAAAAACCGAGCCCGTAGGTGCGACCGTTACACAACTAACATGTAAGTTATATGTAATATTGTGTTTGCTGAGATAGTTTTTAACAATGTCAGGGAATACAAATTACAATCTCATTTATATATGAATATACCTGAGGATGTTCATTCAACTTTAGATGAAATATGTAATGAAAGTATAAGTATAAATTTAGAGCATAATGACAATATTTTGGAATTAGAAAATAAACGTGATAATATAGATTTTACTTTCCCTGGTAAGACTGACACCCTGGCATCACTCTCTAATATTGGACAATCTGAACAATTTTATAAAACAGAAATATCAGAAACAAGCTTAGTACCTATACAAAATACAGGATTATCAAAAACAAACTTTGTACCTGTAAACTTATCTACCTCAAATTCAACTATTGGTAAGAACTGAATTTTATATATATTTATTATTTTCTAATTATTTCCTATATTACATTTCAACTATTTACACTATATTTTAATTTTAATTCGTATAGAAAACTTTGAAAATGACAGTGAATACGAAACAATTGATAATAATAATGATATATCAGATAACGAACCAGATGAAAGAGATTATAGTTCAGAGAGTATAGATACTACAGAAATCAATAATAATTCAATTTCAGCTTAAGCGTGACAGTAGCAATATTCTTTATAACTCCAGTAACAATAATACAACACAGAATATATCTTTTGATTCATCCTTGAAAGTTAATGTGCAAGGATTCTCTGCTTGCGATGACGCTAATATGTTTGTTGAGATATCACGTGGTTCTAAAGGTCAAAGTAAAAAAAATTTTTGCTTCTTTTGCACAAAGCGCAAACAAAAATAGTTCGGCATTTAGAAAATATTCATAAAGATGAAGAGGAAGTGAAAAAATTTAAATATCTGCCAAAGGATAATGCAGAACGTAAAATATTTATAAGTTCTTTGAGAAAAAAGGAAATTTTCTACACAATGTGGATTCACGATTTAATAATGGAAGCTTAATAACATGTAGACGACCGCAAAAGAGAATAAAGCGTGATGCTAAGGATTATGCTGCATGTGCTAAATGTAAAGGTTTCTATGCTAAAAATAGCATTAGACACTTTAGAAATTGTGATTTAAAACAAGGACAATCTTTGAAGTCAACCTTAGCATTAGGACGTAAAATAATAAGCCGAATTCACCAAAATGCTTGTCAGCAATTACGGGATAATATTTTACCTGTAATGAGAGAAGATAATATAGTTCGCCTAATTAGATATGATTCTCTTATTATTAATTACGGCAACAAAATGTGCAAAAAGTATACATTACAGCACCAACATGATATGATAAGAGCCCTTAGACTTCTTGGTCGATATTTAATTATCTTGAAGGAAATTAACTCTGAAATCACAGATTTCGCTTCATTATATGACCCAAAATTTTATGATACAGCAATCAAAGCTGTAAATATACTTGCTGGTCTTGATGAGACAACAAATGTATATAAAACTCCGAATGTAACTTACACAATTGGCACATGTATTAAAAAATTAGGCCATATTTTAGAAGGTGAATGCATTAAATTACACGATAAAGAAAAAAAAGAAACTGTTCATGATTTCTTAGGTCTTCTTGAAGAAGATTATGGCTGTACAGTAAATAAAGTTGTACTAGACAGTAGAATATCAAAGAAGAGTAATAAAACAACAATGCTCCCACTGAACACTGATATAAAAAAATTAAACGAATATGTGAACAGTTTACGTGAATCTTCATACCAGGCATTACAAAATAAATTCACATATAATGTATGGTTAACTTTAGCAAAAACGACACTGATTTACATTAAAATATTCAATCGTCGAAGAGCAGGTGAAATTGAAAGATTATTGATGAGTGATCTTAAAAGGATTGAGAAAATTGATGAAGGTGATGAACAATATCGGAAAATACGTCCAGAAGATAAAGAAGCCGCTTCAGAATATAGACGAGTTATTATTCGTGGAAAACTCGGAAGATTAGTTCCCGTATTATTGGATTCTAATATGCGTAAAAGTTTGAAAGCTATCGTAAACTTTCGCGTAAACTTTAAAGCTGCTGTTACTTCAAGAAATCCATATGTATTTGGAATACCAGGATATCATAAAAAACGATATAAATATCTTAGAGCATGTATGTTATTACGTGAATTTGTTCATGAATGTGGCGCTGCCCATGTACAAACATTACGTGGCACAATATTACGGAAACACATCGCAACGACATGTGCAAATTTAGATTTAGTAGAAAATAAGATAGACCGTTTGGTAAGTTTTATGGGACATCATGAGAAAATTCACAGAGAAATATATCGTCAACCTGTAGCAGCAGTTGACATTTTAGACATGTCTAAAGTTTTGGAAACAGCACTTGGTATTGATAAAAATAAAAATTTTAATACCAATCATGAAGCTGCAACAACAAATGAAGAACTAAGCAACGAAGAAATTTGTGTTGATAATTTCAAAATACTAAGCAACTCTAATAATAATATTGATTTAACTACGTGGAAAGACAAAGAAATTTTTTTAACAATACATCTTATGAAGCTACTAAACAATATAGTAAGTAATTTCTTTATTTTATATACAACATGTATCATATCTATTTATCATTTTAGTTAGAAACTATTTTATTTTGATTAGATATCATTTCTTTATAAATATTCTTTGTTAATAAGTATATTAGTTATTAATCGTTAAAATTAAAAATGTCTCTTATGTAAATAAATTTCATACAGTGTGCCATTTTTTATTTCTGTTTTTAATATCTGTATATCATGCATATCTAAAAGATATCTTAAATATATTTTTTGTAGCAACGCCAAAATATCCATTGTCATGATAAATGCAGAATATTAAAAAAAATATAGTATTATTCAGATTTATATCAGGTGTAGTAAAAAGAAATCCATTATTTTTGCATGAAATTGAAGGCTTTAATTACCATAGTTAGAATGATCCGATTTAGGTCAAATATGCGCCGTTTTGCTCGATAACTTGTTGCCATTTTGAAGGTAATTTCATTATGCCTCTCTCATAGAAGCCCTCGTCCCTATTGGCAAAAAATTGAGACAGTCGATTTTCACAAGCCTCTCTTGAAGCGAATTTTTCACCAGCAAAATTGTTCGCCATGGACAGGAACAGATGGTAATCACTTGGTGCCAGGTCCGGACTATAAGGTGGATGCATAAGAACCTCCCAACCAAGCTCCCGGAGCTTATGGCGAGTCACTATCGATGTGTGTGGCCTGGCGTTGTCCTGATGGAACACAATTCCTCTCCTATTGGCCAAAGCTGGCCGCTTCTGGGCGATTGCTTCCTTCAGACGGTCCAATTGTTGACAGTACAGTTCCGAGTTAAGAGTTTGCCGTAGGGGAGCAGCTCATAGTAGATAATTCCCTGCCAATCCCACCAAACACACAGCAAAACCTTCCTGGCCGTCAATCCTGGCTTGGCCACCGTTTCCGCCGGCTCACCGCAATTCGACCACGACCGTTTTCGCTTGACGTTGTCGTAAGTGATCCACTTTTCATCACCAATGACCAAGAATGGGCTTCAGAAATGGGTCGAGTTTGTTGCGATTCAGCAGCGATTCGCAGATGGAAATTCGGTCCATGAGGTTTTTTTTCGTTAACTCGTGTGGCACCCATACATCGAGCTTCTTCTTGTATTCAGCCTTATTCAAATGGTTCCAAACGGTTTTTTGTGCAATCTTTAGCTCTTGGGCAATCGAAACAGTGCTTACATGACGGTCGGACTCGACAATGTCCATGATTTTATCGATATTTTCGACAATTGACCTTCCAGTGTGTGCTGCATCTGTGACATCGAAATTACCGGAATCGACGAAACCAAAATTGCGCATGATTGGCTGTTACAGTATCAGGACCATAAACACTATTCACATTTTCAGCCGCCTGGCTTGCGTTTTCGCCTTTATCGAAGAAAAACTGTAAAATATAGCGTATTTTCTCTTTGCTAGTGTCCATCTTTGACGCGCGCTCAAACAAAACTGAGTCAACTAATCATAAAACTGTCAGAAAAGTATTTTTAGTACGAAATCTCATCTTTCTAACGCCATCTAGTGGAACCCGATCGGACTTATACAACGCGAGATACAGATAACTAGCCATCTATTGGAAAAATAATGGATTTCTTTTTACTACACCTGATATATAAAATATATTTATAAATAAATAAAGATATTAAATTTCTGTTATATGTTTTAAAATTCTGTGTATTTTACAGAAGACACACATAATGACAACGATTCGAGTGATTTTGAAAGTTGTAATAACGACGAAAATTGTAACTTTAATGTACAACATGGTAAGCAATTTTATACTGATGAAAATAACAATTCAGTAATTTTCATGAGATGCGTATAAACCAAGCAGACGTATTTATCTTGATCAATGAGAGAATCTGTTTCCTAATGAGAAAATTCTTTCATTACTTGAAACGAATATGTTCCAAATTCACAAAAAAGTGGGCAACCTTTTAATCTTTACTCAGGCAGAAAAATCACAATGACATCAAAATAATGTCGAAATGATAGAAGAATGACTAAAAGCTTACTTTCTCATCATTTTAATGTCATCGTGATTTTCTGTTCTACTCGGGTAAGTACTCTAACAACACAGATGTCCTAAGCACGTTCTGAGGATATCTAAGTACGTTCCCAATATCAGAATGTCTCTGGAACGTTCACAAAAGTTCTAATGTTCTGTTTGGGTATATATATCTTTTAAAAAATGTACAAATATTTTATATTTTTTTGGAGTTATGACATAATTACGTTATACTATTTTAAATGTGCTACTAGAGAAATATCTATAAGGTGGCTGACTATAAATTTATACACTTTACAAAAACATAAAAAACAGAGAAAAGTATAACGGACGGGAAAAAATTGGAATCGACTACATAAAGTTTCGAGAAAAATTACTAAATAGATGAGCGAATAAACGCGCAATAGGTGTACGTTGCGGACAATTCGGATTACTTCTCCGTCTTCTCTTGTCATTTCTATTGAGCGTCGCTGCTTAGAGGCGACCACGCGCCATTGTTGCCTGCCACTCTGGCTCGAGCCGTGCGGAATAGCATGACCGCGATGCCCGCAACGCATGCCTACTGCGCGTTTATTCGCTCATCTATTTAGCAATTTTTCTCGATACTTTACGTAGTCGATTCCAATTTTTTTCCATCCGTTGTACTTTTCTCGATGTTTTTTATGAAGTGTGTAAGTTTATAGTCAGTCACGCTGTATATTTACAGTAAAAATTATCATAGTTTTTATTACTTAGAAAATAGTAAAACATCTTATAAATCTTATTATTCAACATTATGAATAAGCAATTATTTGAAATATTCTGATGTAATGCACTTTACAGAATTTATTGACAAAAAGAAATGTTATACTAAAAGTGATACAGTACCAATGGCAGTAAAAAAATCAACAGAAATTGATTATCAACAGAAAAAAAGAAACGTTTAAGTAAGTAAAATTATATAATTTTTTTTTATTATAATCACTCATCGTATATATACTTTATATGTAACCAGTAATAGAAACACGCAAACATTTCAACACCGCATGCCGCTAACTTTAACCATTTTTATGAGATTGTACCTTTGAAATTGTTCTTACCGAATGGTTTGTACCAATCTACTGTGTTTCATAAATCAATATTTTATATTGTTTTTGCAAAATAGTAGATGATTTTTGTGTTTAGTTTGATTTAATTTATGTAAATGAACATACGGGAGGAGACAGACACATTATAGTTATATTAATAATTTTTAGGAAACTTATTTTATCAAGTTTATATTTTGTTAATAATTCTTTATATATTCGTTGTATATTGTTTTTAGCATCTCCATACGGAGAAACTAAAAGGGTCCGTTGGAACACCGAAGAAAAAGAATTAGTACTTACTACTTTCACGAATACATTATACAGGAAAAATTGCCATCATTACTGCAAATAGAACATTTTAGATTACAGAATGAATGTATGTGTACGCGTAGTGCAGCAGTTATAAAAACATGGATATATAACCAAATTACGAAAAACACAAAGATATCGAAATTGCATGACAATAATACATGTGCAAAAGATACTAAATCAATTTTTGCTAGTTATATTAAAAAATGCACGATACCTAGTTTAGAAGAATGCTTAATTGCACATAAGTATAAAAATTTACAAAAACTTAGCCCAGTAGATATACAGGATTTAATCCTTAGAGAAATACATCGTTAATATTTTATATGATTATTTACAAAATAGTAACGGTCCTTAATGTTTCTGTTGTTCAATTAATGTTTCTTTTGTTAATGTTCAGTTATTAGTTTAGTCCTTTGTGAGTTCTACTAATGTGTTCTACTAATACATAAGCGCCTAATGGGAATTAAATTTTAATATTCTATGTATACATATATCAACTGAAATTAATCTAAACTGTATCTGTATAAAAAATAAATACTACTTTGATAAATATATAGCAATATTTCCTAATGTTTATGATACTTTGACAGTAAATAAAAAATATCAATTATCATAATAAATAGAAAATACTAGAAAAATATGGTTATTTAAATTTATATTGTAGATGTATAAATAAATAAAAATATTAAACTTCTGTTGTATATTTTAAAATTTCGTGTATTTTATAAAATGCACACATGATGACAACGATTCGAATGATTTTGAAAGTTATAATAGCGACGAAATTTATAACTTTAATGCAAACAACATGGTAAGCAATTTTACACTAATGAAAATAATTCAGCGGGTTTCATGAGATGCGTTAAACCAATTTAGAAATTGTTCGTCAGTATCCCATATAACACGCATGTTCTGACGTTTTTGAAACATCTTTAAGACATTTCCTAAAAACGTTTTAAGATATCCTAAGGACATTTTATTTTAGGCCTTTTTTAAGATGTCTGTGAGACATCTTAAAAACGTCTTACTGGACACGTCTTACTTATAACATCTCAAAATTATCTTATTTCTAACATCTTCAAAAGCTCGTCTACAATGGCTATAAGCATAAGATTGGCTGCATTTAGTACAAAAAGCAGCTCAGTGAGCGCTTAGTGATTATTGTTTGTGTTTGAAGCATTCTTTGAGATTCTTAATAGATCTAAAAGAATGCTCCAATCACAGACAATAATCACTAAGCGCTCACGGAGCTGCTTCTTTTAATGAATGCGGCCATTGGCTCCAGAACGTTTTACGCATATGCACGCTATTATCTGTAGTTCATGTTACGTATACTGTAGGAAATGTGCAACTATTGTAAGTAAAAGAATACAACCTAGGTGTCTCAAAAGACTAAAGCCAGCGGCACACGGTGCTTGTTTTCATGCTGGATGGAAATACTTTGGTGTGATTGGTGCATTTACATCCATCTTCAGAAATGCACTAATCAGAACAGCGTATTTCTATTCAGCAAGCAATCTAGCACGAAGCATCGTGTGCCGCTGGCATTAGGCTGCGTTCTCACTGAGTGCGTCATGCTTCGCGTCGTCCGTCTGCGTCACGAGTTAACCAATCAAATCGTTGCATTCTGTTGGATCACTTTACGACGTAAAGGGGGAACGCACTCATATGCCAGATTGCACCAAATTATTTTCATTTTAAGTGAGACTTAAATATATGTCTGCTTTATTTATTTAGAAAGAAAGATAAAGATAGATACATGTTTAAGTCTTGCTTAAAGTCAAAATAATGTTGGTGTAACCGGGCCTAAAACCGTTAAATTCATCTCCAGAGATACTATGGCCGGTATTCATAGTCGGATCTTATATTTAAGAATGTTTTAAGTTTATCTTAAGATAATGTATGGATCATTTCATTGTCTACGGAGTATCTGAAGATAAACTAAAAACTGTCTTAAGCCAACGGCACACGATGCTTGTTTTTGTGTCGGTTTGCTTGCTGGATGGAAATACTGTGTTCTGATTGATGCATTTCTGAAGATGGATGGAAATGCACCAATAAAAAATAGTATTTCCATCCAGCAAGCAATTGAGTACGAAAACAAGCACCGTGTGCCGCTAGTTTAATACCTGATTATGAATACTGGCCTTAGTTTCATATTCTATGAATAACAAAGATAAGATAGTGCTTGTATCAACTTCAGTCACTAAATGGAAAGCACTAATGTAAAATAGATATTATGGCCGGTATTCATAGACGTGTCATATTTAAAACCATCTTAAGTTTATATTCAGATATTTCGCAACCAATGAAATGCCTCGTACATCATCTGAAGATAAACTTAAGACGATCTTAAATATAAAATCGAATTATGAATGCCAGCCTATGGCTGCTAGTAACAGAAACTAATTAGTTATGAGGAAATAATTTTTAAATTATGTCATCTCTCTTTATTCATTCGTAATCAATTAAAGTGAAAATATCCTATACAATGTTCGCTATTGTTCTTTTAATAAATACAAAAAATGTTTCCTGATAAAGAATATTCTGATTAGAGCTGAGAAAGCTGAGAAGCCAATCATGTAAAGTTGGAAATGAGCGCAATATTATTTTCAACTTGCTCGATCAACTACAATATTTTTAATAATTCATATAGCAAAATACTGTTACAAGGAAGCGTGTTCATCCTGTATATAACATATATATATATACAGGATGTCTCAGAACAATCTACCACGTTCACGTGAGAATATAGAGCGGGTTGAGATGAACATAAAAATCGTATACCGTTTTGCGATATTCGTAATAATAACCGAGAAATTAATTGTAAAAGATTAAGGAAAAGTACGTGCTGAATGGCAGAGGAAAGAGCGCTCAACCCGCAGCGTGACCCAGTAATATAACACGCGGATGCTGGCGCGCGACGATTGCAAGAACAACGTGCCACTGCCTGTGCTTGCATCGCTGTTGTTCTATCTCGCCGCATCGCATTGAGACCGTGCGTGAGCTCAATATCGCATCACAGGGTATAAGGACAGGCATTGGCACAATGTTTTTCCAATCACTGCGCGCCGGCTTCCGCGTACTATATTACTGGGTCCGTGCTGCGGCTCGAGCGCTTCTCCTCCGACCAGTCAGTGCGCGCTTTTCCCTAATCTTTTATAATTAATTTCTCGGTTATTATTGTGAATATCGCAAAACAGTACAGGACTTTTATGTTTATCTCAACCCGCTCTACGTTCTCATAAGAACGTCGTAGATTGCTCTGAGACACATTGTATATATATGCAATATTAAATATATACTTAATAAGTCATTGTGTTAAATACAAATTTATTATCATGGAAACTTCTTTAATGTCTTCTACAGCAGTGCTAGCATTCCTAAATAAGTATAAGTAAAAGAAGTAAAAACTATTATATAATATCGGTTGCTTTTCAACAAAAGACACAAATCGACATCATTCTGTTTTTATTCCACATTTAATGAGTAACAAAACTAAGATGATGCTTATGTCAACTAGTGTCTCTTGCTGCAAACCCAGCAAGTATAATATTATATGTAACGCATGTTATAACACATGTGTTATATGACAGTTATATTGTTAAGTAGAAAATTACAACTAACATGCACGTTACATGTAACATTGTGTTTGTGGGAAGTAACTATAGTGCGATATTTTATAACTATCCTATTCGAGGAAAATTTAACTGAAACATCTACAGTTTAAGTTACATATACTATAATATACTATAGATTTCCAGTAAAATTTTCCTCGAAATAGACGTTTTAGAATGCAGCCTAAGTAATTTATAAAAACAGCTTCGAAATATATACGAAACAATTATACAATATATAATATATGTAGTAACAATTATATAATATATGTAGTAAGTATACCATAAAACATTTTGAGATTATCTCGGATGTATTCGACGTTTTATAATACTCCCTGAACATATTCAGGATAATTTTGAGTCATTAATTTTCTGATTAAGAATTCTATAAAATACGTTTTGAAAGGTACTGAATAATATAAGTCATTATTTCCAAGTCCCAAATAGTCTTGGAACAAACCAAAATATATATTGTATATTTCCAAGTCAGTCCTCAAATTAGCCGTCGGGTATAAAAAAAGTTCCATGCCGTACCTTAAACTTACAAAAAGTCCTGGAATTAATCATCTGACATCAGAAATGGACCTGGAATAAACCCTATGACATATATATATATATATATTATATTAATATATGGTATATATAATAATTATTATATTAATATATGGTATATATAATAATTATTATATTAATATATGGTTATCAGTATTTTTGTAATTGCCGTTTAATAGTATATAATACTTACATCGTTTTCTGATGCCATTTCCAAACGGATCACTAATAATATAATAATAAAGATATAACCTTGTCTTTGCGCGGTTGATAAAGGAAAAGGACGTAAAATGATTATCGATAATTGAGGTGTGCTGAATTTGGCAGCGTTGTTTGACAGGAAATTGCCCCCCATTCGGCAAGTACATGGTTAACTGGGAAGTGATTTATTCTACAATAACACATATGATTAAGCACATCTAATAATCTTATCTACATAAGTATTACATTTACCTAGCAAAAAATACACATAAATTTTAAGAATGTTTAACATATTCATATATGATATGCTAATGAAAATATATATGCAAATATAAATAAAAATATTGATTTTGAAGGATATTAGCCTTTTGCATTCAAAGCATCAGAGTGCTTATATGGATCTTATTGCTTAAGTCTTAAATGTCGAGTAAGAATATTAAATTATTGCATTGAAATTCTGAGCTGCGAGGAATTATATATGATTCATATTCATTATCTTGCTGCGTATGATTTAGTGTGCCACAGTATTTGATAACAGAGGCGACAAATTATTATTATAAAATAATCTTACTACGTAGACATATACATTGTATTCATATATGACTCACATAAACTTGATAAATATAATTTGTTTAGAAAATAAGACAGTAAAGCAGCTCATATGTCAAGTTTACTTTGCTTTCAGGTTGAAAACGATTAAAATGATAAATTACATAATATACAGTACAATTGTTTCGACAAAGTGTAAGATATTTCCTTTTTGCAAGATCCATATTCACATACTCTATTATGAAAGATATAAGTTCATTTTTTATATAACCTCTCAATACTCACTTTTGAAATCATCTTCAAGGTGTTCCAGTTGACGATCCTTTAATATATTCTTCATTTCATCATCTGCCATATTGCGTGTTTATAATTACAGATATCTACGACAATATGCGTTTCACACACGACAGAATGTTCCCATCAAAGCGATATTTTTCGTGCTAAATGCTTTCCGTACAGTTAAGCTCCTGGGTTGAGATCAGAACCGATATGAGATCGAATGTTTCGAACGAATTATAATGATTATTGTATTGTGATAATCCGAACATATAATTTTCACGCAGCACTAGAAACACCATAGACGCTTACAGATAACCGTTGACTGTGAAAGACAACGGCCGAAAACAAATGACAATCGAGAGACACGCTTCGCGCGCTACAACCGCGGCGATCACGACAATCGCGCGTGGAAACACGCACGTATACGTAAACATGTATGACTTAGTGGTTCGATTTTCTAACTCACTTTTAAGAAAAAACGTATGCGTAAATTTCAAAGTTACGAGCGTACATGTTACACACATCTATAGATTTTCAAATGTGTTCGTAATTGTAAGTTTGTGCATACGTTTTTCTTATGAATAAATTAAACAATCATAGAAAATTGTGATCTAGGAACACTGAAAAATATATGTATTTAATGTGAGTAAATATTTACTTACATAGTACTAATGGCGTATTTATTCCCAGATAGCCAAACCTGCGCGAGCAGATTTCGAACAAAGCCTGCTATCATAGTTTGATGGCAAATAGGCAACAAATTTAACGCAGAATCTGTTATATCAAATTATGCCGCCAATCTGCGGTCAAATATGCGCCAGATCCTGTTGTCAGATACTTGACGGCAGATTTGTAGCAAAAATCGTGCAAGACTTGCAGTAATTTGACGGCAGACTGACGGCAGAAACTGAGCAAACTCTACGCGCAGACTCTACGTGTAGTTTGGCAGCAGGACCTGCGCGGTTTCTGCCGACAATCTGCTCGCACAGCCTGTCATACAGGTCGAAAAAACACGAGCCTAATGAGGACACAGATGGCTATGGTTTTGATGTGGAGATCTGATCGAAATTGGCGTCAATCTGCGCGCATTCTGTAAGCATTTTGCTTACTGGGTTTGAATCAAATAAATTTGAATTAAAATATAATAAGCAATGACTCGCTTTAAATTATATGTAATAAAATTGATTCAAATTTTTTTTATTCAAATAAAAATGCTATTGATACTATGTTAGTAAATAATTTATATAAATTTAATATATACATATATATATGAAATTATATATATCAGGTATGTCGGTAATTACTTTCCGGTTTTTGTAACAGATGTCACTAGCCATAAGTATGCAATGATATGATTTGATACATGTCATTTTATTCTACTGACATTAACCTCAAAACTACACAAGTTACGTTCCGCCAAAATAACAGCGTTATAGATTAATAATTGTTTGAAAATGTCGAGTTTTGTGCCTGAAAACGTGCATTTGCGGCACGCATTACTTTTCTTATTTAATCAAAAGAAAAAAGCCGCTGAAAGTCATCGTTTGCTGGTAGAGACTTACGGGGAGCATGCTCCAATCATAAGAACATGTGAAACGTGGTTTCGACAATTCAAATGTGGTGATTTCAACGTTCAAGACAAAAAACGTCCTGGTAGGCCGAAAACGTTTGAAGATGCGGAATTGCAGGTGTTGGATGAAGACCCAACACAAACTCAAAAACAATTGGCAGAAAAGTTGAATGTGAGCCGAGTAGCAATTTGTGAACGATTACAAGCGATGGGAAAGATCCAAAAGATGGGAAGATGGGTGCCACATGAATTGAATGACAGGCAATTGGAAAATCGAAAAATCGTCAGTGAAATGCTGCTTCAAAGGTATGAAAGGAAGTCATTTCTGCATCGAATAGTAACGGGTGATGAAAAATGGATTTATTTCGAAAATCTCAAACGAAAAAAATCATAGTTATCACCTGGTGAAGGCGGCCCATCGACTGCAAGGCCAAATCGCTTTGGTCGCAAGACCATACTCTGTGTCTGGTGGGACCAGGTTGGTGTCGTATATTATGAACTGTTGAAACCTGGAGAAACAGTTAATACTGATCGCTACCAACAACAAATGATCAATTTGAACTGTGCATTGATCGAAAAACGTCCACAATACGCTCAAAGACATGATAAGGTGATTTTGCAGCATGACAACGCGCCGTCTCATACAGCAAAACCAGTCAAAGAAGTGTTGAAATCACTTGGATGGGAAGTTTTATCGCACTCGCCGTACTCTCCAGATCTGGCTCCATCCGACTACCACCTTTTCGCATCGATGGGGCACGCGCTTGCAGAGCAGTACTTCGCCGATTTCGAAAAAGTTAAAAAATGGCTCGATGAATGGTTTAGCTCAAAGGAGAAACAGTTCTTTCGGAATGGCATCCATAAATTGCCTGAGAGATGGGCAAAATGTATAGAATCAAATGGCCAATACTTTGAATAAATATATTTTAACTATTCATTGTAAATAACGTGTTTTCTTTAGCGAAAAAACCGGAAAGGAATTACCGACACACCTGGTATATACAGGGTGGTTCGCAATCACGGTCCGTATACCCCGAATGGCGCACAGTTCGCACGACGCGAGCCGTGCGCGCGTCGGCAACGAGGACGAATGAAGAGAGACGACGGTGTTTCGATCCTCCGATTGATTCTGGCGGTGATTTGCTTCACCGCGTTGTACTGTATCGCGCGATGGTTGTACTTCGAGATGTTTCATCGTCCGCGCATCGACGCGATCGAGCGAGATCTCGCGGATTGGTACGAGGAGAACGGGGGCGTTGACCACGCAACGGACGAATCCGATCGGCGCGATCGATCCGCCCGATTGGATCGAGCTCGACGATTGCGGCGTCGCATGGGCGTCGGTATTGATTCGTTGCCGCGAGTACGCTTCGTCGGCGCGAATGACCGCGACGGCGAGGACGTCGTTGACGGCGACGGTTCGATCGAGAGACTAATTTTTGCGACGTACCGAGTGTCTGACGCACGGCTCGTTCGTCGCGTCGACGAACGAATACGTGGACTGCAGAACGTACTGCGGCGTGACCGACGGTGTGGAGTACCGTTACTACGATCGATTGGGCGTATTTCTAAACGGACGTCGCGGTCGCGTGGGCGGTTACTGCGTGCCGACCAACGCTGCCATCTGCAACGAGAACACGAGTCTGACGGTTTACGGCTCCGACGGCTGGCGATGTTTGTCTTAAACGCGAGCGTTCGCTGGCGAGGGCGGTAATCGAATCGTCGTTTGTAACGGTCAGTTGCTCGATCGAGCCACCGGCAAAATCTGGCACGGTCACATCGATTCTACGCTCGCATTCGACTCGATTGACGAGCTGTTGCCTGACAATCGGAACGGTGACGGTGGCGGAAGGTTTTGATTCGTGTGTCCTCCATCTTTGCGGGACAAACGCGACAATGAGTACGTGACCGCACCTTTTGATCGTTTGTTCCTACTGCGCAACACGTGCGCTTCTCTCATTCCGCACGCGGATGAATCGATCACGCCGAATTTCGAAGAGAATAAATGCGAGTGTGGCGATATGACTCGTTACGACGAAAGATTGCGCACATGCGTACCGAACGATCGCACTGCGCGCGAGGATGCTTTCGATCGTCGTACGTTGCACAGCGCACTGGGGAACGGAACGGCGTGTCTGGAGCTGTGGATGACGATTTTACAGGCTCGAAAATTGACGGGCGTTCCGCGAATGCAGCGTGAAGCACAGAAGCGCCGATCTCGGAGACGCGGGAGTCGGATACGTTCAATCGTACGGCGCGTTGTTCGATCGAGCGGTACACTCGCCTACGCTTCTATCATCGCTCTCGTTATCATAGATAACGCGCTAGTTGCCTCTCGAGTCGACGCTCGAGCGCGACGATGAATCAGTGTCGACGAGGAGATCTCAGCGGTGACACGTTTTCGTGCCGATTCGTAGTCTACGAATTTGATCACAAAAAAACTATGACGACTTCGTACGTTCTGCCCGATATTGTATTGTGCGCACAACAGTCCCTCATGGAACTTAACATTTGGACGAAGGTGTTATTGGACGGTCCTCCGGTATCGAGCGTCATGCCTCCTCGACACTCCGATTACGCGCTGTTTGAGCGGCGCGTGTCCACGTTCGACGACATCCTCGTATATCACGCTGACTGGATGACGATTGAACACACTCGACTCATGGCTCGAGCTGGTCTCTTCTACAGCGGACACGGTGACAGGACCCTGTGTTACCATTGCGGCGTATCGTTGTCCAACTGGTCTCGTTCGGACGAGCCCGCTTTCACGCATGCCTTCTGGTCGTCGCGTTGCACCGTTGTATACGATATGGCACTTCAGCGAGCCGCTACCGATGACAGAGGTGAGATCGAACGATTCGATCGTCAGGAACAACGACCGACCGCGGTCGAAGAATCGAACGTGCGAGCGCGATCTCACGACGATCATTTTGCGCATTGAATGTAGAGCAATAAAATGTTTTTTCGACAACGAATGTTTTTTTTTCTTTCGAACAAAGTTTACACGATCCCATTTTCGCTTCAATCGAAAACGACACGCGTGTTACCCCGTGCGCCCGATCGTTTCCGCTCGACAACTTCGGTTGCGTCTCGTACCGCGCGTGATATGAGTAGCGTAATCGCAGAGTTTTTTGCGGAATTCGTTCGTATATTGGGTCTGGAAAAAAGTTCGTGAATTTTTGCGTCCGACCGTTTCCGCTCGACAACTTTGGTTGCCTCTCGTGGCGCTCGTGGTACGATACGCGCACGATAACTCATATATTGGGTCTGGAAAAAAAGTTCGTGCGTTCTTGCGCCCGTTCGTTTCCGCTCGACAACTTCGGTTGCCTCTCGTGCCGTGCGTGATACGAGTAGCGTATTCGCAGTTTTTTGCGGAATTCGTTCGTATATTGGGTCTGGAAAAAAGTTTGTGTCGTTTTTTAATCCTTGTTATCCATTAGGCAATAAACGCGTCCGATCGTTTCCACTCGACGATATAGAGCGAAGTTTTAAATGCATTAGTTACTGTATAGCAGATAATTACAAAAAATTCTCTAAGGTTAAAGCATGTCACAATATTTCACACGAAAAGTTTGTCCAAACAACAAATGTTATGACTGAGAAAAATAATAATAATAATGCAAGTAATGGATTGGATATATCTGACGATCCTTTGAATGATACAGATTCAGCTTTGATATGTTAGTATATTTTATAATACAAGAAATGTAATGTTTACTACTACAATTGATTATACAGAAGCAGATGCAGATTCATCCGTTCAAATGTTACAGATTACGGTAATATAAATGAAAGTTGTAATACATTCAAATTACAAAAAAAAACTAATTATATTGTTGCGCTCACTCTTACACTCACGCTTTCACACAGGTAAATAAGAACACTCGCGTAAGAATATCAAGCTTTACTATATACAGCGCAACTTTCTCAAACTTCAAACAAGAATAATTCTCTATTTTAATAATTCTGAATTATCACATCTGTCTACGATGACAGCTTGCCAGAGACTCTCTGTCAGCTGTTCTTGTTGTTTACTTCTTATCGATTTTCCGTCGTCAGGACAATCCTCGCTCAGATGTCAAAATCAGCATCGGATGCCTAAGGCTCACGGACAACGGACGCTGCCACAAACCTTGTGGCTCGGATACAACAATATGAAAGAATATTAAGAATAAATAAAAATCGTATAAGTCAGTGCTGTAATAAATAATGATAAATTTTGTAAAAAAATTAATGTTGTTGACATTTTTTGTAGTTAGTTTTTTCTTGAATTTTCTTGAATACTAACCTTGAAAAAGATATCTTTTTTAAAATATTGGACACTATTAATAAAAGTGTTAATTTTTTATAACACGATGTAACGGTAACGCCCGCGGGGTTCGGTGCGATCGGTCGCCCCACCGTCGCGCCCGGCTCGCCGCTTCCGCGACGCCTCGCTCGCCGTCGCGTCGGTGCGTTACTCGGGTGAAGGGCTTATTCAAGGTAGCTTCTTGGAAGAAAGATGCGTTCAGTGTTTCTGTATTGACAAGTTGGGTGCGTCCCGCAAGGCGCCCCCGTTTATTCAAAAGACGTCCGATGCTATATAATAGATATATGTATATAAGTGTATGTGGGCGGCTCGCTGTCCCGGTGTGGCGTCGGCGATGCCCGTTCCTCGGTGCCCGTGACTCCCAGCTTAGCCGCAAGGACGGTCCCCTGTCCGCGGGGTCAGAGGGGATGTTCCGCGGTCTCTTGGCGGTCCGACGTCCTCGGCCACGAGTCCTGTTGAGGGCGGTTTACGCCAGCTGTCCTCTGGATAAGTTGGAGGCGGTTTATTCCGGGTAGCTCACCACAGTCACAAGTCGGACTAGCACTGATGATTTCTTCACACCCCGAATGTGGAAAATTTGTCTGTGTCGGTGGCTAATTGCTGCCGACACCGACGAATTTTCCACATTCGGGGTGTGAAGAAATCATCAGTGCTAGTCCGACTTGTGACTGTGGTGAGCTACCCGGAATAAACCGCCTCCAACTTATCCAGAGGACAGCTGGCGTAAACCGCCCTCAACAGGACTCGTGGCCGAGGACGTCGGACCGCCAAGAGGCCGCGGAACATCTCCTCTGACCCCGCGGACAGGGGACCGTCCTTGCGGCTAAGCGGGGAGTCACGGGCACCGAGGAACGGGCATCGCCGACGCCACACCGGGACAGCGAGCCGCCCACATACACTTATATACATATATCTATTATATAGCATCGGACATCTTTTGAATAAACGGGGGCGCCTTGCGGGACGCACCCAACTTGTCAATACAGAAACACTGAACGCACCTTTCTTCCAAGAAGCTACCTTGAATAAGCCCTTCACCCGAGTAACGCACCGACGCGACGGCGAGCGAGGCGTCGCGGAAGCGGCGAGCCGGGCGCGACGGTGGGGCGACCGATCGCACCGAACCCCGCGGGCGTTACCGTTACAACGATATAATGTTTACTTATAAAATTATTTTATGTACATTATAATAACAAGTAAAATAATCATATAACTCAGTGTTATAATAAATGGATACCCGAATTTCTTATTACGTCTTTTCCTACCAATTAATTTAAACAACTTTTGTCTGAAACATTATTTTATTTAACTAATATTTTGTCTAATGTTACGTAGCAAACGCGCCTGATCGTTTTCCTCTCGACTGCGTTACGCAACAAACGCGCTCGATCGTTTCTGCTCGATTGCGTTACGCAACAAATGCGCTCGATCGTTTCTGCTCGATCACAATACGCAACAAACGCTTCAGATATCATACACGCTTCGTTGACTCCGTTTCGGATCAACAAGCTAATGAAATCTAGCGTTACGCAACAAACGCTTCAAATGTCGTATACACTTCGTTGACTCCGTTTAGGATTAACAAGCTAATGAAATCTAGCGTTACGCAACAAACGCGTCCGATCGTTTTCGTTCCACCGTACCGCGCGTAACGATCATGCTCCATTGAATCCGTCTCAGAGCAACGCGAATCAAATGTCATTCACGCGCCGTCGATTCTGATTTGGAGCAACACGAGCCACATGTCGTTCGCGCTTTGTTGGCGAATGCTAATGGAATCTAGTGTTACGTAGCAAAACGCAATTGCGACGTTTGCGCCCGTTCGCATCATGCGTAGCGTTCATTTCATGTCTTATCGATAGCATAATCGTTCGTATATTTAGGCCACATAAATAACGAAAGTCCTCATGTTTCAATGACCCTGGTAACAGATCTATAAAAATGAGAATCAAAGCTCCGCGCCTTCAGAGTATCGTAGATCATCAAACTAGTTTATTTCTTCAAGCGGCAAATAAACAATGAAGGTTCAAGTGAGTACAAATAAATTGGTAAAAGAATAAGAAGAAGAGTAAAAGAAGAAGACTATTTTATAACAAACTATCACTTTGATTTTTTGTTCGTAGCATTTTATGAACGAGGAAAACGATATGTCTTCCACGTTGGGTTTTTCAGCACCGGACGATTCGGTGCTTGTTGCACACCCTGTAATAAATTCGATCAACGACAGCGGATTACGTAATCTGTTCGGAGATTTCAAAGACGATAAGAACAACAGTGAACACGAAAAGAGCCGTCACGTAAACGACACCGATCACACTGATCGCGAAGAGGACAATGAGCGATTCGACGCGAATGGCTACGTCGAGTGCAAAGAGGACGGTGAAGATGTTCAAATTATAGAAGAAATACTCGCATTTTCGGTGAGTACATTTGTTCAATTATAATTCTTGAATACACTATGTTCTTTATATTCGAATCAGTGATGTTAATATCATTTTTTTGTTACAGTCGCGAGCAGAAATTATTCGACCTTCGCTGAGTACGACTTCCGATATTATCACAATCAACAACGATCTAGATCAATATGGCGAAGACCACGAACGATCGACAATATCGAATCCCGAACCAATCACAATATGCATCGATCTACTACCAGTATTGAAATGAAAACGACGCTTGAACGTGCAATTACCAAGCAACGGTGTAATAAGCGCTTTCAACAGTGTAACCATTTATACGGACGAGCACAAACTTTCGCGAGTAGCTACATCTCAAGATCGCAATGGATGGACAATCAAGTCATCGTATAAATAAAAAATAATGAATGGCTTTCAAAACGTATGTAGATTGCTTTTTTATGTCACATTTATTTGAACCGCGAAGTGCGCGCCAAACGATCATCGATCACAGCGATCGCGAAGAAGACAATGAGCGATCCGACGCGAATGAACACGTCAAGTGCGAAGAGGACGGCGAAGATGTTCAAATTATAGAAGAAGTATTCGCATCTTCGGTGAGCACATTCTATTATTAATGAGCGCGCTATCATTGGGATTCTCCGGTCACAGGTCCACACCTTGCTTACATGTGATAGCTGAGCGTTCGGCACGCGCTCAGTTATGCATGGCGCAGTCGAGCGGAAACGATCTGGCGCGTTCATTACGTGATGGATAACAGGGATTAAAAAATGCCACTAATTTTTTTCCAGACCAAATATACGAGTTATCGTACGCGTATCGTTTAACGAATTCCGCCAAAACTCTGCGAATACGCTACTCGTATCACGCGCGGCACGAGACGCAACCGAAGTTGTCGAGCGGAAACTATCAGGCGCGAAAACGCACGAACTTTTTTTCCAGACCCAATATACGAACGAATTCCGCAAAAAACTTTGCGAATACGATACTCGTATCACGTGCGGCACGAGACGCAACCGAAGTTGTCGTGCGGAAACGATCGGGCGCAAAAACGCACGAACTTTTCTTCCAGACCCAATATACGAACGAATTCCGCAAAAAACTCTGCGAATACGCTACTCGTATCACGCGCGGCACGAGACGCAACCGAAGTTGTCGAGCGGAAACGATCGGGCGCGAAAACGCACGAACTTTTTTTCTAGACCCAATATACGAACGAATTCCGCAAGAAAACTCTGCGAATACGCTACTCGTATCACGCGCGGCACGAAACGCAACCGAAGTTGTCGAGCAGAAACGATCAGCGTTTGTAACGCCCGATTCGTTACTTAGAGATACGCATGGCGCGGTCGAGCAGAAACGATCGGACGCGTTTGTTGTGTAATGGATAACAGGGATCAAAAACGCCATGAACTTTTTTCCCAGTCCCATATTTGTATTTATTATTGGTCGACGATAAAATTTACATCGTTGGTGCATCGCGCTACGCGAATTTTTCACGCAACCTGTAGACGGTAACAATGATCATTCATCGCTTCGTTTTTTTCCCTAGCATCTTTCTATTATCAAAAATAAACGCTCACGCGCGCTTCATGTCGTACGCGTAGTGTTTTACGTATTACGACAAAACTCTGCTAGTTCCTCGACAAAGACCGCTCCCGTATCGTCAATCAACAACACGAATATGCTACTCGTACCACGCACGACACGAAACGTAACGCTAGCGTCGTGTGATCGCATGTCAACCAAGCGGGCGATATCGAACATTCTTGCTTGTGCGCTCGATTCGTTATTTAGAGTTTCAAGTAACGACTGTTATTGCGTGCCTCGAAGTCCGGATGATAGTATACCATATTAGTCGAATCGATATCCAATTGAAACATTCCGCATCGAGAGTATCGCTCGATATCACCGATACGCGGCACGGTACACCCTAGTGTTCCGGCGCACGGATTGACTTCGATCGGGTGACGTACGACGCGGAGAGCGAGTTTGTCACGTGCCCTCGAAACAATCGAATGAAAGTTAACGCGCAAAAAATAAAACATATCTGTCGTTATCTCAGTTAACAGAGGAAAGTCGTACGCGACAGCGCGTTTGTACACCAGTGTCAGTTTTTTTTCCGACGATCGCGTCGAGGATCAGCGTTTATCACGTAGTCGTTGTTCACCGCGTTATCGTACGCATCATCGTATTCGTCACGATCCGATTCATCGGTACCGGACATGCGATCGGGGTTTCGCTGCGAAGAACGGTGCTGGCGTTGCGTGGGCGATCGTTGTCGAGACGAGCGCGAGGAGGTCGTCGATAACGATCTTCGATGTTGTTCGTTGGTAGTGGAAATCTTCTTGCGAGCTGCACCGATCCCGGTTTTAGCGCGCGAGAATCTCGCGTCGTTGACTGATTCGTTCGTCGTGCGACGACGGACGAAGACACTGCTGTAGCACTTGGTCTTTTTCTCTTCGATGACGTTCCGTTACGCTCGTCGATGCGTTCCGTGCTTCTCTTCGCGATCGCCGATGGCGTTTGCGTGAATTCTTTCGACTCGTAGAGTCGCGACGATTGCGTCTGATGCAGCTTCGGACAGAGTTTTCCGATGCTGTTGATACGCAAAAATTGAGTCATGCACATGTAGCACGCGTGACCCAGCGACGCATCCACTCTTCGATTGCGTATTGTAACGTCTCGCGTCTCCCTAGGGATCGTGATCCGCCTGCTCTCTATTTATTTAGGCCTACCTGCTTACACCGGCACTGACTGGGATGCCGAGAGCTTTTCCTGACAGATGGTGAAAGAGGGAAGTATGGTGGTTATAGGTAGTATAATGATAATGGTTATTTTATGGAACTAATCTAAGGCTAAGTGAGGAAGAAAGTAATCAGATGAGAGAAAGAAGTGTATGAATTTATTCTTACAAAATGGGTGAGTGGTGAAAGGTTACAAAGGGTTTCGGAAAGAAATAGTTTTTAATATATATATTTAGGCTGATTTATTGGTGTGATACAAAATAATATGGTAATGTACGAGGGGGTTCAGTAGTGGAGTAAGACTCTAACTGATAAATATATGTTGCCTTTTTGTTATTAAACTCGTCGTTTTGCGTTAAATCGATGACTTCTATATCGAGTGTTTCTGTAGCAGTGTGCCTATAATTGGACCGAGTTTTACGTGCGTATTGTAGTAGGTGTTAGTGATGGCGTTGGCTCTGGTATAAAACGTTTCGGAGTCGAGTGTATGGGATGTGGAGAGAATTTAAAGGTACTGATGAGACGGTTTTGCAATAAGAATTTAACGTATGACGAGGGAATCAGTTCGCGTCCCGTGACATCGTGTACGATCCTCGGTTTAGTGGAGTCCATACGTAGGGATAATATGGCAGCTCGACGGCAGGTCTCCTTTCGCAACTGCTGTGCCTTTTGCTTAGCGCCCCCGCGGTGTTTGTTTGGCATCTAACGGATTGAGGTTAAGAATAACATTTTTGGTCAAGTAAGTTAGAATAGTAATTGATAAAGTTAATTATTGAGTGAATAGGACTCTTATGACTTAGCTATCCGTTGCCATAGTACTATAAAAGTATTAATAATTAATGTTTACTACCAATGCTTCGGCAAGGTTAGGTTATGCGGGTTGTAGGCGAAGGATAATTGAGGCGGGTGGCGGCTGTCAGCTGCGCCCCTGAGATTGAAGGATGCTAAGCACTGTACAGGTTATTAATTCACAAGTGAAATTTTCTGATCTTGATGGGAAAAAGGGGGTGGCCTTATGAGTTGGACGGGATGGATAGGATGCTTGAGCTGAGATGCACCCGTGAGGCGCTCCTCAGTCTGGACAAGGATAGAGGCGGGTAGCTCCAGTAAGGCGCTTCCCTAAAGGTGGGCAAGATCTATGCTTAATAATGTAAAATTCAGATTTAGTGGTTAATGAACTATAAATCCCTCTGGCAAGAGATGTTAAGGCACCAATTGATTTAAGTAACTGAATAAAAAGGACAAAGATTTATGAATGCTTAATATCTTCCTTTCAAGAAAATGCTCGAATAAGAGGAAAAAGGCTGCCGATAAAACAAGGATGCAGCATAAAATTAAAATGCTTAGTAGAAAATATTGAAGGATTGTATGCCGACGCAATGGCATATGTTCGCTGTACACGAGAATCGGTGATTTTAATGGAATTACACAATAGCAATTAATACAGTGAGGTATTTAAGGCGTATGCCGATGCAATGGCACGCGTCTACACATACATAATAAAATCAATTACAATACAATAAATGCGTATACATATATATATGTGAGTGGGGAAGGATGCACTTGATGAAAATGATATATATTATTCTAGCTTTTATAATAGATAATGTCAAGATCTTATTGTTATTAAGAATATACTTTCGTCTAAATAAACAATGAGATGGTAAAAGTATTATTAATCTGAAACCTTAGTAATTTAATTGTTTAATATAGAATAGTCTTTATGGTTGATGGTAATAGCAAAGCACGGTATATTTTATATGTGCAAGTGCAGGTTACAGTTGAAACAGTGGGAATATTATTCAAGTACATAATTATACAATTATATAATTATACAAGAAATTATAAAGGCATATAAATGTCTTATAACTAAAGTAGCTGGTGAGAGAGATAGATAGAAGGCTAACATGAAAGAACGTCTCTGTGAGTCCTTGTTACGAGATAATTGTAATTCTTATTTTATTCAATGTCTATTAACGAAGTGAAGGGCTAGGAGGTGGGAGTAGGTAGATTTTCAAAAGCAGAGTCTCCGGCGTAAGGAGTCCGCCTAGAGACGATGTCAGAGTGGTGGGATGCCACTGCTGATAAGGATTCTGACTATACTAATACGGCCCTGTGCTTGGCACCGATGCCGTGCGCGTGTGGCCCTGTGCTATGCACCGTTGCCATGCGCCCGCAAGGAGGAATGGAAAAGAAATAATAAGTGTGTGAGCGTAGTTCACTGAGTTGACAGACACTGGGGTTTCGTAATCACGATTTAGTAAAAAAAAAGAAAAATTTGAAAATTGTCTCTCTTTCTCTCTCTCTCTCTCTATATATATATCCTAGCTTGTATAACGTATCCTAAGGAAATCGGAACGAAATTCTAAGAGCGGTTTGACAAACTAAAACGTAGATAATACACTGTTCGGATTATGATGAATGATTCATATATAAGGCAGTTATAAACCGACATGAACGAAATTTTCAGCGTGACACTATTGTATCTGTTAAATAATTCGACTTGGCGTATAATGAAACTGGTTCACTAGCGTAACAATGTTCCTAAGGCTTAAATCGCGATTGTATTTCACTTGCGCGAAACGCGGTGTATGTGAGTGTATTAAAATATTAAGTACTTACTATGTGTGTATTAAAATATTAAGTACTTACTATTTATTTCAGTGGCTTAGACCTTTGCAGAGAAATCTCAAAGCACAGGCTTTTATTTCAGAATACTCTCAATACTGCGGGGACCACTCTAGCCACGGCACAACTCGAGCGGGGAGTCGACTTATACGCACAACTTTGAGTATTATAAAACACCGTAGATTTTCTGGCAAGTTTCCTAAGAAATCTTCCAGCTTTTGAATAGCACAAGGCAAAGGCTCTGAAGGAGCTTAGGAAGAGGTTCTTATGCGAGACGACCGTTGTCCGTGGTGGCACGGTCGCTCAGAGACACTTTTCCTCTTTGCGTCAAATTAACAATGATGTCTTGGAGGCACTCCTAAGAGGCACGTCTGTACTGTATGAACTTCCGATGTTGACTCTACGGTGGGAGCTGCTCCCGGGGCCTCGTTCGGTCCGAACAATGGAACTCGAGAGTAGGGCAGGCTATATGGTAGGAGTAATGGGATTATATGAGAGGGATCTGGGGTAGGAGCGTTCAAGGTTTTCCAGAGTGGGACTGAGTGGCGTGATGCTGACGAGGCGTCGAGACATCTCGGCGCATCGCCGGATGTGATAAGGAGTCGTGATCAACAGGTTGCCCTATGTTACTTGATATGGGCTCGGGTTACTCGGGGATTCCAGAGCACCCTCGGTGGCCCGGCTGCGTGCGTGCCTTATCTTTGAGACTTCCTGTCGCCAGTCTGATTTATTAATTTATATGTGCGCGTAATTATTCATGCCTTATAATATTATAATATTATAATAAAAATGGTTAGTATTATATATGTGTGGTTCTTAAGGTTATAATATGCGCCTAATTTAGTATTATATGAATAGCGTAATAGAATGTTATAATATTAATTAGTTATAATTTTTATAAAGACAATATGCATGTGTTATAATAAAAGAGATATTTGTTATTAATGTTTAAATGTGGTTATTAAGAATTATTATAAGAAATGCATATTGTTAACAGTGAGTATTAGAGTGTAGAGATTTATAATATTGTCAACTGGAAAAATAGGATTCCTTATTGCAGGGATCCTTATTATTACTGTTGTTATATTAATGTTTCTCGGCAAGGCTGAGTTCTACCATAGGGTTCTCTACTTACGTATGTCGGTAAGGTAGGCCCCTGGGGTAGGTTTCGTTATTATTGGCGTCGGTAATTAATTAACAATTGTTATAAACGGTTCCTATGTATAAATTACCGGCTTTTGGATCTTATAGAAGGTTATGGTAATAGAAGATTCGATGAACAATTAATTTTTATTATAGTGATGGGTTCGAGCTGTTATACTGTATGAACAAATTTTAAAAGAGTGCAGTATTTAAGAGGAGCTTGAACGTGAACAGAAGGCTTAAATTAAATAAAGTATTTAAACGTAACCAAGGCTAAAATAGTGAGTTTTCGAGCTAAGTAAAGTATTTGAGAGACCCCTGAACTTAAATAAATGAGTTTTATTAATTTTTAAGTAAAAATTATCAAATTTTGAGAATGTACTATCTGAAGGATTCTCTGTCTGTGGGCAAGAATTAATTGTTATTGTTTGGCATTATTTCCTTCTATAATTAATATTCTGAGGTTTTGACATTTGCTTGTGTTTCACTAAGATGTTCTCTAGATATGTAGGTGTTAAAAATATTTTAAATTGACTTTTCTTAATTTTAACGGAAGACACGCATTACTGGCGTCTGAATAGTTCCTGTGTATGAATTTTAGAATTTTCTGAAGTCTATTGGTAAGTAATATTTGTTTTCTATTAATTGTTAAAGTTTTTCAAAATGTTAATATAGTCGTTAAATAGAGGTCTTTTGATGCTATTGTTAGCAGTTAAGATTTTTCTTCTAAGCCTTATAGTTACTGAGAAAAACATGCTTTTTCCTGATTGGTCGAGACATTCAGATGGCCGTAACTTCTAAACTATTGATCTTACAAAAATTTTATTAGAACATAATTTGTAATACTTTGAAGGAGCCTTAAATTGTATAGCGCGATTTTCTAAAATTATTATTATTTTAAAAGATATAAACTTTTATCGATAATTTTTAATAGTAACAAATACTTTTGATGGTTAAATCTACCTATATGTCGCACTGGCCTTTTGATGTAGAGGCGAAAAAATGATATGGTGGAGAGAACGTCGCAGGACGTTACACCTCCCCCCCTTTTAAGAGCAAACTTCCGAAACTTTTGTTAGGAATTTGATCGTGAATGACTACCTGGTTTAGGCATTTATTGAGTTCTCTGTAGGCGATGGATGTGTGCGGCCCCTCCTCGATGAGGTGATGTGGAGGTGCGGCTGGTCTAGGTGTTGACCTTGGAAGTGGTTGAGGCTGTTGCTCGACTGGGGTGAGTTATTGAAGTGGTGTGTTGGTTGAAGAATCGACTGTTGCTTTGTTGGCACGTCGAGGTGGCCGATGAGCCAGGTGTAGCAGGAGGTGAGCCAAGGAGCTCCATAAGGCTCCTAAAAGATGAAGGCTGCATCCGTACGGTGTATGAAGGGCGTATCCATGAAGGGCAGTATCGATGAATAATTTTATTATGCGGATGATGAAGATACTCCAAATACTCCTGCGGTTGCAGAGCCAAAAGCGACGAATCCTTCCCAGATTTTTGAGGCAGTACTTTCAGCGATTTTGTTAAGGTCTTCCTCGTTCAGTAGATTATACAACGAAGCGGATCCGTCTCCTGCAGTGTGACCGGTAATTCCTCTAGCGACAGAGTTCAAGAGGGCAGGTTTTTCGGCGGGGAACATGATGTGGTCCCTCAGCTTGTTGATGTCTTGCTGCGAGTAAATACCGCTTACTGCTAGAGGTCCTGGTGTTAAATATTTCCAAGATATAGTAGTGGTAGGCTGCAGGCGTTGTGGTGGAGAAAGACGTTCGTGAGGTTCGGGTGTAAACTGTACCCAAGTGTCCTCTAGACGGTATAAGGTTGGTAGTTGATAACTACATTCTCTTAACGTGCCATATTTAGTGAGCACATGAGATTTTGGTGTGAGGAACATTGATGAGTTTCTGACAGTGACTGGAAGTTCGGCATAGCAGTCTTTAGTTCTCCTGATCTTTACTTCGACTAGAATGCACTGGATGACATGAATTGCTTCGCCTGCTGTAACGGCCATGTATCCTGGACCTTTCATTAAACGATAGGCGAACTCGTCGGGTAGAAGAGTTGCCAGAGACAGTGTATTTTTAAGAACTTCCTGCTCTAGGTCACACCTCTGCTTCATGACGTTGTAATAAAGGCTGATGATTTGGCTACGCACGTGTTTCTCCACGTATACAAATTTAGAATTGACGTATGAGAAGATGTCCAGATTGTCCACAGGGACGCTTCCTCGTGGCTTGACAGTATCTCCTTTAGTAGTTTCCACAATAAAAAGCTTGGGATGCTCGGTCTGTAGGATTGTATATCCGCAGAATTATCGAGCCTTAGTAGTAGTTAATGCGAACGTGATGTCCTGTGTGGTGAGAGAATAAACAGTGGAGGGATTAACAATTGGGATGTCGCCCCTTTGATTGATAGAGTCCTGAATTTTTATAGCTTATCCCTCGTATAGGATGTCATACTGATGAAAATCGCAGCTGGATGTAGGCATTGGCTGCCAGTATGTGTAGCCATGTTTTGAGTCGACGCAGTGTACGTCGCTCAGGGTGCAAATGGTTCCTGACTTAAAATGAATTTTTCCCGTGTTGATATGAACTGGTACATAAGAGGATCGTAGAGATATGGTAGCGACTCCCTAGACGACGACATCGGTCCATGAGCCGTAAGGGTCGGAGTAGGGGATGCCCTTGCAGTGGTCATCGATTCCTATTTCTCCTGCCAGGGTGATGCTATAGCTCTCCGTAGAGTTCGGTTTGAGTCCGGAGATGACGTTGTTGTTTCCTAGGACGGCGACTCCATCCTTTTGCATATGGTTGCACCGATCACTAGTCACATATTGTAAGTATTCACCGTGCCTGTTGTGCACCACGGATATATGAGAGTGCATACCGCAATGATAGATCGTACGCTTGATCTCAATTTTACATTGTTTAACTTCGGCATAATTGTATTCAGACAGCTGCAATAGCTGTATGTGAACGTTTGTATTGTTTGTAGTTTTTACTTGTATGTCGCACGCTCCAACCTCTAGCAGGGAGACTGTTGTTATATTCAAAGATTGTCCTCCGCAATCGAATCCGATCAAAGTGTAATGTCCCACGACGTGCTCTCTTCCATTATAATTTTTTCGCCTTAAAACCTGAAAGCTAACAAGAAACATGATTAATTTTAATCATCCAAAATGTTTATTCACGGTCAAAATTAAGAATGAAAGCGTATATCTTTTGAGACTATAACAATTTGACCAAATCGATGAACGCAATCGAAAGGCCTTTTAAAATACTACAAATTTTGTATTGACGGAAATCTTGTAAAATCAATAGTTTAAAAGTTATAGCCACTCAAAATTTTTATCAATCAGAGGAAATTCGATATATCTCAGTAATCATAAAACTAAGAACTACGATTCAAATTTCTACTAGAAGTATAAAAAGCCTCCACCTAATAGCTATACTGAAAATTCATTAAGTGTTAACAATTAAGAGATATATTAAAGAACAAATAGTTTTAGTAGCAAAAAAATGTCAAACCTGAAACTGGGGAACCCCCAAGCCCCCACTAATACATACAGCTTGCGACACTTTACCCACATCGAGCATCTCGTGTGACCACTTTGCATGTTATATCTGAAACAATTATATTTTGTTATAAATCAAAGTTTTCACAGACCTATATTATATTTAATACATTCACACTCTTAGTTGCTTATTCACTAACTCACACTTATATGTATACACACACATATATATATCAGCGTATTTATATACATGTACAGGGTGATTGATTTGAAGTGACATATATATACACGTATCTGTCAAATTTGAAGAAGTATAAAAACTTGTAATAAAATTTACTTGGTAAATAAGAATACATATAGATAAAAGAAGTCATATAAAAGAAATGTCCCTTTTTGCAGAAAATGCGACCAACGCTAGGCCTAGGTCAACAGAATTTTCTAAATAGAACATTAAATTTTTATAACATATTCTGGTAAATTATTTTGAGAATTTTCAAAACACTAGCTAAAAGTCCATTTCATTGATCAGCTTACAAGTTAAGAAATTCTGAAAAATATATTGTATATTATGTCACAATTTCTTATTTAACACCCTCCATAATGCATAAATCCTCATATAATGCATAATATAATGCACTTTTCTTATTAATTAAATCATACAATATCGTTAACCATAATGCACTTACACATACCATTTAACTTATGTAGTTATTACTAGCTCTAGTTATATTTTATATTCTTATTCTTAAGCTCGTGAGTAGAATGCATAATACAAGGAAATTATGTTAATAATAACTGCGACAGATCAAAACTTTAAAATTTTATATTCACCTGTACAACAAAATGGTGGGACAAGCATAACGTTAAGCCTAACCCGGAACGCCAAGACAACCTTGAGGTACATGGCGTCGCCACAGCGCCATGGCCGCCGGGTGAATTCATTAGCGCCCATCTGATTCTTTTCTAAATTTGTCACTATAAAATAATATCAAAATTACAATCAAAATATCAAAAATATATTATATTAACACTGAGGAAACATCATAGTAGGCAACAGTCATAAAGCTAATGTATCATCCACAGACGCCATATCACGAGTATAATTTAAAACCTGTTCCTGTAGTTTTTAATATTGAATATACACTAGTACTAACATTACAACATTTATTGTATATCGCTAATAATCTTTACACTAACCAAATTGCCGGATAAAACGACCAAACAATCCTATAATATTTCACCTACTAAACCAACGTAAGTTAAGCTGCGAAAGATCTGACGCATACTACTCATGGCACCGCTTGGTACTGTTTATATCTTCGATAAAATAAACACTCCGCTACGAATTCATAAGCCGAGACATGTGTAAGATCTCTTTAGGATTCTACAGGTCGAACAAGATCTCTATCCAGGAAAGAGGTGTCAGGCTGTCCCTTTCTAGAAGGTTGTCGATGCTCAAGGATTGGTATCCGGATCCTCGTATGGAATAAACGTAGCAGCGTGTAGCGTACGGCGAAAAGAGACTAACAAGGAAATGTATTAGATAGCCAGCTTTTCTTCAATAAAGTATATTTAAACACAACACACAATTGCCTATATATAATCACAATTTCGACGGCTTTACTAAATCGACACGCTCTCTTCGCTATTTCTCGACAATATTCAATATACGACCTAACTCTTCGACGTTTGTCTCCCGATTCTCTCGACTCTCGTTTTTTTCTCTCTCTCTCCGTCTTCTCTTTTCGGCGAGCTCGTTCTCTCACGAGGATCGACACATGCGCAATATCTTGATTCTAACGCTCGTAGCCAATAGTCGGCTCTATATCCAGTGCAGTTACGAACTTACACCTTACAACTCGTCCATTCTGACATTAACTTCGTCCCGAAGTTAACGCGGGAGGTACGACAACAGTTTATTTGGCTCTACCATGATCAGCATCTCTAATTTCCTTAATTCGACGGAATGCTTAATGATAAACGGCTTACATTGATACTTAAATCTATATTTTTTATATTTTTCTAACCTATAACTGTATCATAAATTTTTTTTTTCGATTAACGTTTCGACATATCTAGACAATAAATGTTTCTTAATACATATCGTTTATATCAATACTAATATAAATTTCTTCACATTATCGGTTTCACCCACGGTTTTAATTTGTCCGCAGACATAATTGTATCAACCGGCCTAGATGTGAGGTTGAAACCCGGAATGTCACGTATGACGTATCGGCTGTTTCCCAGAACTTTAGCGACTAGGTAAGGACCTTTGTACTTAGGTTTCAATTTTGTACTTTCCCCTGGCTTAGACCTGAGATCTCTAATTAACACGTAATTTCCTTCATTATATTTCGACGGTATTTTCGATTTTGATTCTCGGTAATGTTTATTATAAATTCGCAATATGTCAGTAGCTTGCAACGCTTAATCCTTTAAATTATCCCTTTCTTTTTCCAGATCGACATCTACATCAGTCAAAACTTTGGTGAAGTGCGACAACTTAAAATCAGAATGATTGCGCTGTTGGTAGCCAAGTAACAGCTTAGAAGGACTTGTCTTTATTGCTGAATGGTGAGTATTATTTATTATATATTGTAGTTCTCCCAAATGTTCTTTCCACTTATCTGGCGCGTTGATTGATTTAATCAATGAATTTTTCAAGAACCTATTTACTCTTTCTGCTATGCCATTTGCCCAAGGTGAAGCAACTGCAATTTTTCTATGCGTAATCTGACGTTGATTCATAAAGTCACAAAACTCCTTAGAGGTAAATGCTATGCCTCTGTCTGAGATTATTTGACTAGGGTTACCAAACGTATCCAAAACTTGTTGCAGTGCTTCTACCACCTCCTTAGTTGCAGTGGTCTTTGTGGCTATCAACCACGTAAAACGAATAAATGAATCTACCATCACTAAAATATGTTTATATTTATCGCTTGTTGCAGCTAATGGTCCAAAATGGTCTAAATATAAGGCTTCGAGTGGCGTCTTTGGAGCAGGATATAAATGAGTTTCTGCTTACAAGTTGTGTGGAGAACTATTCACCATTAGACAAGTAAGACAGTTATCTATATATTCTTTGATTCTTTTCCTCATCGTAGGAAACCAATAATTACTGCTAATGCCGTTCCAAGTTTTCTCTGATCCACAATGTCCCATCTCATCATGATGTGCACGTAAAAGCTTAGGAATCATTGCTTCCGGTATCACGAACTTTAAATCATCACCCTGTTTTCTGTAGACTAACCCATTGACTAATTGAAATTTTTCGCTGTCATTAAATTCTAACTGTTGGCTAATTTCTAGAATTCTAGGATCGGAAAGCTGACAAAATTCCAGTTGTCTTTCTACTGGCAGTTCATTAACATAAGCAACACTTTGACTAAGAGCATCAACATGCGTCATACGCTTACCAGGACGATGAGTAACATCGAACAGGTAATTCTGTAAAGCGAGTGTCCATCTCGCGATTCTCGGATTCAAATTTGCTTTCTTTATTACATATACCAATGCATTGCAATCTGTAACTATTTTAAACCGGATACCGTACAAGTATAAATGAAACCTTTCAACGGCTCTTACGATGGCAAGCATTTCTAATTCAAAACTATGATACTTTTTTCCGCTTCATTTGTAGACTGACTAAAATAAGCTATGGGCGACCAACACCCGTCCTTTTGTCTCTGCAAAAGAATTGCACCAAGACCCAGAGCACATGCGTCTGTATACAGCTCAGTGTCTACAGTTGGATCATATAAGCGAAGAATTGGAAAAACATTAAGTTCTTTTTTTAATGATTCAAATGCTTCCATACACTTTGCATCGAAATCAAAAGTAGCATTTTTCTTTAATAATCCTTGCAATGGTTTGGCTATCAGCGAATAATTTTTTATGAATCGACGAAAATAATTTGTTAAACCCAAGAACTGCTGCACCTGCGTTACTGTGCGTGGACATTTAAAGTTTTTTACTGCTTCAGTGTGTCGAGGACTGAGAATAATTCCGTTCGCTGAAATCACGTATCCCAGAAATTCTATTTCGCGACGTAAGAATTTGCATTTCTTATAATTCAGCTCAAATCGATGCCTTCGCAGAAGAATTAACACGTTCCTTATTGTTTCTAGATTCTCCTCAACAGTTTCTGACGGAATAAGGATATCGTCGATATACAATAATATTTTATCCTCCCGTACCAACGGACTCAAGATTTGATTAACCGTTTCTGAAATTCTGCAGGTGCTTCGCTATACCCGAAAGGTAAATACCGGTATTCATATTGCCCATCAGGCGTTGAGAAAGCAAAATACTTCATATCCTCCTCATGTACTTTGATCTGGTGAAAACTGTCTCGCAGATCCAATAATGTGAAAACTGATTTGTTTGCAAGTCTCGTTAGACAATCCTCCACGAGCGGAAACGAATACTTTTGCTTCTCAATTCTTTGGTTTAACGGTCTAAGGTCTATACATAATCTTAATTTACCCGAACGTTTTCTTACCGGAACGATTCTAGCACAATACGGTGACACACTTGGTTGTATTATGCCTCTTTGTAGAAGGTCATCGACGATTTCTCGAATCTGTAAGCGTCGGAATATGCTAAGCGTCGCGGTGCGTAAGCGTAAACAGACGGGTCCTTTAGATGTACTCGTACCGAGTAACCATCATCTACCGGCGTGATATCTTGTTTTTCTATATCTGTTATTACCGATTTCAACCGGTTTCCCTCGAATTATGTCCGAAATCCACTGCGTGTTCGTCAAGAATTTCTTCTAGCGATTTCGACTCAGTGGTTTCCTCGATACATAAAGGCAACAATGTAAATAAAGTTACACGGTTCTCTACTTCGGCCTCTGGTCGATAGACTAAGGTCAAATTTTCCTTTGACAAAAATTCGCGACCTATTATTATATCACCTTCAAATGTATCGTCCGATAATACAAATAAATCAATTTCAAACTCTATTTCTGACAACGGTTGAATTACTATCTTTGTCTTTGCGACTTCGACAATATCTATAGCTTGGTTACTTAAATTTCTAAGTGATCGACTCGACGGCTGTAAAGCTAAATGCGACGATTCGACATACTGCAAATACGCTTCCAATTTTATGAACGATACGGGGCTTCCTGTATCGATCAGCGCTAATAGTTCACATTGCTTACCGCCCAGCTTGTTAACTTTAACAAACGGGTTGGTGATGACTAATCGGCTTCCCTTTTCTTCGACGATAGCAACTGCGTCCCTAGGGACTGTTCCCGACATTCCGTTGCTTGTGGCGGTATTCGACGGTGGTTTAGCCGCCGTCTGCGTCCTGCCATTTCTCCTCTGCAAGGCTGGACATTCGTACTGACGATGGCCCTTTTCTTTACAGTAGAAGCAAGAAGCATCCCTTCGACACTCCCGGTGAGAATGACCTGTGCGTCGGCAATTTCTACACAGAACATCTTTATTTTTAGAAATGTTTGTAGACGCCTGTGGTCGTTTATCTAAGTCGGCTACTCCCTCAGTGATCAGCCTCATCTTTTCTAGAAATTCATCAGTGGTCTCAACCTGGATCGCGAGAGCAGTGGCTCTTAAGGAACTATTCATGATTCCACCAGCCAATAAATTAATAGCATCCCCTATCGAAAAATTATGGCGATGCATCAACGCTAGCTTATCTAGAGCATATTGATCAAAAGTCTCCTTTTGTGGTTGCCATTTCCTCGCCTCTATTTTCTGCATCAACTTAAAGAATGGTAACTGTCTATCGAACATTTTTATAATTTCTCGGCGCACCGATATCCACGATTCTAACGTTGTTCCGGATAAGGTATCGTACCAACGACGAGCTGATCCTATCAGCCGGCTAGATGCGGCTAACAACGTCATCATATCCGGAATTCGCAAAAACTGTGCGACATGGTCGACTCGCTGTACCCATGCAGTCACGCTCTCAAATTCGGCTCCAGAAAACTCAGGTATCTGTGACGCGACATTTGATATAGCAATTGGTCCCTGCATATCTTCTCTCGAACGCGGCGGCACTTGAGTATTCGTTCGTTGCTCTGAACTAGGACTCGATATCGTACGACTTCCCGACGGATCGTCGTTACCAGCAACCGGAGCTGTACAATTATCTGTCAGCGCGTTCGGTGCTCCTCGATTGGTAGTAATAGCTCTTACCAAAAGCTCTATCTGTTGTTGTTGCTGTTGCAGGAACTGCTGCTGTTGCTACTGCAAACGTTGCTGACAGTCAAATACACCCTCCATAACCGTCGTTAGAACCTTCTGCATCACGGCTGGAGTAAACTGTTGTTCTTCCGCCTGGGCAGATTGCGGTTGTACTATAGGTAGTTGTTCGCTCTGTCTCACTCCAGTGTTCGACCGAAAATCACCTCCAAGCAGCTTACCTACCGGGGCATGTCTTTCCAGGTGCGTCATGATTGCATCGATAATATCATTCCTATCGTTTAGGTACGGCAATTGATATGCTAACGCCTCCTCTCTTAATTGTTCCAGAGTCATCTGATCCAATGAACCTCGATTCATTTTCCTACCTTCACAGAGATCTTGCTAAATTTGTGCCGACGGACAAAACTTCTGTTTACGTATCGCGACTGAGTACGTGTCCGATGGATCACACGTTCAGATTCTCGTGATCACGTGCTTCACGGATACAACCGACAAAAACTCTCGCGACGAGCACAAAGCGGTCTAAAGTGCGAGCTGCGATCCCACTTCTGAAAAATATGTGGCTGTAAGATCTCTTTAGGATTCTACAGGTCGAACAAGATCTCTATCCAGGAAAGGGGTGTCAGGCTGTCCCTTTCTTAGAAGGTTGTCGATGCTCAAGGATTGGTATCCGGATCCTCGTATGGAATAAACGTAGCAGCGTGTAGCGTACGGCGAAAAGAGACTAACAAGGAAATGTATTAGATAGTCAGCTTTTCTTCAATAAAGTATATTTAAATACAACACACAATTTCCTACACAGGGTGCACGATTTATCTGAAGACATTGAAATATCTCGAGAACTATGCATTGGATAAAAAAAAGTGGTTAATGAAAGTTGTTAGTCTCGAAGGGTGACATCCAATAATACTAAACTCGACCTCCCACTCCACCCCCTAGGGGTGGGGGTTGGGGGCAACTTTGAAATCTTAAATGGAAACCCCCATTTTTTATTGCAGATACGAATTCTACGCCACAAAATACGTAAATTTTGTTCGAAACTTTTATTTTATTCGTGATAGATGGCGCTGTAATCGCAAAAAATTATATTTTCCGCAATTCTCCAGAAATGATCATTGGATTGAGAAATAAAAAATACCTGTTCAATATTTTTAAAGAACATAATAAAAGTTAGTTAAAAAGATAAGGTTTATCAACCCAACCTAAAAAATAAGGTTTATCAACAAGTGCCAACAACTCGTGAAAACATGGTAGAACGCATAAGAAACGCTTGCGCTGAAACTCCCGCAGGTATCCTGTGTACAGTCATTTGAAAAAAGGATCAATAAGTGTATTGAAGTTGAAGGTAAAAATTTCGAACACCTACTCTAATTAATTGAACAGTGAGAGGCAAGGGGACTCACATTAAAAAAGCACCCGAAGGGAACATAAAACTACGTCCTCGTCGTTGTTCCTATGTAACGCTAAAAGTAGTTTCTCGGAAAAATTCAACGCTATCTATCACGAATGAAAAAAATTGTTTCAATAAAAATTTCACATACAATCTAATTCTGCAATGAAAAATGTGGGTCCCCATTTGAGATTTGAACGTTAACACCTACCCTATCCCGAGAGAATGGGGGGGAATAACTTTTATTATGTTCTTTAAAAATATTGAACAGGTATTTTTTATTTCTCAATCCAATGATCATTTCTGGAGAATTGCGGAAAATATAATTTTTTGCGATTACAGCACCATTTATCACGAATCAAAAAAAAAAGTTTCGGACAAAATTTACGTATTTTGTGACGTAGAATCCGTATCTGTAATAAAAATGGGGGTTTCCATTTAAGATTTCAAAGTTGCCCCCAATCCCCACCCGCAGGGGGTGGGGTGGGAGGTCGAGTTTGATATCATTGGATGTCCCCCTTCGAGACTAGCAACTTTCATTAACCACTTTTTTTATCCAATGCACAGTTCTCGAGATATTTCAATGTCTTCAGATAAATCGTGTACACTGTATATAATCACAATTTCGACGGCTTTACTAAATCGACATGCTCTCTTCGCTATTTCTCGACAATATTCAATATACGACCTAACTCTTCGACGTTTGTCTCCCGATTCTCTCGACTCCCGACTTTTTCTCTCTCTCTCCGTCTTCTCCTCTTTTCGACGAGCTCATTCTCTCACGAGGATCGACACATGCGCAATATCTTGATTCTAACGCTCGTAGCTAATAGTCGGCTCTATATCCAGTGCAGTTACGCACTTACAGCTTACACACGCATGAGCTATAACTTTTATCGAGGTTGATTCATGATTAATAACTACTATGGATTTATCAAAAGTTAGTCATTATAACAAAAAGCAAAATCCAAAGGGAATTAATAATAGAAAAATCCCTATAACACACTTGTACATACATAAGATATAACTATATTTTAAAAAGGAATACAAAATATATATTTAGAATAATATATAAATATACATATATATCTGATGTAGTAAAAAGAAATCCATTATTTTTCCAATAGATGGCCTTAGTTATCTGTATCTCGCGTTGTATAAGTCCGATCGGGTTCCACTGGATGGCGTTAGAAAGATGAGATTTCGTACTAAAAAAACTTTTGTGATAGTTTTGTGATTAGTCGACTCAGTTTTGTTTGAGCGAGCGTCAAAAATGGACACTAGCAAAGAAAATACGCTATATTTTACAGCTTTTCTTCTATAAAGGCGAAAACGCAAGCCAGGCGGCTGAAAATGTGAATAGTGTTTATGGTCCTGATACTGTAACAGCCAATCACGTGCAATTTTGGTTTCGTCGATTCCGTTCCGGTAATTTTGATGTCAAAGATGCACCACGCACTGGAAGGCCAATTGTCGAAAATATCGATAAAATCATGGACATTGTCGAGTCCGACCGTCATGTAAGCACTGTTTCGGTTGCCCAAGAGCTAAAGATTGCAGAAAAAACCGTTTGGAACCATTTGAATAAGGCTGGGTACAAAAAGAAGCTCGATGTATGGGTGCCACACGAGTTAACGAAAAAAAACCTCATGGAATTTCCAGCAGCGAATCGCTGCTGAATCGCAAGAAAATCTACCCATTTCTGAAGCCCATTTTTGGTCACTGGTGATGAAAAGTGGATCACTTACGACAACGTCAAGCGAAAACGGTCGTGGTCGAATCGCGGTGAGCCGGCTGAAACGGTGGCCAAGCCAGGATTGACGGCCAGGAAGGTTTTGCTGTATGTTTGGTGGGATTGGCAGGGAATTATCTACTATAAGCTGCTCCCCTACGGCAAAATTCTTAACTCGGAACTGTACTGTCAACAATTGGACCGTCTGAAGGAAGCAATCGCCCAGAAGCGGCCAGCTTTGGCCAATAGGAGAGGAATTGTGTTCCATCAGGACAACGCCAGGCCACACACATCGATAGTGACTCGCCATAAGCTCCGGGAGCTTGGTTGGGAGGTTCTTATGCATCCACCTTATAGTCCGGACCTGGCACCAAGTGATTACCATATTCCTCTCCATGGCGAACAATTTTGCTGGTGAAAAATTCGCTTCAAGAGAGTCTTGTGAAAATCGACTGTCTCAGTTTTTTGCCAATAGGGACGAGGGCTTCTATGAGAGAGGCATAATGAAATTACCTTCAAAATGGCAACAAGTTATCGAACAAAACGGCTCATATTTGATCTAAATCGGATCATTCTAACTATGGTAATTAAAGCATTCAATTTCATGCAAAAATAATGGATTTCTTTTTATTAAACCTAATATTTAGGTGCAATACGGCAACTCGTTCATTCTCTGTAACAAACAATATTAATATAAGTAATTCCCACGTTTCCCAAAAAGAAAAAGCCGACGTACTGACACGGTGGAATCACGCTAAAGCTAATATATAACCTTATTGTCTCAGCGACAAGAAAAATCCAACAATTATAGTATAGTGCAGGATGTTCCAAGCGTCAGGCCTAATTCCTACTTAGAAATCCTACAAGTAGACGAAAAACCGAAACTAATGAGCCTACAATCATTAATGTAGAGCAAATAGTCTGAAAGTTACAGACTTGTACAGATTTCATGTCGAAACAGTTGCAACAAACCCAATGAATGTCACTTTTTTAAGCTGAAATTTTTCCTGAGTAACTGGGGACAAAACTAATAAAATTTTCAGAAAGAAGGCTTAAAACCTGACTTGTACGTGAAAGAATGAGCCAATTATCTCATCTAGATACTGAGAAATAAATTATTTAGTGTCAAAATTGATACCGTTCCAACTAAATTTTGCATGATAAGTTCTCAGAGTGAAATTCGTTCCACAATAACTTGGACAAATTCTGAATGCACTGTTCATTAGCGAGTGAAAAGATATACTTGCATACACAAAATCAATTGTCTAGCTCGATTAGTTGCTGAGTTATTAATTAATAAATTTTGAGATTCTGTTATATCAGAGACAATAGACGCAGAGTCCACATACACACAATTGCTATTAGACTCGGATAAAACGAATAAAAACCAATAAATTCACTCCAAATTTTAATGAAAAATCAGACACCGGAATATCAATTAACTAAATTTGATACCTTATTCTAAGAACAAAAGAACAAATATTTGACAGCAAAGATAACTTCATATAGCAAAGGTCGTCCCGCTGGGAAAATATTCGTTTAATTTGCGCATTTATTAACATATTTAGCTTAGTAGTATCAAATACCTACCCGAATAATTTTCTTAAACCATATACATCGAAATTCTCCCTGCAGTCTATCTTGCCAAATAATCAGTAGGTTTCCGCCTCTCTTCTCCTCCATCTCCTCTCCCAACATATCTTGCTCATCTCCCTTATTGAGAGGAGCCCGAACAACAGAATTTCCGTCTTTATGCGTGCATCCCGCATCGGGAAAATTACAAAAACACTGCAACGAAAACAATATTAAAGAACCTCTCCCATATATAGTTGTACCTCTACACACACTATCGAAAGAAATCACACTCGCTATTACCACCGGCACAGGGCGAATGTACCGACGCTAGTAATAACGTTAAAATAATACATTCTTACTTTTCTTCCCTTTCTGCTCGTACAACTAACAGCTCACGACTGACAGCTGACAGGAAATCTATACAAAATGGAGACCGACAGGCATAAACCTATATATATTAACTAGATGCACTACCCTTCGAACACACATCCCTATATAGAACTAGGACACACGAAATGGCGGAAGCCATTTAACCAAACCCATTAAATGGTATTAGATCGTGAAAAAACTACGATAAAATTAATAACATATGCAATCCACATTATCGATATATACTAATACATAAATAATTATCAATAATATCATAATTACTAAATTGATTAAAATAGGGAAATAACTATTTTGCTACTATTCAAATCTTCAGAAATAACACTAACGCAACCCCAAATATACGAAAATTACAAAATTGTGCATAAACAAACTAATTATGTAAAGTAATTTTGGATTTTCACTATCGCTAAAAATGTGTAGGATACTTTCAATATGGTACCCCCACGATTAAAAATTAGTTTAATACAATATTTTAATTCGTTTATTTAAAAAATCGGGCAAATACCAATTAAATCGCCGCAGACCCATATTACAATAAAAACACTTAACATAATTACTAAAGAATAAAATTAATGTATTCCGTTATTGTTTAAAAATTCAATGTCATTATTCGTAACAATTATAATAAGTCTAGAGTGTTCCTTTGTCACTATAAAACTTTTTCTCAGGACCCAGAATTTGCTCATACCTCACGATCTGCCTAGAATTACACACAGACTAATTAATGAATAAATAACCACTTAACCAGTCAAGATAGAGAATTTACAATCTTATCACTATATTCCGTATTGCCCAGAGAATCAAGTACGCATAAGAGAAATCATTAAATCACCTATAAAAATTAATTGCAAAAAATTATAACAAATTAATTATTAAATAGGCGAAAGTTTAGTTAAATAATTAGTTAAATAATTTTATTCAATTTATTAACTTTTATTTACCTTTATTAACCTTCCCTAATCTCAATAAAATTCATCGATAACCTTAATTAATTTTTCTTTAATTGCTTTCATTTTTATTAACTTTTAATTTTTCCTCTTCCCTTTTTCTCTTTTCTTTTCTTCTTTTTTTTCCTTTTTATTCTGTCTTATCAGAGAAAATACACCCTCCACTACTCATAGAAATAAATTCATTACCCTAGCTCACATAACCGACTTGGCAAAATACCATCTTGAACAATAGCGCGACTTTGGCAATTTTATACACATAATTCGAAAAATACTTAATCAAAGCAACATTACTATATCATTTTAGAAAGATCTTGAAAAGAACTATCGGGAAATGATTGACCACCATGATTGAAAAATCCTACTTACAAAAATTAAGTTAACAATCATCTAACACCAATGACATCATTTAAGACCAAATAAATACTGTCCTCAATAGGACCCCGCCAAACCCTGAAAATTACAAAAATCCATTAACCAATCAATCCAAAGTAAAATTTTACTTATTAACAAATAACCGTAACGGCGCATCACATGATAAATAAGCCTAAGATAAGGTCTTTCTTATAAACACTATTTCTAAGAACTCTCGATCGATAATATAAATATGCGCGCAGCGTGAAAATTTATATGTAAGAGAATACGTGAAAGACAAATACACTGGAGACAGTTACGACCACTTCCAAACATCCGTTCCCACTTTTGATCCCCACCATAGCCCCACCGGCCTTTCCCACACCATAGCTCCTCTCCAGACCCAACGAGTTGATCCTGGAGAGCCCGACGAGTCAGTCGATCTCGAGAAACCCAGAGAGCCGGTTACGGGCAAACTAAGAAACCAGTCGAACTTGAGAAACTCTACTAAGCAGTCATTTTCGAACAACATTATAAGACTCCGGTATCTCGCTCCAGGACTTGCCTTCACGTACTCTCATGTGCAACCATTCTAAGCCGCTATTGTTAATCGTAAGTTGCATTTTATATTGTACTAGGACTAATTAGTTTTTATAAAACTTTGCATTACGGATAAATGGCGTAACGGTTATTCGAGTTGTGACAGGCATTCAGTCAACCTGGTTGAGACAATAGAGGGATATCGTAAACGTTCAGTAATTCAGTAATTCAAAATTTAATAAACCATTTTGACACACTAATGCGCACAATACATATATAAAATCACATTACACCAGTTTTAATGATAAAATTGTAGCTATTGAATATTGTGCAATTAAGAATAGGTTCCATTTTCATTAAATCACTTCAAACTCCCATGAATCCCTGGTAGCTCCACCGCAGATGAGCCCCAGAATGTCCGTGCAAATTACTTATTGCTAGCTACCCACGGGAGAGCTCTTCCTTGCAGGAAATAGACTTAAGGATCTGGAAGCTCCACGCATCGTTGAGCCCTTGTCAGCTTCGCGCATTGTCGAGCCCCAAGCTAGGCCACCTTGTTATAGCTGACGCTCCAGAATAGATTTTAGTTTTAAGCATCCTTCAGGCTGCTCTAATAATCGAGCTCCATTATATACTCAGATTTCCTGGTAGCTCCAGAACAGTAGAGCTCCAATTACCTTTCTTTTTTTTTTTGGTAACGCAGGGGAAATCCATCATGGATACCCCTCCCCTTGGGGGGGAGGGGATTATGTCGGACTCTTACCGACTAAAACCCTTGCGGGATATCTACCTGTCGGACCGTTGGGTGGGGAGTTGGGGGAACTGCTCCCGCATTCCCTCCCAAGCCCCCCGGCCCCAGGGCTCTCCGGGAGCCCCATGCCATCAACGTACCGCACCCTGTCCGACAAAGGGAGCCCAGGGCGCGGTCCCCGGTGGGTTGCCCCACCGGTTGGCCTTCTGGTCACACCTATTAGAAGGAAGAGGATATCCACCCCTCCTCCTTTACCCCCTTGTTGATCAAGGGGGGAGGGGTTTTAGGGGAGTGGGCCCGGCCCCAACCAGGACACTACTCCCCCTTCCTACCTATCCAACCGCGCGGGGGGATCTAGGGAAACCTAGTCCCCCCCGCCCGGACGGTGGCGGGCCCGAGGCGGCCGAGGAGTCCCCGACCCGCCGCTATCGACAGGCGAGTCCTCCTCGGCCGACGCCACCTCGGGTCCGCTGCCGATTCCTCCTCTCGGGAATCGCCGACCGGTGCGTCGCCTCTTGCGACGCACTCCCGGTCGGCGTCCCCACTCCGCGGCCTCCTTCTGCGAGATAACCTCCCTGCAGAAGGAGGCCGCTGCGTCCCACGCTTCCTCGCTCCCGCACATGGCCTTGACCATGCGCGGGAGCGAGAGCTCCCCCCTTCGGAACCTCACTGCCCCCTCGAGGACGCGGCGATCCCCGTTCCATGCCGAGCATGCGGACAGGGTGTGATGCGCCCTGTCCTCGAGGATAGGGCAGTGGTGGGCTCCTCTCTGGTGCAGATACCGACCGAAGCAACCGTGCCCGGTCAGCATCTGCACCAAGTGGAAAGTCATTCCACGTCCCCTCCTGCCCGTCACCTCAAACAGGCAGGGGCGGACAGCCGCGGCCGTCTTGGGACCGGACACCTTCGGATCGGACAACACGTCCTTCCACTTCCGAAGGGTTCTAGCCTGGAGCTTCAGGCCCTTCAAGTCCCTGATCCTTAGCATACCCTCCGCGCGGAGCTCCTTCATCCGCCACTAGAGAACTGATCTCTCCTCGGCAAGGAGCTCCACGGGAGGGACGCCGGCCAGGGTGGTCGCCGCCATGAATGACGGTCCGATACCCTCGGATCGCCCTGATCAGTACCGGCCTCAAGGCCTGCCGGAGGGAGCGTTTTCCCCTCCGGCAAACCAAGAGGCTGGGTGCTCGTATGGGCGCCCCGGATAGGGCGATCGAGAGCACGGCAGTGACATACATGCGGCGTGCCATCCATCCCGGGCTCCCCTGGGCACGCATAAGGCTGGCTACTGCCAGACCCGCCCTGCGCACCCGGGGGGCCAGGTTCCCAAAATGGGGCCCGAAACTTCAACGGCTGTCCAACGTCAGGCCGAGATATTTTATCATCGGCCCGACGTGGACGTGGACGCCATCCACGAGGACCTGAGTCTCCGGGGGCGCCCCTCGACCTCGGCTGTAAAAATATACGGCCTCGGTCTTCTGGGGCGCCACCGAAAGGCCCAGGTCCTTTATGGTGCCCACCACAGATGCCAGTGCCGCCTCCGCGCGGAGGCGGGCTTCCCCCCAGTTCTCCCCCCCGGCCACCACTAGGGTGTCATCTGCGTAGCTGATGCGTGGCAGCCGGGGGGAGCGGAGTTCTCAGCACCCGGTCGAACGCGATATTCCAAAGCAGGGGGCTCAGAACGGACCCCTGCGGAACATCGCGCTCCATCGCCGGCCTTGGACCCCGCCCTCCACCGGGAAGGCGAGGTCCCTGTCCCCGAAGTAGGCCGCGAGGATGCGCCGGAGATAGGCGGGCACGCCGTGATACACGAGCGCCCGTCCTATCTCCGGCCACGGCAGGGTGTTGAAGGCGTTCTTAATGTCCAAGGACACCGCCAACAACACCCCGCCGTCCCCCTCCACGACCGTCCGGGTCAGGCCCCGGAGACACTGGACCGCGTCCAGCGTCGATCTCCCGTGCCTGAAACCGAATTGGCGATCGTGGAGGTCCGGCCCCTCAGAGCACAGATGCTGGACGAGGTGGTCGGCAATGATGCGCTCGAGCAACATGCCCGCCTCGTCCAGCAGGCCTGTAGGCCGGGCACTGCCGGGTGCTTTGCTCTCCTTGGGGAGGAGGGCCAATTTAGCCCTCCTCCACTCTGGGTGGAATACCCCCTCCCTGAGGCATCCACATAAAACCCTGCGCGTGGCCGCGAATAGGTTTTCCTCGCCGAGTGCGAGGGCCCAGGCGCGGCCAGGAATCCCGTCGGGGCCAGGGGCTTTACCCTTGACCCCGAGCCTCTTCCTGGCCCTGGCGAGCTCCTCTGGACTGACCACCAGACCCTCATCCCAATCTCCTTCCCCCATTTCCGGAGGAGGGATCACGGGCCCCCTTCTGCCCTCGGGAAGAAGGCATCCAGGAGTCCGCTGAGGGTCCGGCGGTCCAATTGTTCGGTCGGTGGGGACGCCCAAGGGCGGACCTTCTCGGTCACCCTTTTGTAAGGGCGCCCCCACGGATCGTCGTCCAGGGAGCTCACCAATTGCTCCCAGGCCGCTCGTTTCGCCTCGGCGATGGCGGCTTTCAGGGCCTTCCTCGCTCGGAAATAGTCCCCTCTTGTCCCTGCGACATCCGCACCATCCCGCCGGGCCCGCATCAACAGCCTCCTGGCCGCCGTGGCGGAGCTCCGTAGCCGTTCCATCTCCTGGCTCCACCAATACGTGGCCCGGCGAGAGCGGGGGCGGGATCGGGGCATTGCGACGTCGCAACACGACGTCACGATGCCCACTATTTCCTCGGCCTCTTTGCAGGGGTCGGGATTTTCCCGCTCCCTGGCACCTTCCCGAGGTGCCAGGATGCCGCAAGGACTGCCGCCCGAAACCTATCCGCGTCCAGTTGATTAAGGGCCCATCTTTTGGGGAGAGGGGTTCCCTCTCCCCAGGGCGGCGGATGAGCACCTGCTGGGGTCTGGGGAGGCGGAGGGTCCACACTATATATCTGTGATCAGACAATGTCTCCCCCTCCGCCTCCACCTTCCATTCCTGGAAGAACCCCGCGGCCGAGGGGGTCGCCCAGGTCAAATCAATGACCGAGGCACCGCCCCCCCGGCCGCACGTAGGTGCTCTCTGACCCCTCATTCATCAGGATGAGGCCCAGTCCCGCCGCCCAGCCGATCACGGTGTCCCCCGGCGGTCCTGTTGCCGGGGACTGCAACCTCACCCATCCGAGTGGGCGCTGAAGTCCTCGGTAATTATGACTGGTCGGGGATGGCACTTTCGCACCAATTCCCCGGCCCTGTCCAGGACCGCCTTAATCGGGGCGAAACGACCGAGACCGGCTCTGTTTCTGCGGTGGGGAAGATATATCCCCACCACCGTGATGGGCCCCCAGTCAACTGCCACGTACGAGGGCCCCGATTCCCTGAATGTACAGGGTGGGACCCCCGTCACAGGGTTTGCCACCAGGGCCACCGAGCCGTCCGGACCACTGAACCAGTTCGGACTGCGAACCGGGATCCAGAGCGGCTCGGTGCCCACCGCCAGCCCGGCACCCAGCTCAGTCGTCCTCTGCATGCAGAGGTCCTGAGCTCGGGTGCCGTGGCCGACATTGGCCTATAGAACCCGGAGTGGCGTGCAGGCTAAGCCGTTCACGCCTCCTCTGGGCTGCCTACTTCAGTCCCCCCAGGTCCTCCTCCGACGGTTGGACTGTCTCGGATTTCCCTGGGGAGATTTCGGCCGTGGTGGCCTCTTCAACGGATACCTCCTCGGAGTGTCGGGGGGTCCCTGCCTGTGCGGGTTCCTCCTCTCGGAAGTACGAGGAGGAATCGGCAACTTGGGGAGATGAGGGTGGCGTTCCCTCTATCTCCCCTTCTTCTAGGGCCGTTGGGGTGGACCCATGGGCTCCACCCTCCTCACCTTGGAGTCCTCCTTCTCAGTATCCTCCGTTCGAGGGTCCAGGTCCTCTCTTTCCTTCCTCTTCCTTCCGGCTACTGTTGGTGGTACCTCCTTCCATCCTTCCATAGCTTCTGGTTCCCAGTCAAGCTGGCTGGACTGTTGGTCCCCCAGGTTTTCCTCCGGAGTGAGTAACGGCGCTTCCGCTGCACCCACACCCTGGTCCATCCATAGGGAAGGGGTCTCTTCTCCCTCCTTTGGTTGTTCCGGTATCGGATGGGCAGGCGTGTCGGCGACGACCTCCCGAGTTCCCGTCACCCTCTCGTCCCCCTTCCCTCCCGGTCCACTTTTCTTCTTCTTATTTTTCTTCCCCCGGGGGGGGCCGCAGGCAGGCCCTCCGATCTTATGACCCGAGGGCCTGCCCGCCTTGGCGCAAACGGCGCATTTTGCCGCCCGCTCGCACCCCTTGGCGCGGTGGCCGGGGGTACCGCAGCGATAGCAGAGGTCGCTGCGGTTGACGGCGCTAGTGCACCGCTCGCGCACGTGTCCCGGTAGTAAGCACCGGAAGCACAAACCGCGCGAGCGGGCAGCGCCGTCACCCCGGCACGGGTCCACCCAACGTGGACCCGTTCCGCGGCGGCGACCTTTGCGGCCACCGCCAGCGGACACCGCACCACTATTGCGCTGGTCCCGCGCTGGGTGACGCTCATCTCACCCGGGGATATTTCCTCGGGTGAGCATCCCCCAGCGCGAGCAACGGCGGCCATCACTTCGTCGGTCCCGGTTGTCGCGTCCAGGTCAGCCAGTCGCAATGCCGCAACCTTTACCGGCCTCTGGACGCGAAAACCGGGGCCCGCCTCCGCCGCCAGCTTGCGGAGCTCGTCCACAAGCCGGTCGGCGGAAGCCCCGACGTCGAGGCCAGGCACCTCAACTAACATCGCCCCGCTCAGGGCCCGGTGGACCTTTAGGGACGTACCGATCCCCAGGGTCCGCCGGGATAATGCGGCGCCTGGCCTCCGCCATAAAATCGGCGTATTTCCCTTCGGGGCATGTAATCGTGACGACCGCCGAGCACGGTGATTTAGGTCTGCCCCGTCCGGCCACTGCGGCCGCCCTTCCCCCGGATCCGGCCTTTGGAGGAGGGGTTACTCGGCCAACCGGGCCGTTCATCCTCTTCTCCTCCTTATTCTTCTTCTTCTGCTCCTTCCTGCCCACCACCTGGGACCAGGTTTCCGTCGGCTCCTGGCCGAGGTGGAGCGCCCACCCTAACGCCCTCTGGGATGTGTCCAAACCTGCTTTCAGCAGGTCCTTGGCCGCGACTCCTCTTCCTCCCTCTCGGACCCTCTTCTCCTCTTCCTCCTTATGAAGCCTGGCCCTGGCTTTCCTCCTTTCTTTGTTCCTTTTCTTCCTTTCTTTCTTGCCCTGCCGCTTAGATGCCTCCAGGACTGTCCTCTCTTTCCTAGCAGGGGCCTTTCCTTTCTCCACCTTCCCTGTTCCCATGGGACAGATGGGTGAGACCCCCACCGCCGCAGCTGTCTCGCCTCCCGGACCAGCAGCCGCGAGGCGGTTGATAACGGCTAAAAGCCTATTAACCCCCGCCCCGCAGCCGCAGTCCGGGAACCGGGCCAGCATATCGGAGTCCAGTTCCTTAACCGCCCCTTTGACCTTTTCCAGAAGGGGTGAAGCCTCATTGGTTATCTCCATGACGTCGTCGAGTATCGGCGGGGCATCTAAAGACACCCTTTCCTTTCCCGCCGTCCTAATGGATGTGGAAGCGGAAGAAGAGTCTATCCTCCTCTTCTTTTTCCTCCTCCTCGTCTCATCTCTTCTCTTCTCCCGCTCCTTCCTGCCCCATTCCAATTCCTCGCTTGAGGCAATCGAGGACGACGAGCCCCCCGCCGCCTCCACGTAGGAGAGCCTCCTGCTGCCTGTTGACCGGTGTGGTGGAGAAGAGGCAGCCGCCGGAGGAGTCTTCGGAATCGATGAAGCGACTTGTCGCTTCACCGATTCCAGCTCCTCCGCCAGCCGCCTATTCTCCACCTTCGTCTTTCTAAGTTCTTCGCGAAGATCCGCCGCCTCCTTCTCGGCCAGGGTGATATCTCCCTCACCCTCTCTGCTTGCCACCCTGGCCATCAAGGTGGCGAACACGGCCTCGGAGATCCCCACGGCACGATTCAACGCCCCCACAAAGGTCCCCTTTAAGGTATTGGACCTTCGTGAGACTAGTCGAATCATGCCGAGGGCTCGACCGACCTCCGAGGCCAGCTCGCTCACCTTGGCCTCCTTCAGCAATCCTTTCGCGGCGCTGTCCTTAAAAACCTCCTCTATTGGGCGCTTGTCCCTCAGGGATTGGAATATGCCTGCGTCCAGGATGGCTTGTACCTCCTGTTCCAGCCTGGTCTGCTCCGCTTCTTTCCTCTTCTCCTCTGCTGCCGCCTTCTTCTCCCTTATGCCGACGCCCGCACCGGTGACCACGGGTCTGCCGCGACCCCTCTTCACCGGCTCGAGTGCCGGCCCTGTCGTGATAACGCAGGAGGCACTGCTGCTGCTGCTGCTTGTGCTCGCCTGCTCTCTCGTCCTCTTCTTCGGGCCGTCTCTCAATCGAGATACGGGGATCCTCGACCCCTGCGAGAGCAGGACATCGGAGAGGACCACCAGTCCACCGGTGGCCCCCTTCGACGCCCCCTTAGCCCCCGCAGGTCCCGAAGCTCCCGCATCCCGACTCCCCTCAAGGAAGGGTTCGTTGCTCCTATTTTTGGAACAGCGGGGGCTGGGTTTATCAGTCAGTATGGTGTTAAGACCCCCGGTCCCCTTTGATCCAATGGTCCCACGTTGAGTGGCCGCTCGCTTTGGCCTGTCCGGCGAGCTCACCTCGCCACCTCCGCGGTCGGAGGAGCGTCTCCCCAAGGGCGGTGGTCGACACTCATTTGTTGGCCGCACCCCAGTGGCTAATCCACTGGGGCCAGCTAGCTCTTTCTCCCCAGGGGGCGGGCAGGTGGCACCTGCCTGTCGATCTCCTACCACCTCTAAACCCCCCTTACCTACTTTGTAAAAATCACCCTCTGATGAGGGTGGTGAGTCCTCGGACGGGTTGCTACACCCATCTCTGCAGGACTTTGAGCCCGAAGGCACGGAGTTTTTGTTTTTTGTAAATTTGGAAATCATTTTTGTCCCCACGAGTGCGCAGGAAGTGGACGTCGACCACGGGTAGAGCCCCCGCATTGTCCGGGGTAAGGCTAGCGTGTCCCCTGGGTTCGCCAAGTGCCCAGGGTGAGGAACCACTAGCGACAGGTCACGCACCTGCCATTCATCCCATAAGCGTGGCATGCCTCAACCGCAGGATTACGTGGTGTTTTATAGAGGACCCGCCTCGCGGTCCGGCCAATTAAGGCAAGACCCCCGGCCCCAGAGACATGACCTAGGGTTACGGTGTGGTAGGCCTGGGTCTGTCGGGGATGCCTGAGTCCCCTGTACCAGGATGTCGAAGCACCCTGGCCCCTCACAATTGTGTCAGGTTGTACGTCCTGACAAGTACGGGATTCCAGTCAGGGTTTTCCTTCCCCTAGAACGGTTGCCTTCACCCGGCTCACGAGCCCGTTCCGCCCGCGCTATAGGGTCCTTTGGGTCACACTAGTACAAGTACCAGTGCGGCCCTCCGGTCCCTGTATGAAACTCGGAGGCAGCTGCCCCTCCGAGAGTGAATAAGGACGCTCTTTGTCTGGTCCCTCTGTACAGACCCCTCCAGCATGGTAGAACCTGCCAGGGGCCGAAGCCCCCGCCGGCACAGCTCTGTACATCATCAGGGCACGCAAGCTCCCCCACCACGGCAAGGTGGCGTACACGGGGGAGAGCTCCAATTACCTATTCCATCCATCGGTAGCACGACAAACGTGTCAGCGCTTCAAACTCAACACAGTAAGTAAATTAATGCATGTGGAACCCATTATATAATTAGAATATTGGAAATAAAATCTCTAAAGTTAAAAAAAAATGAAACATATAGATGCCAAAACGCAGTGGAATAGAGGCGCGTAAGCGAATGTTAAATAAAATCACGAGAACTAAGGAATAGATAAACGAACAGAACAAGAAATTTAGTTCTCAACGGGACAATATAGGAAATGCATCACCGCAAAGAGAGATAGGAGACGACGAAATTAGGGGAGCTTATAAACAGATATACGACCATTCCATTTCCGGCATTACTACGTATCTTAACACTCGCTACATTAACCTCTGAACTCCCTCTTCATCTTCTTCATCACGAGATATTAAACCTAAGCGAACAAAAGTATCCTCTGTAGCAAGCTTGTCCAACCAAGTTGACAGTGCGTCACAACCAGGCCCCTCGTACAAAGTAGCCTGTACTAGTTCGAGTTCTAAAAGCATTACCGTTCAAAAACCGCGTTCATTTGGCGAACAATCAGACATAGAAGTAGAAACATTGACAGATCAGGAAATAGAAGCAGAAAAGGCGTATTTTATGGCTGATATATCTCCGTTTATTAGTAATTTATCTGATTAGTTACACACTTTCATTATATTTTGTTACTCCTGTCAATATCAAGTAATAGTAATACACTATATTCTATATTATAACCGTTATTGCGAACACAACCAACCACACACACATACGCTTATATATATATATATATAGCTTATGTACTCACATTATGTAATCTCTGCCCATATTATCAAAAATATATTATATACTAACAGCATTAGCAGCCGTTTACTAGTTTTGAATAGATTAAGCCCTTTTCCCACCTTTTAATTGAAAAGGTAATAAATAACGTTCAGGTAGCAACGTTAACTTTAATGAAGTACGGATCCTCTCTCGGCATAGCCCTCAGCGGCCCAGGTTATTGCCGGTGAATGCAGGTAGGCCTAAAAGAAATAGAGGGCAGGCGCCATCGTAACCCTTAGGGAGAACGAGACGTTACAGCGATCGACCGAGCGATCGTGCGAAATACGCATCCTATTTTTGCCGGAGCGACGTGCGCTCGCGCGAGAATAGGATTCCTCGTTTACCGAGCGATCGCGCGAAATAGTTAGCGATAGAGAGAGAGAGAGAGAGAGAGAGAGAGAGAGAGAGAGATAAGACGATCGAGCGCGCGCGAAACGAGAACCCAACATGGACGCGAGCACGACCGCGCGCGTCCTGGTGATCGTCGCGCTCATCATCGCGTTGATCTACCTCGTCGGGCGGGCGAAGGTTCGGAGCAATGTTCGACTGAAGCGGCTGTTCAACAGCCAGACGTTGGACACGCTGCGCATCGGTGTCGCCGTTACAGCCGACGAGATAAGTAAGTCTCGGGTCTGTGATCTCGGGACCCGTGTCCGCGCTGTTGTTCCTCTCGAAGCGAACCTCGCGCGATTCGCCGTCGCGATGAATGCGTCGCGCGGCGCGACCACCTCTCGCGTCCCGTCCGCCGTCGAAACTACCGCGTACGAGAGAGTGACCGACGAATTCGTTCGAGAGTACAACGAAGAGGTCCGATCGATCGTGAAATTGGAGTGCGCCGACAACGCCGCCGCGGCCGACAACCACGTGGCTCTCGGTACGATCGTAGCCCGATACGCCGCCACGTGCGATCGATTCATCGTAGATCCGGCGGACAGACAGTTTCTGCGCAGCGAAGTGGTGGCCCGGTGCATGCAGGCTCTCGTGCTACGCTCCATGCAACTGAGCGGTTTCGCCGATCTGGCGATGTCGCTCGGCGCCGCGAGGAACATACGCGCCGACATCGAGCGAGCGCGTCGTCGCTTGGACGACGCGCGCGACACCGGCGACTCCGTGGACGCCGACGCCGATCCGCGCGTGCACACCGACGGACTGTACGAGTATATACCGCACGAGAGTCTGAACGTCTCGCTGAGCGATCTGTCGGGCTACGAGGAGCAGCACGCGCAGTTGCTGAACGCCTATTTCGTGATCAACGACGAGCCGGAGAGCGCTCTGTTGGCGGACGAGACGATGGAGCGACGACCGAGCACGCGGGCCGGTGCGAGCGTGATTCTGTACGGACCACCGGGCACCGGTAAAACCGCAGCCGCTCGAGCAGTGGCCAGGTCACTCGGTTTGAATCTGGCGTTCGTCAACGCGGAGTCAACCTGCTGTCGGCCTACCGCTCGGAGACCGAGAAGAACCTGCTCTCGCTGTACCGGAAGATGCGCGCTCTCGTTCGCACCACCGGTCATAACGTGGTGCAGCTGCTGGACGAGGTGGACGGACTGGTGAAGAATCGCAGCGGTGCCGTGACCAGCGGCGAGTACAGTCTGCTCACGAGATTTCTCACGATTCTCGAACCGAACGACGGGACGGACAACTACGGCGTGTTCAGCTTCTTCACGATCAACCGTCTAAGCAATCTGGACGACGCGTTTTGTCGTCGGTGCGCCGCCGTGTTCATGGATTACGTGGGTACGCGGGAGGCCACGGTGCGATTGTTCAACGCTTTCCTGCACCGATCGATCGACTACGCGACGTGAGGCACCAGATTCGCCAGTCGGGACTACGAATCGGAGATTCGTCGAACGTGTCGTCACTGGGTGCCCGGAGACTTCGCGCGCTTCAAACGCACGATCGTGGAACCGTCGCGCCTGCGTCGTTACTTCGAATGATCCGACACCACGTACGAGGACTTTGTGACCGAATGCCTGGCGACGCGAGGCAACGACGACGCCGCCGTCGGTGACGGTCGCGACGATCGAGAGATACGCGTGACTCTGCCGTTGCTGTCGTACACCGAGATACTGGTGCACACGGCGCGTTACGAACCGGTGACATCGCTCGACAAGTACGGTGAGTACGATCTGCCGTTGGTGCGACGGGACGGGAACGATGACCAGGATGGATGAACCTGTAGCGGGAAAATAATAAACGACTCGTAGTGGATACTGACGCATAGGTGCAATCGTTTAATCGACCTCTTTCCTTCAAGCGCATGTGCATACAAGTGCATATATATACGTGCGTGCGACACGAAGAAACACAAAGAGATACGGCGCGCGAACGCGCGCTCGATCTTCGAGGTATGTGCGAGAGCCGCCGCTACGAAGCGATCGTAGCAGTAATCCGGATGAGTTTCGTTTCGCGTATATTTCTCCAGAGCGAGCATCTCGGATCGACCAATCAGTTTTTCATTTCTTATTTCAGGGATAAAAACAAGGAACTTTGATTGGTTGGACGCTTTGACGCTCGACGCTCCCATGTAAAGGCACCTTTTCATCGTCGAGATCGGTCGCGCGGTGTTTGCGTCGACGACGACAGTGTCGCGACGGGCCGCGATCGAGGCGCACATGCGATCGATCGCGGCGGAATCGATCACGCGAAACGACTTGTGAAACGCCATGCCGACGTGATCGCATATCACGAATTCTCGCACGTAGTATAATATCTTGTCGAAGAACTGACCGAGTATTCGATTGCGCAGTTGGCACGGTTTGTTGCGTTCGCGCGCGCGATCACCTCGATGATACGCCGCTTTTATCACCGACACCGAGGCGACGACGTCGTCCCCGCCGTCGAATCGTTCGATCTCGCGCGCGATCGTTCCGCGAGACGTCGCGGTTCGATCGCGATCGCGCGAGCAATCGTCCGATGAGGCACCGTCGTCCTCGTCGCCGTAACTGCTCGTTTCTCGCGCGCGTTCGGTCCGTCGATCCTTCCGGAACAAGGATGGAACGAGCCGTCGTCGCGTCAACGCGGAATCGAGTTCGTCGCGGTAGCGACGATCGTCCTCCTCCTCCTCGTTCTCGTCGCGATCGTCTGAGTCGTGATACGAGTCGGCGATCTGCGCGCGAAATCGTCGCTCCTCGGCGATTCCCGCGATGGCCGAGTTCATGGTGTTCGCCCGTCGCAACCAGCACAGCGACAATAATCACGACTCCGTGAAGTTCGGCCAGTTGTTGGGCGTTCGACACGTAGTCTCGGATGGTCGAGTGGCCGTGATACGTGATCAGCACGATTCGACAGGGTGCCTCGGTCAGCAACTCGTACTCGGTGTTGAGGGCGGTCAGTTGTCCCGCCGATTCGCCGTAGGCGTACACGATATCGCGGCGATTCGCCTTGTGGGTGTCACGGATCTTGTGCCAAACCGCTGCGACGCTCTTCGCGTTCGACGCGATCATCGAAGGGGTCTCGTCATCCATCGTCGAGTCCATCTCGTTCTCGTCCTCGTCGTCCTCGCTCGCGATGCGCATTCTCTTCCGCTCTCCACGCAGCAGCCAACGATCCATCTCGGTGCACCGTCGCGCGAGCGAAATGCGAGTCGACCACGGCCCAACGACCGTAAGCGTTCAACAGCTTGACGCGAACGATATCCGCGGCGAACCGCAGGGACGATTTATTCGCACCGTCCCCTCCGTCGCTCTTGTCGAGCGGAGCTTCGTCGGTCATCGAGGGGAGCGTCAGAGTGGTGAGGAATCGTTTCCGCGCGTCCGGATCGTGACGCGACAGCGCGGCCAGTCGACGGACTAGCCTCGGTCGTTGCCGCGCGTCGATCACCGCGGACGATCTCTCGTGCAGCGCGACGCGTCTGATCAATTGCGCCGTCGCTTCGCACGACATGGAGAATACGCGACCGTGACGGCGCGTCGCGGGACGCGCGCGAGCGCACCACGGGTCCACTCGCAGATTCAACGGGTACGGCAATGAACCGCGTCGCGTCAAGGTGCCGCTCGTCGTCGCGCCGCTACCGTCTCCGCTCTCCGCGACGACGCGACTCTTGAGCAAGGCGCATACGTCTGAAAGCGCGCGCGTGACGTCCTTAGCAGCGTCACCCGCCGTCGCGTCGGCGTTAACGATCGTCGCCAGTTCCGTCGCGTAATCGTGCATGAAATCACCGACCTCCGACGGACACAACGAGCGCAACAGATCGCGTTCGCGCGCCGAAAACTTGGGCGCGTCCAGCGCCACGGAGGCGATCAATCGGCCAAACGTCAACACTCGCAACGACGACCGCGACGACGACGAAAATACCGGATCGAGCGCGCGTTCTCTCAGAAACGATCGCACCTTCTCGTAGTTCGCGCCGGCCGCGAGTTCGATCGAGCGCTACTCGCACGCGACCGCGAACGCCTCCGACACGAAGCTATCGTCACCGCGCAGCGTCGTCGCGCCGCTTCGATCGAGACGATCGCTCATATATCGCGCGCCGCTCGTTATCGCGTTCGAATCCGCGCGTCTCTCCGATACAGCGGCGTGCTCTGAACGCTCGGACCGATGTCGTCGCGACGACGAAGCGGTGGAGTCGCCGGTCTCTTCCTCGTCATTGTCGTCGCGACGACGAAGCGGTCTCGTGCTCACGGGGGCTATCCTCGGTTCGACGTCACTCATTTTCGCCCGGAGGTGCCGTGGTTCGTGACGTTATCGAAGCGAAACAACGCGAGTAGTGACTGGTCAACAGCATCTCGTACAAGGCGTCCAAATCCTCGTCGGACAGACCTCGAACTCGGTCGATCAGATCGCTAGCGAAAAAACAAGTGACCGCGTTGTGACTCTCGTCGCGCGCCGTACGCCTCGTTCGCGCGCGTTTCGCTGCGTCGCGACGAAGCGGCGAGCGTCGTCGCTTAGTATCGCGACGAACGGACGGCGATCGCGTGAGCGACGACGAATTCAACATGTGCAGCAGGTCGTCGTAATGGGCGCGACTTCGATACATCGCCTACTCGTCGGAATCGTCACTCGACGTCCCGCCGATCGCGATTGTTCGCGCGAACATCATCGATAACGTCACCATGCGCGTCGAAGATGGTTCCACAGTCGCGTCAGATTCGCCGCGAAATCCGGTTGCTTCGTCGACTCCCGAGCTCGAACTCGCGTCAGCGAATTCGTCAATTCGGCACCGCTGTCGGAGTAGCGCGCGGACGCGACCGACGTCGCGGACGTCCACACCGTTGTCTCGTCGAAAACTAGTCGACCGATCGCCGCGCTGTAACGCGCGGCACCGTTGTCGCGACTCGGTTCGGTCTGCCAGAGAGAGACGCGAAGAGGTACTCGCTCTCCGTATCGCGCGACCGCTGTTGCTTCGTCGACGAGAGCGCACGCTTGCGCGTACAACACCAGATGCGTGAGTCGAGTCATCGCGTAGACGAGCACCGTCGTGATCGCGACTATAGCGAGACTATAGCGAGCATCGACAGTGTCATCATCACCGATGACGTCGACATCGCAGTCGCGAGAACGGGGCGTCTTAGGTGCCGCGTCGCTAGACACCGTGTCGCATTATCGAGTCGATGTGTCGATGAAGATCGCTAGGTCGCAGTCGCAGAAACATTTCGTTCGACACGAAGGGCTTGCCGAAAGTCGTGTTTATGCGCAATCGCGGACACATTCGAAATCGCTGATTCCCGGTGAATTCACTCGGCAGCTCCATTGCGCAGAAGAGGCTCCACAGTTGCCGAGCCAGCCAAAAGTGCACGACTCGATCATCGAACGATCGTAGACGACAGCCACCGTTGTCGCATCGATCGTTTCGCGCGCGGTGACCATCGCGCCATTTCGGCGGTCGCCGCATCGATCGATGCGAACGCGCACTCGATCGATCGATGCGAACAAGCGCGATCTCCGCCGTGACGCAGAACCTCTTGCAGCTCACAGAACGCCAAGGTCAGCGCCCGCGCGTCCGCTATCGAGCGAAATCGATCGACAGCGTCCGGTTCATCGTCCGTCGTTGCTTCCGCGCCAATCGCGTCGTATCGCGAAGCTGGCGCGAAGAGACCAATCACCGCGCTCGTCCCGTTGTCGTCGCCTCGGCGCAGCGACGCGCTTACTGAGACGAAGTGACGCTCGAGCAGAGGATAGTAGTGCGTCATAGTGGCGATTGATTTGTCGAGCACGCCGAAGGTGAAGTCATTGCCGAAGCACACACCGAACCACAGCAACAGTATCCCACACGTGCCATAGTGCAGATTCAGATGTTTCCAGCAGAGCAACACGTTGTTGGTGCCCTCGTAATATATCAGATACTCGTCGACAACGGTCATCGTCGCGTCGTTGTTCGCCACCGTCGCTCGTTGTTTTCACCATGATCTCGGCCTCGCGTCGTCCCACTCGTCTTCGACGATTTTGTCGGCGCGATCGTCGTTGTGCCTCGGACGAACCGAAGACGGCGCTGGTCGAACCGAAGACGTCGTCGAGGTCGCGCGACGACGAGTTCGCGTCGTGCGTCAGTTTCGACAGAATGTACACGAAGACATCGTTGTCTCGCGCCATTATCAAACGCGGACGATCGCCACTGTGCGCAGCCAACCAGTTTATGGCCTTCACCTCTCCCTCACCCTCGTCGTAATCGAACTCGAGACGATTCGCCCGAGCGAACGTTGTCGCCGAATCGCAGGTCCGATCGACGGCGCGAGTGTCTCCTTTCGCACCGGTTCGCGTGACTCCGTCTGTCCCGCGTTTCTTCGCTTCGATGTCGGCGACGATCGCGTTCGCGACGGTTGTCGCGCCGCTAGCCCCCACTCTCCGTCGTTCGTTGCTCCGAGCGATGGGAGGAAACGAGCGTCGGGGACGGCGACGGACGCCGCGCGGTCAGCACGAAGTCGTGCAGCAAAATCTCCCGGATGCGCGGTATCATGTCCTTTATGCGAATCGGAGCGCGAGTCGCCGACGCGTTCGCGTTATCGCTGAAGGCGTACGCTACCTGAGTGATTCGCGCGGTCACTGGTCTGGCGTCCAACAGTCGCTGCAGCTGCGTCTCTCGCTTGGCCCGAGGTGCCCGATTGTCCAGAATGTACCGCAGAGCGTACGGCGGATTTTCGCGCAGAAAGCGCACCTCCTTGCTCGATTCCATGCAACATCGGAACAAATCGACGAATTCGCGCTCGTTGGCGCTGTTGCGAATCGCGTACACCACCATGGGCGTCACGTCCAAGCACGCGACGTAGCACCCGCTCGATAGCGCGCCGTCCTATACAACCGACGCGAAGCGATCTCGCAACGCGCCGAATCCGAATATCCCCATCGCGCGGTGCGATCGGTAGCGCGTATGCCTAATCTCGTATCGATTCGCGATCGTCTCGAAACCTCGCGCTTTTTTACCGGTCATTGCGAAAACGCGCGACATTAACGTCAGCGAACATCTCGTTCGCGAGCGCTTGACGCTGCGATTTTCTTCGCGAGAAGAGCTCGTTGTCGTTGCGCGCGCTCCAATCGATCGTGCAGCTTAGCGATTCGCCGCAGACTATCCGCGTACTTGCACGAGGCGTCGACGGCGCGCTGCGCGTCTCGAATCGTGGTGAACAACGCCAAGTTTGACGCGTACCGAATCGGTCAGAGAATAGTCGCGCGTCTGCACGGACAGAGCGGCCAATCGGCGCGACAATCGCCCGACATCGGCGCGACGCGTTCGCACCGAGGTAGATTCGAAAGCTCGAGTCAGATGCCACAATTTGGCGAATGTCACGTAATCGTCCACGGTGTGACGAGTCATGACGGCGTAGCGCGAGAGCGGTCGCCGCGTTCGTCGTCTTCTTAACACGGAGGCGCGCGTCGCAATTGCTCGTTCACGCGCTCAATTTCTCGTTCTCAATCACACCCACAGGCGTTCTATATCCGTTCGCGTCGCTGTCAGTCGTCGCACGATGTCTCGTTCGCCATCGGCCACTCTGTCCAGGTAATCGTACATCGAATCGATGGCTCTGCGGTAACCCTTGACGATCGACTCATTCAGTCTCGTACGGCCGTCGGTGGGCCGATCGTGCAAACTTATCAATCGCGTTCGCACTCGATCGCGTCGCTCGCGGTTCAACGACGACGACGCTGTCGATTCGATCGATCGAGCGTGCACGCGTCGCAGAAGCTCGTCCGTCGTATCGATCGTGAAATCGGGCTCACTGTGCAGACTCATCAATTGCGCGAACAGGTAGTCGGTGTACAGATCGTACGCCGGTGTCGAGAAAGGTGTCGTCTCGGTGTCGTCGGTAGTCATCGCGCAAGGGGGGACCTGTTTGAATCGGCATCGACGTCGAATCTCTCTCTCTCTCTCTCTATCTATCTTCGAATGAACGCCGGTTTCCGATTGCGCGGTCGCGCTCGCGTCGTCTCGTCGATCGCGACGCGCGCCGCTCGTTGGTTGCGCTTAGAGATTCGCACGACCGAGACTGCGATCTCGGACAGGCGCGAACGAGCGGCCGCCAAACGATTCCTGCGTCGATCTTGCGTCGCCGTTGTGAACGGCACGACGCGCGCGGACGCCGTTGCGACGACAGACGCGTCGTCGCTGGATCGCTACGATGATTCCATTGTTCGATTCGTCATCGTGTGCGCAACGATCGCCGCGATGGGCGCGGTCGCGTCGTTGTCGGATTTCGTGCGCGTCGCACTCGCGGCGTCGTCGATACTCGCGACGTTGACCCGGTGCGCGTCGCGCAAGAGAGAGACGTTCGCTCGTTGTCGTCGAGAACTACGTTGCGACGAAATCGCGAACGAGACGCGACGAACTGATGACGTCACGAGACTGCGCGCCGACGACGCGTCGTTCGATTGGATACATCTGTTCGAATTGAGTCCGTCGTTCGTGGAACTTTACGTGCGGATCTGCGCGATCGCGGAATCGCGCGCTCTCGACGACGATGGTACCGGAAGGATGAACGATGTCGCGACGAAAGGGAGAAGAACACGATCACGGAAGGAGGATCACCGCCGTTGCGCCGGCGAAGAACTGGACGGTCACTTGGTTCTGTGGCGCGAAGCCGATCGTTTTACTTCGTCACCGTACAAACGATGGTTCGCCTCTCGTCTGGCACGTTATCGCGAACGCGAGATCGATCGTTTTTGCGAGCGATCGCGTCGCGATTTCGCGTCGAGCGCTGTCGTTGCCGCGGTCGCCTTGAATCGCCACTACTGCTACGGTTACTATGCCACGCGTACGTTCTCGTACGCGTGGATCCGACCACTGAGTAACGCGATTTCGCCGTTACACCAACAGTTGTACGTGCGCGGAGGATCGCGCGTAGAACGACGCTGCCATTGCGATCGCGCATGCCAAAAGATTCGCCATCGTCACGCGCGCGTTTGCGTACAATGTCTCGTTGGTCGCGCAGAGACACAATCCGTAGTGAATCGCGACGCTCAGTGCGAACTGCGTGAGCATCGCGATCCAGACCAGCGTCAGTTTCACCACTGGATAAATCGTCACCACCTCGACGTATCGGCGAGATCGACGCGATCGCGGCGAACGCTCGTCGTCACCGTCCTGCAGATCCGAGTCAACAACGGACGGTTCGTCGCCGAGTGACGACCGACGGTCCTCGTCGTCGTCGTCGTCGTCGTCGTCGTCGTCTCTTCGGTCGTTTCGCGATTCTTCGCGATTAGCGATCGAGCGAAAGCGCGATCGCGTTTGGCACAGCTATCGCGTCGTCGTCGTCGTCGATCGCGCCCTCGTCGATCGCGATTTTGCAGCCGCTGCGTTCGAGTGTGGTTTCGCCGATCATNTTGAACAACTGTTGTTAAGACATTTTTTATTTGCCTAATAATTTGTTTTAGAATATTTGAGGAAAACTAGATAACTTTTTTTAACTTACGATATCTCGCTATTTGTCGAAAGAAAAGTGGTACTAGCTTTTCTTGCTTTATTTAGTCTCAAGAATATATTATTATAATAAGTGCCCTAACTTTGTTAATTTAATAATTTTGAACATTTCCAAAGGTCGATAAGTTAACAAAAGTTAGGGCACTATTATAGTAATATATTCTGATATAAATAAAGTATAAAAGTCTAATACTATTTTTCTTTCGACGAATTGTTACCGAGATATCGTAAATTAAATGTTGAAAGTTACCAAGTTTTCCTTAAATATTTCAAAAAATATTAAGGAAATAAAATAATTCAGACAAAAGTTGTTAAAATTAATTGTAGAAAAAGAAGTATAATGAAAAATTGAGCTTTTCTATTAAAAAAAATTAAATTGACCTTCAACTGACCTTGAAAATACCTCCAAATAAAAACTGATAATGCCATCTTTCCCCTTCGAAATCATGGACAAGTTTTAGCTTATTTTTATATCTTTTCATAGTTTTCGAGATTTTTTACCCTGTTACGTTTAAAATTTACACCCTGTATAGTGCTAACAACGTGCCTACAACCTGTACAAAATGCTTCAGTATGCCTTACAAATATACAAAATCTGTTTTGATCCTACATCCATCCATGCCTACAACTTCGATATTTCGGCCAGCGCCTAAATTCGTATACTCATTTAATCATTGCCCTTAATTTTGTTGTGTCATTCAGTTTTTTGTGCTTTTATACAAGAAAACTCTTCCGAACTTTTGCAGGACTGTAAATCTTGCATATAGCATTATACGGCTGCGGAACTAATTATGAAAAAACTTATATTCACTTGAACGTAGCATCTTACAAAAGAAGGGTCTGACGTGTAAATATAATTTTTAGCTGCATCTCGTAGCGATAAGTATTCATGCACATTAGTATTAGGTAAAAGTATAATGAGTAAGAAAATTTTAATTCGCAAGAAAATGAAAATAAAAATTCAGAAGGCCTTATAACCAATTTAAATAAAGCGTTCAAGGAGTGCGTGGCGGAGCGGGAAGGCATGTCTGTGAAGTTAACATGTCAAACTATCAATATGAAAAAAAACAAGTAGAGTTCTAATAGCGCTTTTGATAGTTCTACAGTTCTCTATAACGAAAAAATGGTTCTGCAACAATACACCCAAAAAATAAAAATAAAAGTACAACGTGCTATGTTCGCACAGTTACCACGTCGCTTCTTTCTCTAACGTACAAGAAGCAATCAAAATTGCACTATCCGTAGATTTTTATCAAAAAATTAGTTTTTTCCCCACTGTGCGCCGTTCCGCGCTTAGCGGCCGAGGCGACAATCACGGGCCGCTGAGGTCCGTCGCTATATAAGAAATCAGCTGGAGCGCATCTTTGTGTCATATTATCATTAAACAACATAAACATATATTTTAAAGTAATTATTAAATGAGGAAAAAATTTTAATGATTTCCCGACAATAGTTGTCGCGAGCATTTTTGGTCTGTCTGTGTAGCCGCCGCAGTATATATGTCATTGACCGGCCGGTCATCCTCGCGTACCGCTTACGCGTCATGCGATATCGATATCGTCGTTAGGTCTAAAAAGTTCGGCGGCTCCTTTTAGTTTTAGATCATCAAAATACAAGCGCAACAATATAGAATGGCGAGGATTTGTAACCGTAATAAGTCAGGATGACATTTAACCCTTTGTGGTCGATGCCGCCACAGTGGCGGCATTCGCAAGTCGTCATAGAAGTCGGTGCCACCGGGCTGGCATTTATGATCGCCTGGCGCGCGGCACGGCGAACGAGGCTAGCGATAATGAAAGAAAACTATCCTCCCGATGCTAGATTCAAATGTTTAGATCAACTTATAGATATCAATGTTTATCGATCTCTTCGAAATCTGCCGACCGCAAAGGGTTAATCAATTTCATTAATTTAATTAATAGAATAAAAAATGCGTATCTTTGTACTTCATGTGCGTACTCTTATCTCATAGGTTGTCCCAAGAGTACGCATTTGCAGCATTTCACATTGTTAATTATTTGAAGCACTATTAATTCAATCTATTAATTCACTATTATATCAATTTCAATTTTTAGTAGTGTCAGTACACAGCAGATAACACTTCATATTCACTTCATATCAGTGTTAGTTTAAAGTAAGTATGTCGTATCGTTACAAATTGTACAGTGTACAATTAATTAAAATGTAAAAAATGCGTACTATTATCCGCATTTCCTCTATATAGAAAATAATTATTGCAGAAAGATCTACCTGTATTAAGTATCCATGTATTATATCTTGCATCCTTCTGCATTGGTAATTTGAATAATCGTTTTCCCAGTCGATTTTCCATTCTGACAATCTTTATACATGCACCCTGTTATAAAAGCTATCTTCTCAACATAGTCAACATAGTCTTTATATTTTTATTTGCAATGCAGTGCAAAAAATAATTTTAGATATGCGAGAAAAAATATATAAAAAGTAAGAAACTAAAAATGACAGAATAAAGAGAAAAATGGAAAAAGGAAAAAAAAGCAACACGTAAAAGGAAAAAAAAGAATGAATAAATGAACCAATACAATGAAGTATACATACCAATAAGGCGCATACAAATATATTTACTAATAATGGTATTGGGCAAAAAACCGTAATACGTGTTGCAAAAGAGACAGATGACGTAGATCTGAGAGATCGTTTAGAAACAAATGTTGTAAAACACTAATCTCACGAATGAAAAAAAGATTGCAGCTCAGGTCAAAATACTTATCACAAAGCACGAGTAGCGAAACACCGCTATAAACAAACGTTATTATGAACTTCGCGACGCAGATTGACTATTCTCGGTGACAGAGTCGCTATAGCGCAGTGCTATAGCGCTTCTTTTGTTTCAAATCGTCAAACGAATGATAAAAACAACGCTTGTAAAGTTTATTGACAACTTTTATACAAGTTAACTGTGGTGAAAAAAGTTGTGTTAACGTAAATAACTCGTGCATGAATCCACATGACATAAATTATGTGGATTCGACATGGATACAACGTATATCTTTTTGTCGTTGTTTATACCGTGCTCCTGTACGATTTATTTGTTTCAGAAAACGCGCGCACGTACGCGCAATCATAAACAATCCGCAACTATGTGCCTAGCGTGCTGCACATATTTTCCAGTTAGTTGGTGTCAGTAGATGTCAGTTGCTTAGTAGGTGTTAGACAGTGCATATGCGAGGATGTCGGCGAATGAGGTAAATATATATTTAACCGTTAAATATTAATTATATATATATATATATATTATAAATGCTTTTTTATAACAAATATGTTTCATGAATTATTTCAGAACGAGCTTAATACGATGACGACGACGACCGCCACAACGGTCACGATGCCCGCCACAACCACCACGACGCCCGCGACAGCCACGACGGCCACGATAGCGGTGTCTGAAAAAATTACTGGGGCGACATCGACGACGGCAGCGATGGCCACGACGGCGACCGAACCAATAACGTTAACAGTAAGTATAAAAATCTACGAGGGCAGTCTGAGAAGTTCTCGGCGTAACAATGAAAGAAAATTTTTTTTGCCGTGAAATATGTTTTATTTTTCAATATAATCTCCTAAAACTTCAATACATTTATTCCAACGTTTTTCCAATAATTCAATACCATCATTAAAGTGTGATTCCGGAAGGAATTCTTTTCGCTCTTGTGTATAGTGATGGATTCAAGTTTCATCAACAGTTATGAAACGACGCTTGAAATCTATTTTATTTTGCTTAAAACGTGCCAAACACGCTTGAGAAATACGCATTCGAATGCATTTTTGGTCAATTGTTAGCAAATGCGGCACCCATCTTGCACAAAGCTTTTTCAACTGGTGCTACTACTCGAATGACTTGACAGATCGAATAAAATTTTACATGGGTTTATATCAGGGATGCCACTTTCCAATACAATTATAGTTTGACAGTTTCTAATGCTATATATGTCAGGTCGAGAACTTTTCAGACTGCCTATGTATATATGTCTAAAGCCCAGTTCCACAACCTCTGTATAACTTTAACTACTGATTAAATGCCAATAGTGATCGTTTAATTCTGATTAATTCTTAACGCATTAATTCAAATGCAGTTGGTCAAGTCTAGTGAAATAACCAGCTGGTTAAGTTAACTAGAAGTTGTGAAACTGGGCCTAGACGCTAATCAATACCCAGTAAACATATATGTCTAAAAGACGTCTAAAAGATTTCTTTAAGACATTTTTTACACATACAAGTCTAAAAATTGTCTTAAAGAAAGCTTTTAGACGTCTTTTAGACATGTATGTTTACTGAGTACATTATATTAAATTGTAACTTCTTATTTAACTCTTTACTTCATATTTTAATATTATCTTATTGTTACAGGCTGAAGCGTTACAAAATATTATACAAACAGCACTAATAGCTGTTTTAGGAAGAGCAAGAGGAAGAGGAAGAGGAAGAGGGACAGGGAGAGGAAGAGGAAGAGGTGGAAGCGAAGATGCGGGAAGAGGAAGAGGAGAATGGAGAGGAAGAGAAAGAGGAAGAGAAGAATGGAGAAGAAGAGGCGAAGGAATGCCCAACATTAATATATATATGACACAGTAACAACACACACACACACACACACACACACACACAAAAGCAAATAAAAAATTAAAAATATAAAAATAAAAAAAAACCATTTCATTTATTCATTTCTTATATCCAAAGTTCCCAAATAATTTCCTTTCCTAATTACGTGAAACGCAGTGCATGAAATATTGCAACAAACACAATATTACATATAACGTGCATTCATTTTTTATATTATTTTTCTTATATATTGTTATCATTTATGATATTTCCTTAAAAGTATTATTCATGATTGTGAAAATGGCTTTTTTGTATACGGTACTTCAAATTCGATAATCTTATTTACAATTCTATCGAATAATTATTTTGCTCATCATATCTTGACTGTTATACATACTGAAAGAAAACTGATAAAGATCTTAATTCATAACTATTATATAACATTTGTGTTATATAATAGTTATATTGTTGAATAGGAAATTACACCTAACATGCACATTATACAGGGTGAAGAAAAACCCCGAGAGCCCTGAGAATTTCGAAAAATATACACTTTATAAAAAAATGTTTCAGACAAAAGTTGTAGCGTTGAAAGAGATCTATTTATCGATCTTAATAATTTGACCTTGGGTGGCGTCATCAAGGCAAGGACAAGGTCACCTCGGATTTTTTTAATGGAACCCGCAATTTTTTATTACATATTCTTATAGCCCTTCTTCAGACCTTTTCAAAGCATTATGGTTTTATCCAATTTGAATAAGCTGTTCCGAAGTTATCGAGTTTTTTAAAGTAAGATATCTAGCCAACTAAGGCAAGATTGGAGGATGATCCAGCCAACTAAGGCAAGATCGGAGGATGATCCAGCCAACTAAGGCAAGATCGTAGGATGATCTAGCTAACTAAGGCAAGATCGGAGGATGATCCGGCCAACTAAGGCAAGATCGGAGGATGATCCAGCCAACTAAGGCAAGATCGTAGGAAGATCCGGCCAACTAAGGTAAGGTCGGGAGTTGTCCGGCCAACTAAGGCAAAAAGCAAATTACTAAGTAAATGGAAGAAATAAATATCGAACAGCAGAATAGTTCAAGTAAATAAATAACTGAAATTAATCAATCAACGAAATTAAGACAAGCCAATAGGAGTCAACGCCTGGAAGTTAGTCGCGCAATTATTTTTACGAGTTGGCTAGATCATCCTCCGATCTTGTCTTAGTTGGCTCGATCACTTCGACTTTGCCTTAGTTGGCCGGATCATCCTCTGATCTTGCCTTAGTTGGCCGGATCATCCTACGACCTTGCCTTAGTTGGCCGGATCATCCTCCGATCTTGCCTTAGTTGGCTAGATATCTTACTTTAAAAAACTCGATAACTTCGGAACAGCTTATTCATATTGGATAAAACCACAGTGCTTTGAAAAGGTCTGAAGAAGGGCTATAAGAATATGTAATAAAAAATTAGGGCTTCCATTGAAAAACTCCGAGGTGACCTTGTCCTGACCTTGATGACGCCATCCAAGGTCAAATTGTTAAGATCGGTAAATAGATCTTTTTCAACGCTACAACTTTTGTCTGAAACATTTTTTTATAAAGTGTATATTTTTTGAAATTTTCAGGGGTCCCGGGGTTTTTTCTTCACCCTGTATATAATATTGTGTTTGCTGAGATGATTCCTCCTGATGATATATATAATTTTTACTATATTCTGTGTAGTAGCTCAGATATGAACCAAACTATTACAGACAAACCTCGTTACCGAGCGACATAGTAGACGTCGACGTAGTTGACGTCTATTTTCTCAGGGGGCGCGTCGAATTCAAAAAAATTTCTGAACCTTCGTTGATGGCCGCTCTCAAGTTTCTCTCTGCTTCAACCCATCCTACCTGTTCGAGTCTTTTGTTCGTCTCTGTGGCGGTTGGATCGTTGGATGTGGTTCCTGTAACTACGCATATTTTTTGATCGTGGGGGACTGCGTACGCGTTGCCCCTGTGTTTTTCTTTTACCTTCATACTACTGGAAAATAGTGTATAGACAAAGTTGAATGCAGTCCGGAGTCATATATTGAACTAAACTAAACTAAACATCGTATCTGCTCTTTCGCACTCTTTCGTACTTCGAGGATCCGTAAACATGGCACCGGTAAGTTTGTGCTTTGTCGGAAATGCTAATATTATTGGCAATTATGGTGAAATTTGTTCGGAATAATATTAAAATCGTGAAAAAGCATGTGTGATTTGTCAATTGTGCTATAACGATCTTATTTTATTTTAAGATCGGCCCGATTATGTTGGATTAGTATGTCTGACACACCGCATGATCCCGCCTGTGTTCCATACAAAAGTAACAAAAGTAATATCATTGTGTAAAATGTCATGTTTACGAATTTTTAGGCACCGAAGAAATCGAAGGGTCCCGCGAAGAAGCAAGTCCTTCGCGGCAAGGGACAAAAGAAGAAGGTGTCCGTGAAATTCACAATTGACTGCACTCATCCTGTGGAGGATAACATCATGGATGTAGCTAATTTTGTAAGTTACATAGCATTATCTCAACATTTAATGTGTATTACAATATACCTCTCCCAAGATATAAATACACTACTTAAATCCTTATTTCATATCTAAATCGTTACCACAACTTATTCGCTTGAATTCATAACCTATACGTACCAGCCTGCCACCAGCATGTAAAAATGATTTGTTGTAAATTGCGATGACTGATTAGATTTTGGTATTCTGCCACCGTTGTCAAAATTAATAATTACAAAATATTAATTTTAGGAAAAGTATTTGCACGAGAGGATCAAAGTTAACGGTAAGACAGGTAACTTTGGTAACAATGTTACTTTGGAGCGCAACAAAATGAAACTTTCCGTCAACAGTGATGTTGACTTTTCGAAGCGGTGAGTAGCATCGTGTTTCTTTTACACACAATTAAACACAAAATTGACCATCATAGATTTATGAATATTACAGTGATATTATTATTATAGTGATTATTAAGCAACGTTACTATTATAAGCTATAGGAAGAACTATATTTGCACTAATCTGGAAAACTGTGTTTTGATAGGTACCTCAAATACTTGACAAAGAAGTACTTGAAAAAGAACAAGTTACGTGATTGGCTGCGAGTGGTATCAAAAGACAAAGATACCTATGAATTACGATACTTCCAGATCAACAGCCAGGAAGATGACGATGAGGAGGATGCTGAGTAGTTTATTTTTGTTTACATTGAGCTTCAGATGTATTTGTAAATAAATTACTAATAAACAAAATCCACCATTTTCATATTTGGAGTTCATCTCTATTGGAAACCTGCAAATAGTTTACAAATTATGTATTAAATATTAATATATTTATACACGTGTACTTACACATTAATTTGTACTCTACAACTATATTACGAAATATTCGGTAAATGTCTTGCATATATTTTTAATCATGTAAAATTCTGCGTGTGATCTACTTATTAATAACTCTCGATTAAGTTAGTCATCGATTAGCTTAAGGCTCCAATGGTGCGATTCTTTAACTCGTTATTGGAGTTAACGACAGTTTCATCATCGTTGCACAGCTTTTCTACGGTATACAAAAGCTGCACAACGATAACGAAAATGTCGTTAACTCCAATAACGAGTTAAAGAATTGCGCTACTGGGTCGCTATGGCCATATTGGATTTGTGACGTCATAGATGAGAAATGTCACGCTGAAAATTCTTGCGTGCTATTTCAAAATAATAAGATATTCCTCCAAAACGATACTCGAAATGGCTTCAGAACACTTGTAAAATGTTCCGAGTTTTCTCCTTTTGCTTCAACAGTTAACACAGAGCTCTAAAATGGGCCGTGAAAAGAGGCTTATTCACGCAAAAAAACGTGTGGTCGAAATCAGCTGATCACACCAGTAGAAATTATGCTCCCACACATCGTATTTCACAAAAAGCCGAAAACTCGGAATTTCTTACAGGCTTCCTGAATATGTCACACGTCACAGAAGTTCACTAAAGCGAATCCACTCTATAAAAATGGCATGTTAACTGCATGAATTTATTTTATATCGAAGTATTGGAGCCACTTTTCCGCGATGCTGATTCGAACTCTCGATACCACGTTGCGGCCGGTTTCATGTCGTTTGCGGCTATCATCGCGGTGAATGACAGCTGCGGGTTTTATCAGGGTATATCTTTCATATATGTAATAGTTTTTTAATGTGTGTGAGAGGGAAAGTGTGTGTGCGTGTGCGTGTGCGCGCGCGCGCGCGCGCGTGTGTGTGTGTGTGTGTGTGTGAGTGAGTGAGTGAGTGAGTGAGTGAGAGAATAAGAGGGAAAGTGATAGAGTGAGAGAGAGAGAGAGAGAAAGAGAGAGAGAGAGATTGTGTGTGAAAGAAAGAGAGAGTGTGTGTGAGAGGGAGAGAGAGTGTGTGAGAAAGAGACAGCGTGAGAGAGACTGAGTGTGAGGGAGAAAGAATGAGAAGGAGAGAGAGAAAGTATGAAAGAGAGATTGTGTCAGAGTGCGAGAGAGAGAACGAGTGTAAGAGAGAGGAGAGTGTGAGGGAGAGAATGTCAGAGAAGAAGAGTGTGAGAGAGTGAGAGTGTGAGAGGGAGAGAATGTAAGATTGTGTGTGTGTGTGTGAGAGAGAGAGAGAGAGAGAGAGAGAGAGAGAGAGAGAGAGAGAGAGAGAGAGAGGGAGAGAGAATGTGTGAGAGAGAGAGAGAGAGAAGAGAGGAGAGGGGGAGAGAGAGAAAGAGAGAAGAGTGTGAAAGAGAGTGTGTGAGAGGGAGAAGGGGAGAGAGAAAGAAAGGGTGAGAGAGAGCATGTGGCAGAGAGAGAGTGTATAAGAGGGAGAGACATCGTGCGAGAGGGGAGTGTGTGAGTGTGTCAAAGGGAGAGACAGTGTGTGAGTGTGTGAAAAGGAGTGATAGAGAGAGAGAGAGAGAGAGAGAGAGAGAGAGAGAGAGAGAGAGAGGAGGAGAGGAGAGAGAGGGGGGAGGGAGGTGGGAGAGGGGGAGGGAGGTAGGGGGAGAGAGAAAGAGTGTGAGAGAGGGAGAATATGAGAGAGATTGTGTGAGAGAGAGTGTGAGAGAATGAGAGATCGTGGGAGAGAGAGAAAGGAGAGTGTGAGAAAGAATGGGAGAGTCAACGGAGAGGGGCGAGAGAGAGGAGTGTGAGAGAGAGGATAGTGTGAGAGAGTGTGTGATAGAGGGAGAGAGAGAGGGAGTGTATGAGAGAGAGGGTGGGGGAGCGAGGGAGTGTGAGAGAGAATGTTTGAGAGGAGAGAGGGAGTGAGAGAGAGAGACACAGAAAGGGAGGGATATAGGTGAAGTGTAAGAGAGAATGTGAGAAAAAGAGTGTGTGAGAGAAGGAGAGAGAGAGGGGAAGAGAGAGGAGAGGGAGAGAGAGAGAGAGAGGGAGAGAGAGAGTGAGCGGGTGTGTAAGAGTGAGAAAGGGCGTGTGTGTGAGAGAGTGAGTGTGAGAGCGAGAGAGAGTGTGAGGGAGAGAATATGAGAAAGAGATTGTGTGAGAGAGAGGCAGAGAGAGAGAGAGAGAGAGAGAGAGAGAGAGAGAAAGAGTATGAGAGAGAGATTGTGTGAGAAAGTGTGAGAGAGAGAAAGAGAGCATGAGAGTGGGTGTGTGGGAGGGAGAGTGAGAGATAGAAGAACAGAGAAAGGAAGAGAGAGTGAGACAGAAGGAGGGAGAGAGAGGGAGGGAGTGAGAGCGAGTGTAAGAGGGAGGAGAGTGTGAGAGAGAGAGCTCTATGACGTCACAAATCCAATATGGCCGCAGAGACCCAGGAGCCTTAAGCTAATCGATGACTACCTTAATCGAGAGTTATTAACAAGTAGATCACACGCAGAATTTTACATGATTAAAAATATATGCAAGACATTTACCGAATATTTCGTAATATAGTTGTAGAGTACAAATTAATGTGTAAGTACACGTGTATAAATATATTAATACTTAATACATAATTTGTAAACTATTTGCAGGTGTAAGATCTCTTTAGGATTCTATAGGTCGAACAAGATCTCTATCCAGGAAAGGGGTGTCAGACTGTCCCTTTCTAGAAGGTTCTCGATGCTCAAGGATTGGTATCAGGATTCTCGTATGGAATAAACGTAACAGCGTGTAGCGTACGGCGAAAAGAGTCTAACAAGGAATTGTATTAGATAGCCCAGCTTTTCTTCAATAAAGTATATTTAAACACGAACACAATTTCTTATATTTAATCACAATTTCGACGGCTTTATTAAATCGACTAGCTCTATTCGCTATTTCTCGACAATACTCTTTATACGACTTAACCCTTCGACGTTTGTCTCCAGCCTCCCTCCTCTCTCTCTCCGTCTTCTCCTCTTTTCGGCGAGCTCGTTCTCTCACGAGGATCAACACATGCGCAATATCTTGATTCTAACACTCGTAGCCAATAGTTGGCTCTATATTCAGTGCAGTTACGAAGCTACACCTTACAACTCGTCCATTCTGACACTAACTTCGTCCCGAAGTTAACGCGGGAGGTACAACAGTTTATTTGGCTCTACCATGATCGGCATCTCTAATTTCCTTAATTCGACGGTATGCTTAATGATAAACGGCTTACATTGATACTTAAATCTATATGTTTTATATTTTTTTAACCTATAACTGTGTCATATTTTTTTTTTTTTCGATTGACGTTTCGACATATCTAGACAATAAATGTTTCTTAATACATATCGTATATATCAATACTAATATAAATTTCTTCACATTATCGGTTTCACCCACGGTTTTAATTTGTCCGCAGACATAATTGTATCAACCGGCCTAGATGTAAGGTTGAAACCCGGAATGTCACGTATGACGTATCGGCTGTTCCCCAGAACTTTAGCGACTAGGTAAGGACCCTTGTACTTAGGTTTCAATTTTGTACTTTCCCCTGGCTTAGACCTGAGATCTCTAATTAACACGTAATCCCCTTCATTATATTTCGACGGTATTTTCGATTTTGATTCTCGGTAATATTTATTATTCGCAACATGTCAGTAGCTTGCAACGCTTGATCCTTTAAATTATCCCTTTCTTTTTCCAGATCGACATCTACATCAGTCAAAACTTTGGTGAATTGTGATAACTTAAAATCAGAATGATTGCGCTGTTGGTAGCTAAGCAACAGCTTAAAAGAACTTGTCTTTATTGCTGAATGGTGAGTATTATTTATTATATATTGTAGTTCTCCCAAATGTTCTTTCCACTTATCTGGCGCGTTGATTGATTTAATCAATGAATTTTTTAAAAACCTATTTACTCTTTCTGCTATGCCATTTGCCCAAGGTGAAGCAACTGCAATTTTTCTATGCGTAATCTGACGTTGATTTATAAAGTCACAAAACTCCTTAGAGGTAAATGCTGTGCCTCTGTCTGAGATTATTTGACTAGGGTTACCAAACGTATCCAAAACTTGTTGCAGTGCTTCTACCACCTCCTTAGTTGCAGTGGTCTTTGTGGCTATCAACCACGTAAAACGAGTAAATGAATCTACCATCGCTAAAATATGTTTATATTTATCGCTTGTTTCAGCTAATGGTCCAAAATGGTCTAAATGTAAGGCTTTGAGTGGCGTTTTTGGAGTAGGATATAAATGAGTTTCTGCTTCCAAGTTGTGTGGAGAACTATTAACCATAAGACAAATAAGACAGTTATCTATATATTCTTTGATTCTTTTCCTCATCGTAGGAAACCAATAATTACTGCTAATGCCGTTCCCAGTTTTCTCTGATCCACAATGTCCTATCTCATCATGATGTGCACGTAAAAGCTTAGGAATCATTCCTTCCAGTATCACGAACTTTAAATTATCACCCTGTTTTCTGTAGACTAACCCATTGACTAATTGAAACTTTTCGCTGTCATTAAATTCTAACTGTTGGCTAATTTCTAGAATTCTAGGATCGGAAAGCTGACAAAATTCCAGTTGTCTTTCTACTGGCAGTTCATTAACATAAGAAACACTTCGACTAAGAGCATCAACATGCGTCATACGCTTACCAGGACGATGAGTAACATCGAACAGGTAATTCTGTAAAGCGAGTGTCCATTTCGCGATTCTCGGATTCAAATTTGCTTTCTTTATTGCATATACCAACGCATTGCAATCTGTAACTATTTTAAACCGGATACCGTACAAGTATAAATGAAATCTTTCAACGGCTCTTACGATGGCAAGCATTTCTAATTCAAAACTATGATATTTTTTTTCCGCTTCATTTGTAGACTGACTAAAATAAGCTATGGGCGACCAACACCCGTCTTTTTGTCTCTGCAAAAAAATTGCACCAAGACCCAGAGCACATGCGTCTGTATGCAGCTCAGTGTCTGCGGTTGGATCATATAAGCAAAGAATTGGAAAAACAGTAAGTTCTTTTTTTAATGATTCAAATGCTTCCATACACTTTGCATCGAAATCAAAAGCATTTTTCTTTAATAATTCTTGCAATGGTTTGGCTATCAGCGAATAATTTTTTATGAATCGACGAAAATAATTTGTTAAACCCAAGAACTGCTGCACCTGCGTTACTGTGCGTGAACATTTAAAGTTTTTTACTGCTTCAGTGTGTCGAGGACTGAAAGTAATTCCGTTCGCTGAAATCACGTATCCCAGAAATTCTATTTCGCGACGTAAGAACTTGCATTTCTTATAATTCAGCTCAAATCAATGCCTTCGCAGAAGAATTAACACGTTCCTTATTGTTTCTAGACCTCAACAGTTTCTGACGGAATAAGGATATCGTCGATATACAATAATATTTTATCCTCCCGTACCAACGGACTCAAGATTTGAATTAACCGTTTCTGAAATTCTGCGGGCGCTTCGCTATACCCGAAAGGTAAATACCGGTATTCATATTGCCCATCGGGCGTTGAGAAAGCAAAATACTTTGTATCCTCCTCGTGTACCTTGATCTGGTGAAAACTGTCTCGCAGATCTAATAATGTGAAAACTGATTTGTTTGCAAGTCTTGTTAGACAGTCCTCCACGAGCGGAAACGGGTACTTTTGCTTCTCAATTCTTTGGTTTAACGGCCTAAGGTCTATACATAATCTTAATTTACCCGAACGTTTTCTTACCGGAACGATTCTAGCACAATACGGTGACACACTTGGTTGTATTATGCCTCTTTGTAGAAGATCATCGACAATTTCTCGAATCTGTAAGCGTTCGGAATATGTTAAGCGTCGCGGTGTGTAAGCGTAAACAGACGGGTCCTTTAGATGTACTCGTACCGAGTAACCATCATCTACCGGCGTGATATCTTGTTTTTCTATATCTGTTATTACCGATTTCAATGTTTCCCTCGAATTGTGCCCGAAATCCACTGCGTGTTCGTCAAGAATTTCTTCTAGCGATTTCGACTCAGTGGTTTCCTCGATGCATAAAGGCAACAATGTAAATAAAGTTACACGGTTCTCTACTTCGGCCTCTGGTCGATAGACTAAGGTCAAATTTTCCTTTGACAAGAATTCGCGACCTATTATTATATCACCTTCAAATGTATCGTCCGATAATACAAATAAATCAATTTCAAACTCTATTTCTGACAACGGTAGATTTACTATCTTTGTCTTTGCGACTCCGACAATATCTATAGCTTGGTTACTTAAATTTCTAAGTGATCGACTCGACGGCTGTAAAGCTAAATGCGACGATTCGACATAATGCAAATACGCCTCCAATTTTATGAACGATACGGGGCTTCCTGTATCGATCAGCGCTAATAGCTTGCACTGCTTACCGCCCAGCTTGTTAACTTTAACAAACGGGTTGGTGATGACTAATCGGCTTCCCTTTTCTTCGACGATAGCAACTGCATCCCTAGGGGCTGTTCCCGATATTCCGTTGCTTGTGGAGGTATTCGACGGTGGTTTAACCGCCGTCTGCGTCCTGCCATTCCTCCTCTGCAAGGCTGGACATTCGTACTGACGATGGCCCTTTTCTTTACAGTAGAAGCAAGAAGCATCCCTTCGACACTCCCGGTGAGAATGACCTGTGCGTCGGCAATTTCTGCACAGAACATCTTTATTTTTAGAAATGTTTGTAGACGCCTGTGGTCGTTTATTTAAGTCGGCTACTCCCTCAGTGATCCACCTCATCTTTTCTAGAAATTCATCAGTGGTCTCAACCTGGATCGCGAGAGCAGTGGCTCTTAAGGAACTATTCATAATTCCACCAGCCAATAAATTAATAGCATCCCCTATCGAAAAATTATGGCGATGCATCAACGCTAGCTTATCTAGAGCATATTGATCAAAAGTCTCCTTTTGTGGTTGCCATTTCCTCGCCTCTATTTTCTGCATCAACTTAAAGAATGGTAACTGTCTATCGAACATTTTTATAATTTCTCGGCGCACCGATATCCACGATTCTAACGTTGTTCCAGATAAGGTATCGTACCAACGACGAGCTGATCCTATCAGCCGACTAGATGCGGCTAACAACGTCATCATATCCGGAATTCGCAAAAACTGTGCGACATGGTCGACTCGCTGTACCCATGCAGTCACGCTCTCAAATTCGGCTCCAGAAAACTCAGGTATCTGTGACGCGGCATTTGATATAGCAATTGGTCCCTGCATATCGTCTCTCGAACGCGGCGGCATTTGAGCATTCGTTCGTTGCTCTGAACTAGGACTCGATATCGTACGACTTCCCGACGGATCGTCGTTACCAGCAATCGGAGCTGTACAATTATCTGTCGGCGCATTCGGTGCTCCTCGATTGGTAGTAATAGCTCTTACCAAAAGCTCTATCTGTTGTTGTTGCTGTTGCAGGAATTGCTGCTGTTGCTGCTGCAAACGTTGCTGACGGTCAAATACACCTTCCATAACCGTCGTTAGAACCTTCTGCATCACAGCTGGAGTAAGCAGTTGTTCTTCCGCCTGGGCAGATTGCGGTTGTACTATAGGTGGCTGTTCGCTCTGTCTCACTCCAATGTTCGACCAAAAATCACCTCCAAGCAGCTCACCTACCGGGGCATGCCTTTCCAGGTGCGTCATGATTGCATCGATAATATCATTCCTATCGTTTAGGTACGGCAATTGATATGCTAACGCCTCCTCTCTTAATTGTTCCAGAGTCATCTGATCCAATGCACCTCGATTCATTTTCCTTCCTTCACAGAGATCTTGCTAAATTTGCACCGACGGACAAAACTTCTGTTTACGTATCGCGACTGAGTACGTATCCGATGGATCACACGTTTACATTCTCGTGATCACGTGCTTCACGAATGCCGACAAAAACTCTCGCGATGAGCACAAAGCGGTAAAGTGCGAGCTACGATCCCACTTCTGAAAAATATGTGGCTGTAAGATCTCTTTAGGATTCTATAGGTTGAACAAGATCTCTATCCAGGAAAGGGATGTCAGAATGTCCCTTTCTAGAAGGTTCTCGATGCTCAAGGATTGGTATCAGGATTCTCGTATGGAATACGTAGCAGCGTGTAGCGTACGGCGAAGAGTCCAACAAGGAATTGTATTAGATAGCCCAGCTTTTCTTCAATAAAGTATATTTAAACACGAACACAATTTCTTATATTTAATCACAATTTCGACGGCTTTATTAAATCGACTAGCTCTATTCGCTATTTCTCGACAATACTCTTTATACGACTTAACCCTTCGACGTTTGTCTCCAGCCTCCCTCCTCTCTCTCTCCGTCTTCTCCTCTTTTCGGCGAGCTCGTTCTCTCACGAGGATCAACACATGCGCAATATCTTGATTCTAACGCTCGTAGCCAATAGTCGGCTCTATATCCAGTGGTTACGAATCTACACCTTACACAGGTTTCCAAAAGAGATGAACTCCAAATATGAAAATGGTGGATTTTGTTTATTAGTAACTTATTTACAAATACATCTGAAGCTCAATGTAAACAAAAATAAACTACTCAGCATCCTCCTCATCGTCATCTTCCTGGCTGTTGATCTGGAAGTATCGTAATTCATAGGTATCTTTGTCTTTTGATACCACTCGCAGCCAATCACGTAACTTGTTCTTTTTCAAGTACTTCTTTGTCAAGTATTTGAGGTACCTATCAAAACACAGTTTTCCAGATTAGTGCAAATATAGTTCTTTCTATAGCTTATAATAGTAACGTTGCTTAATAATCACTATAATAATAATATCACTGTAATATTCATAAATCTATGATGGTCAATTTTGTGTTTAATTGTGTGTAAAAGAAACACGATGCTACTCACCGCTTCGAAAAGTCAACATCACTGTTGACGGAAAGTTTCATTTTGTTGCGCTCCAAAGTAACATTGTTACCAAAGTTACCTGTCTTACCGTTAACTTTGATCCTCTCGTGCAAATACTTTTCCTAAAATTAATATTTTGTAATTATTAATTTTGACAACGGTGGCAGAATACCAAAATCTAATCAGTCATCGCAATTTACAACAAATCATTTTTACATGCTGGTGGCAGGCTGGTACATATAGGTTATGAATTCAAGCGAATAAGTTGTGGTAACGATTTAGATATGAAATAAGGATTTAAGTAGTGTATTTATATCTTGGGAGAGGTATATTGTAATACATATTAAATGTTGAGGTAATGCTATGTAACTTACAAAATTAGCTACATCCATGATGTTATCCTCCACAGGATGAGTGCAGTCAATTGTGAATTTCACGGACACCTTCTTCTTTTGTCCTTTGCCGCGAAGGACTTGCTTCTTCGCGGGACCCTTCGATTTCTTCGGTGCCTAAAAATTCGTAAACATGACATTTTACACAACGATATTACTTTTGTTACTTTTGTATGGAACACAGGCGGGATCATGCGGTGTGTCAGACATACTAATCCAACATAATCGGGCCGATCTTAAAATAAAATAAGATCGTTATAGCACAATTGACAAATCACACATGCTTTTTCACGATTTTAATATTATTCCGAACAAATTTCACCATAATTGCCAATAATATTAGCATTTCCGACAAAGCGCAAACTCACCGGTGCCATATTTACGGATCCTCGAAATACGAAAAAGCTAAAGGCTAGAGCACAGACTTCTGCATAACGCATAATACACAACGCATAAGAGAATCAACCAATCAGAATTCTTTATTTCTGTCCTGAGGAGGGAAATGAAGAAAACTAATTGGTTTATTCTCTTATGTGTTATGTATTATGTGTTATGCAGAAGTCTGTGCTCTGGCCCTAATACGATAGGCTACAGAGTCACTTTCTCTCTGTCTCATCTGTCTCAAATGCTGGCTTCAAGAATGTAGAGTGGTAACGAAGCCAATAGAAGTGGTAGGAGATTATAACCAATAATAAAATAACGATATATAACCAATAAATCGATATTCGACTTTTCTCATTTGTCATAGAATCGATTATCTTCTTGATATTTTGGATTTAAGGTCTGCAGGAGCCACACTAGAGACCTCTCGCGGAGACCCGCGAACTAGGCAAAATTATATTGCAAATTATGAACAAAATACGAAGAGAATCACCTTATATGTATATTTGTAATCAGGAGAAACGTCTGCATGTTCGTATGAAGTGCTTTTTTGGAAAAAAGGTCTAAATAAAAATCGAATAAAAATTTTGAATGAAAGTGCATCCCGCGATGCAGGACGAGCCTATATTTTCATTTATTATAAATTTTCAAGAACCTAAATGCAAAATCGGGCTCTGTACCGATCTAGATACTAATATAAGGAAGATGCCTATGTAAGTCTGATAAGCAAATATGTCTGCGTGGCAAAATATGCTTTGATGCAGATTAGTGTCCCTAAAAGATAGAGTCTGGCCACAATACGTGTTTGTTTTTATTAGTCGAAACGAATTTTGTAAGAACATGGCGGAACCAATAGAAATTGTTACAGAGAACGTAATAATTTAAAAATGTAGTAGATAGATTTCTTTACCTAGAATCTGTCTATATTTCTATATATTTTTATCTAGATGTATGTATATGTAAAAAATTGGAGACAAAAGTGTTGTGAGACAGAAGAGAAATATAAAAAATAAGCAAGCCGTGAAAATGCGCGATCAGATGTAATATTTATTTGCTACTATAAATAGGATAGTGAATGTGGTAAAATAGAATTGAGAAACATTCTCACAAATATTCAGAAGTGGGGAAAGGAGTGAAATAAGAAAAGTACAAAGAGTTTGTATAACTCGTTTTTATAATTTAAACGAACAAATATAAACATTTTGTAACATTACGTAACAATAGAATGGCCATTGTTTTGCTATTGTGTATTGGTTTTACTAATTGCCCCTTTGTACACACAATTTTCATCCTATATGCAATAAATCGTCTCATAATTTTCAAACTTAATTGATGACAATTGTTAATGCTCGCACAAGAAACAATTTCCATTTTTTCCATAAAGAAACTAATTAAATTACATTAAAATTATTTAAATGAGGAAGATATTGCAGAATAACAATTTCCATGGCAATGAAATATTCAAAAACATCTTTGATTACAAAAAATAAAGTATTATTTCGAAAACATCTTATATATACAAATCTTGCATATTTAATACTTGCATTATATTTAGTTGAACCTGCAGAATTTAAACAACTTGCGCATATTGCATTTTTAGCACACTTAGCAATACTGTGTAACCAGCAACACTATATAATACATTTAATCCTATGTTATTAAAAGATATATGTTTTGAAATAATCTCAGGAGGAATATTGGGAAACTGTTCAACGTGTCTTTTTTTGGTTTATTCAAGAAGTCACATAGAAATTGTCTATCATCTTGGTCATAATTCGTATATTTTGATAGTTTAATATTTAATATAGCGAGATATACAAAGTTCTTTCAAGTCTTGCTTGAATTGTAAAACATTGGGTGTTGGATATTTAGCTCTTATTCCGGAAAAAAAATTTTTTACGCAATTCATCCACTCCATTTTTGGAATCACTCCAAAAATTATTTTACGAGATGCAAAATCTCGCATCGCCTCGTTGACGATACGTATAATTGCCAAACTGTTATAGCATCTTCCTTGAACTATCCCTGAGGACCCTACAAAGCCAGATTTTGCAATCCGGCCGTCAAAAATTTATAATATAAAAATAAAGCATCAGCCGTACCAGAAGTTGCAGCGAGTCAGGTGGAATACCATTTTACAAGAAGCAATATTTTGCCTTATTGACGTAATATATATGATCATGAACTTGTTATAGCATCTTCCTATAATTATTCCCGAGATCGCTATAGAGTCAGATTTTACAATCAGGTTGTCAACAATTTATTATACACAAATAAAGCGTCAGCTGTACCAAATATCGCAGCAAGTCAGGCGAAATACAATTTTACAAGAACAGATATATTGCCTCGTTGACAATATATATAACGCCAAGTTATTATGGTATCTTCCTCAAACTATCCCCGAGAACCCTACAGAGCCAGATTTTGCAATCCGGCCGTCAAAAATTTATCATATATTAATAAAGTGTGCGTCGTACGAAACATCGCAGCGAGTCCCACGAAATACCATGTTACAAGAAAAAATATTTTACCTCGTTGCTGTCATATATCAGTACCAAATTATTATAACATATTCCTCGATCTATCCCCGAGACCTCTACAAAGCCAGATTTCGCAATCAGGCCGTCTAACATTTATCGTATATAAAAGACTGTACCAGGCATTGCAGCATGTCACGTACAATACAATTTTGGAACATGAGAAATATTGTCTCGATAACGTAATATATCACTATCAAATTGTTCGGCCGTATTCCTTGTATTATTTTTAACGTTGCTATAAAGCAGGATTTTTATTATTAACACATACATATATTGGGTGAAGTAAAAAGTTCTGAGCGTTTTTTCTCTTTATTTCGACGATGAAATTAACAAAGTTAGGATTATCGGATTTAGATCAAATATGTTCCGTTTTGTTCGATAACTTTTGTCCATTTTGAAGGCAATTTCATAATTCCGCGATTGAAGATGTCCTCATCCCTATTGGTAAAAAACTTGACCAGCTCATTTTCACAAGCCTCTCTTGAGGCCAGTTTTGTACCATCAAGAAAATTTTGCAAATGCTTGAAAAGGTGATAATCGCTTGGAGCCAGGTCTGGGCTATACGGCGGGTGCGATATAACCTCCCATCCAAGCTCTCGGAGCTTCTGGCGCGTCGTCAAAAATGTGTACGACCTGGCATTGTCTTGATGGAACACAACACCCTTCCTATTGGCCAATTCTGGCTGCTTCTCGTCGATCATCTGCTTCAATCTGGTCAGTTGTTGACAGTGTAGGTCCGAATTGAGTGATTGGCCCGATGGGAGCAGCTTATAGTGGATGATTCCCTTCCAATCCACCAAACACACAGTAAAACTTTCTTGGCCGTTAATCCGGGTTTGGCGATCGTTTGGACCGGCTCACCACGCTTGGACCACGATCTTTTTCGCCTGTGGTTCTCGTATGTGACCCATTTTTCATCGCTAGTCACCATCCGCTTAAAAAATGGGTCGATTTCGTTACGCTTCAGCAAAGAATCGCAGGCATGAATTTGGTCCAAAAGGTTCTTTTGCGTCAATTCGTGTGGCACCCATACATCGAGCTTCTTCTTGAGATCAGCCTTATGCAAATGGTTCCAAACGGTTTTCTGGCTAATCTTCAGTTCCTGGGCAATGGAATAAGTGCTCGCATGCCGGTCCGACTCGACGATTTCCATGATTTTATCGACATTTTCGACTCGATTGGCCTACCAGAGCGTGTCTCATCTTCGACGTCCATATTACCAGAACGGAATCGTTGGAACCACCGCTTTGCTGTTGCATTCGATACTGTATTAGGTCCATAAACAGCACAAATTTTTTTGGCCGCCTGCTCCGCTTTTTCCCTTTGGTCGTAGTGGTACTGAAGAATGTATCGAATTTTCTCTTTTTTTACTTCCATTTTGGAACGCTCTAACACACAACTGGCTTTACCAAACACAAAATTGCCAAAGAACTTTTTTTAAAGCGTTATGTCACCTTTAAGTCGCAGTATAGAATGACCAGATGCGACGTATACATCGTGAGATATTTAGGGTTTTTGTGTCCTCTTGCTCTCTCGCTGATGCAAGTGGAGGGTAGGTTCCTAAATCAACCTAGGCGTGTTCTTCTTTGGTCCCTTTATTGCGCACGTGCCTGCCAGCTGCAGAGCACGTGAGTCACAGGTACAACTTATCGCTTACAACAAGAGAAAATAGTTCTCTGCGCTCGCACGACATATGAGCCACTGCGGGACTCGTATGTATATGTGTGTGTGTGTCGAACGGAGCCGATGCTCCTGCCTGCCCGCTCTCGCACAATCGCGACCGCGTGCAGATCTCGCGGTGTCACACACGACAAAAAGGAATAACTAACTATATACTAGCGATCGTATGTTCGTGAGCTCTGTGTGCGCTTCCAACGGTTACTGTTGGCTCGTTGGTCCTTTTTCCCGCACGAGTGACACTTGCGCGCGCTCTATAGCGCCGCACGGAAAACGGATGCGTGCGCTTTTGGGGAGCTCAAAGTCCCCACAGATATGACCTCACTAAAGCCATCTAGCAGAAAACGCTCAAAACTTTTTACTTAACCCAATATATTATAAACGACTGTACGGGACAACAACAGGTAACTGTTAACTGTTAACTCCTACAAGGAACCATTAAAGTTGTTGAAATATTAGAAGTTTATTAATGAATTTATTTTTATGTCTTATATTTCAGGCCCGATTTTGTAAATATATATATAGGATGCTAAATTTCAAACGTAACAGGTAAAAAATCTCGAAAACTATGAAAGATATTAAAAAAGCTAAAACACGTGTTCCATGATTTCAAAGTGGAAAGAGAATGGCATTATCAATTTTTTATTTGGACGGTATTTTCAAGGTCAGTTGAAGATCAACTTAATTTTTTTAAATAGAAAGTCCAATTTTTTATTATATTTTCTTTTTCTACCAATTAATTTTAACAACTTTTGTCTGAAACGTTTTTTTATTTGCCTAATATTTTTTGAAATATTTTATATTTAAGGGAAACTTGCTAACTTTCTCAACATTTCTGAACATTTAACTTACGATGTCTCCCTAACTATTCGTCAAAAGAAAAAATAGTATTAGACTTTTTTATTTTATTTATTATCAAGAATATATTATTATAATAGTGCCCTTTTGTTAACTTATCGACCTTTGGAAATTTCAGAATTATTAAATTAACAAAAGTTAGGACACTATTATAGTAATATATTCTTGATAGTAAATAAAGTAAAAAAGTCTAATACTATTTTTTCTTTCGACGAATAGTTAGCGAGATATCGTAAGTTAAATGTTCAGAAATGTTGAGAAAGTTAGCAAGTTTCCCTTAAATATAAAATATTTCAAAAAATGTTAGGCAAATATAAAAACGTTTCAGACAAAAGTTGTTAAAATTAATTGGTAGAAAAAGAAGATATAATAAAAAATTGGACTTTCTATTTAAAAAAATTAAGTTGATCTTCAACTGACCTTGAAAATACCGTCCAAATAAAAAATTGATAATGCCATTCTCTTTCCACTTTGAAATCATGGAACACGTGTTTTAGCTTTTTTAATATCTTTCATAGTTTTCGAGATTTTTTACCTGTTACGTTTGAAATTTAGCATCCTGTATATATATTTACAAAATCGGGCCTGAAATATAAGACATAAAAATAAATTCATTAATAAACTTCTAATATTTCAACAACTTTAATGGTTCCTTGTAGGAGTTAACAGTTAACAGTTATCTGTTGTTATCCCGTGCAGTCGCTTATAATATATATATATATATATGTGTGTTAATAATAAAAATCCTGCTTTATAGCAACGTTAAAAATAATACAAGGAATACGGCCGAACAATTTGATGGTGATATATTACGTTATCGAGACAATATTTCTCATGTTCCAAAATTGTATTGTACATGACATGCTGCAATGCCTGGTACAGTCTTTTATATACGATAAATGTTAGACGGCCTGATTGCGAAATCTGGCTTTGTAGAGGTCTCGGGGGTAGATCGAGGAATATGTTATAATAATTTGGCACTGATATATGACAGCAACGAGGTAAAATATTTTTTTTTGTAACATGGTATTTCGCGGGACTCGCTGCGATGTTTCGTACGACGCACACTTTATTAATATATATGATAAATTTTTGACGGCCGAATTGCAACATCTGGTTCTGTAGGGACCTCGATAATAGTTCAAAGAATATTCCATATCAATTCGGCGATTACATACAGGGTGAAGAAAAAACCCCGGGACCCTGAAAATTTCGAAAAATATACAATTTATAAAAAAATGTTTCAGACAAAAGTTGTAGCGTTAAAAAAGATCTATTTACCGATCTTAACAATTTGACCTTGCGTGGCGTCATCAAGGTCAGGACAAGGTCACCTCGGATTTTTTAAATGGAACCCCCAATTTTTTATTGCATGTTCTTATAGCCCTTTTTCAGACCTTTTTAAAGCACTATGGTTTTATCAAATTTTAATAAGCTATTCCGAAGTTATCGAGTTTTTTAAAGTAAGATATTTAGCCAACTAAGGCAAGATCGGAGGATAGTCCGGCCAACTAAGGCAAGGTTATAGGATGATCCGGCCAACTAAGGCAAGATCAGAGGATGATCCGGCCAACTAAGGTAAAGTCAAAGTGATCGAGCCAACTAAGACAAGATCGGAGGATGATCCAGCCAACTCGTAAAAATAATTGCGCGACTAACTTCCAGGCGTTGGCTCCTATTGACTTGTCTTAATTTCGTTGATTGATTAATTTCAGTTATTTATTTATTTGAACTATTCTGCTGTTCGATGTTTATTTCTTCCATTTACTCATTTAATACTCATTACAGTTTAGTGAATCGCAAACTCGACTGAAATTCCTCTATTTTTTTGAAAATTATTGAGAAACAGTTTGAAGCTAGTTGTAAGCTGACTTAATTGCACTTCATTCCGTGCTCATTATTATTCTTCAGCATTGTCTTTAGAATAACTTTGAATTGATCCAAATATTAATTTAGTCGATTAGACTAAATCTTACCACTTCTACTTGTCAATATGGCAAGTCTTTCAGAACAAGAACGCATATCTCTTTTGATGATGAGAGGATGGGATGATCGACTAAGGTCGTACAATGATGTGAGGCGGCTTTTTAATGAAACTTTTCGTAATCAGGGTAATGCCATTTCAAAATCTACCGTTGAAAGAACGATAAGGCGTTTCCAGGAAACTGGAAGTGTGAAAAATCGTGCAATACCAGGTAGGCCAGTATCAGCAACAAGTGTAGAAAAATCATTAGATGTTCTACAATCCTTTATCGAAAATCCGCATGACTCGACCCGCAAAGTAGGACAGCAACATGAAATAGATCAAATGTGTGTGCTTAAAATATTGAAAATGAATAAATTTCATCCTTATAAGATCCATCTTGTACAAGAGCTAAATGAAGATGATTTTGATAGGCGCATTGAATTTTATGATTTAATGATGGAAAAATAGCCGAAGATCCTAACTATCTATGAAATGCAGTATTTTCAGATGAGGCAACATTTCAGTTAAATGGCCATGTTAATCGACACAATTGTAGATTTTGGTCAGATACAAATCCTCACTGGATTGAAGAAACACACACGCAATATCCACAAAAAATGAATGTTTGGATAGGCATTTTGAATAATGTTCTCATAGGTCCACTCTTTATTGACGGAAATCTAACAGCGATAAAATATGAGAATATGCTAAGAAACGAAATAGTTCCAGCGATACAAGCAATCATGGATGACAACTTCGAGCATACATGGTTCCAACAAGATGGTGCTCCCCCCCACATTACGGAAGGGACATCCGTAATTATCTGGACACAGTGTTTCCTCATCGATGGATAGGTAGAAGAGGACCTATAGAATGGCCTCCTCGATCACCCGATTTATCATCTAACGATTACTTCCTGTGGGGCCATTTAAAAGATAGAGTTTACAAAACGAAACCACAAAATTTGAATGACTTACGAAATCGAATTCTTGATGAAGTTGATCTCATCCCTGCTGATTACATTCAAAAAGCCGTTTCATCTTTTTACGATAGATTGGCTTATTGTCAAACTGTTGATGGTAGACATTTTTAACAATTACTTTAAAGCTTTCCAGTATTGCCTAATTGGCCGGACAACTCCCGACCTTACTTTAATTGGCCGGAGCATCCTACGATCTTGCCTTAGTTGGCCGGATCATCCTACGATCTTGCCTTAGTTGGCTGGATCACTCTCCGATCTTGCCTTAGTTGATTGGATCATCCTCCGATCTTGCCTTATAGTTGGCTGGATCATCCTCCGATCTTGCCTTAGTTAGCCGGATCATCTTACGATCTTGCCTTAATCGGCCGGATCATCATACGATCTTGCCTTAGTTGGCCGAATCTTCCTACGATCTTGCCTTGGTTGGTTGGATCATCCTATGATCTTGCCTTAGTTGGCTGGATCATCCTCCGATCTTGCCTTAGTTGGCCGGATCATCCTCCGATCTTGCCTTAGTTGGCTGGATCATCCTACGATCTTGCCTTAGTTGGCTAGATATCTTACTTTAAAAAACTCGATAACTTCGGAAGAGCTTATTCAAATTTGATAAAACCATAGTGCTTTGAAAAGGTCTGAAGAAGAACTATAAAAATATGCAATAAAAAATTGGGGGTTCCATTTAAAAAATCCGAGGTTACCTTGTGCTGACCTTGATGACGCCACCCAAGGTCAAATTGTTAAGATCGGTAAATAGATCTTTTTCAACGTTACAACTTTTGTCTGAAACATTTTTTTATAAAGTGTATATTTTTTGAAATTTTCAGGGGTCCCGGGGTTATTTCTTCACCCTGTATATCGCTAACGAGGCGGAATATCTCTTCTTGTGAAATTGTATTCGCGTGACCCGCCTTAACGCTTGATGCATCTTTATTTATTTATAATAAAAGTTAGACGGCCTGATTGCAAAATCTGGCTTTGGGAGGATCTTGGGAATAGTTTTAGAAATATGCTATAACAATATGTTGATGATATATTACATCAATGAAATAATATATCTCATTTTGTAAAATGGTATTGTATGTGATCCGCTCCGACGCTTCATACATCTTTATTTATTTATGATACATTTTTTATGGCCTGACTGCAAAATCTGGTTCTGTAGGTTTCTCGGGGATAGTTCAAAGAAGATGCTATAACAATTTGGCAGTGAAATATATCGTCAACGAGGTGAAATTTTGCATCTCCTACAATGATTTTTCAACTGATTCGCTCCAACGCCTGGTATAACGGACATTTTATTTATATATTATAAATTTTTGACGACGGATTGCAAAATTCGTCTTTGTACCGATCTCGGGAATAGTACGAAGAAGATGCTGCAATTTGGTAATAATACGTATCATCAAAGAGGTGAAATATTGCATCTCGTAAAATAATATTTCGAGTGACTCGCAGCGACGCTTGGTACAGCGAACACTTTATTAATGTATGATAAATTTTTGACGGCCAGATTGCAAAATCTGGTTCTGTAGGGTTCTCGAGAATAGTTCAAGGAAGATACCATAATAATTTGGCGGTTATATATATTGTCAACGAGGCAATATATTTGTTCTTGTAAAATTGTATTCCGCCTGACTTGCTGCGACATTTGGTACAGCTGACGTTTTATTTGTGTAACACATCGATCAATAAGTCCCGGGACTAACTACTAAAACAACATTTGTTTGCCAAAATTCTTCTTTATTCATCAACATAGTCTCCTTCAAGAGCGATATATTCATTACAACACTTTCCTAACTTTTCTATGCTAGCCGTGTAGAACGATCTTTGGTTTCAAAACAGGCGTTAGTTTCGGCAATCACTTCTTCATTGGAGCCAAATCTCTTTCCCTGGAGCATTTTTTTTTTGAGGTCTGCGAACAGCCAATAATCGCTGGGGGCCAAATCTGAAGAATACGGTGGGTGCGGAAGCAATTCGAAATTCAACTCATGCAATTTGGCCATCGTTACCATCGACTTGTGACACGGTGTAGCGTCACTAAAACCACTGTAACTCAATGACACAATGTCGGAATGTCATGAAAGTTTGACACGTAACTTCTAAAGGTTGGTACTAACTGAGAATGGTATGGATTTGTTATTAGAGGCGCCATTTGTTGGTTAGTCCCGGGACTTATTGATCGATGTGTTATAATAAATTGTTGACGGCCTGTTTGTAAAATATAACTCTGTAGAGATCTCGGGAATAGTTGTAGGAAGATGCTATAACAAGTTCATGGTCATATATATTACGTCAACAAGGCAAAATATTGCTTCTTGTAAAATGATATTCCACCTGATTCGCTGCGACTCCTGGAATGGCTGATACTTTATTTATATATTATAAATTTTTGACAGCCGGTTTGTAAAATCTAGCTGCATAAGGTCCTCAGGGATAGTTCAAGGAAGATGCTGTAACAGTTTATTATACGTATCGTCAATGTTGCTGCAATCTTGCAGTGCAGTGTAACATTGCAGCAACATTTGTAATATAATTTGTATGCAATAATGTTTTATATATATATATATATATATATATATATATATACAGGGTGTTTAATAGCTGATCATGCAGACGAAAGTTGGAGATAGATTGGGTGTAGCCGAGAAGAAAAGTCATGTACCATAATGTCAAATTGGCAATAGTTATCGAGTTATTAATTAAAACATGTGAGCCAACGAGCGCGTAGAGAGCGGAGGGCGACCGCAGTAAGCACATAGACATTTGATACAGGCGGAGTCAGCGAGTGGTGGTAGGCAAGCGCGCGCGGCGAGGGGCAACGTAAACAACAAGAGGCGAACGCGCGCGACGAGGAGCGAGCGAGCGCGAACGACGAGGAGCGAGCGAGCGCAAGCGACAAGAGGCGAGCGAGCGCGACGAAGAGCGAGCGAGCGCGAACGACGAGGAGCGAGCGAGCTATAAGGAAAAACCTATAAAGAAAAAGCTCGCTCGCTCCTCGTCACGCGCGATCGCCTAGTGCCGCTTACGTTGCCCCTCGCCGCGCGCACTTGCCTACCGCCACTCACTGACTCCGCCTGTATCAAATGTCTATGTTATACGTGCTATATTTCTACGTGCTTACTGCGGCCGCCCTCCGCTCTCTACGCGCTCGTTGGTTCACATATTTTAATTAATAACTCGATAACTATTGCCAATTTGACATTATAGTACATGATTTTTCTTCTCGGCTACACCCAATCTATCTCCAACTTTCGTCTGCATGATCAGCTATCAAACACCCTGTATATATATATATATGTATATATATATATATATATATATATATACAGGGTCATCGAAAAGTATCGGACCCTCCTAATATCTTCAGTTAGAATGCATTTTGGAGAAAATGTCCAATAGCAAAGTTATATGGTTTCAAGCGGGGAGTAAGATGATGACCTTGACTTTGACCTTGATCATGTCCTTCAAGGTCATTTCAAGGTCAACCTTATTTTTTTAAATAGAACCTCCAACATTTTATTGCATATTCTTATAGCTTATCTCAAGAGCTTTCCAAAACACTATAATAAAACATTTTTTCATTAAGTACTTTTTGAGTTATAAAGGTTTGAAGTTAACAATTTTTTTACACAAAATGTAAAATATCTTGTAAAATATTATTTAGTTTTCAGTAATCATAACCTTAATACTTTTGTGCGCGAAGTAATGAGACCAATTAATTGGTTTAAAGAAAATACATTAATCGAAAAGTATCAGCTCCCCCTAATATTTTCAGTAAGAATGCATTTTGGAAAAATGTCCAATAGCAAAAGTTGTACGGCTTCAAGCGATTATGCTAGTAGGCTATGGCGGAAAACTGCCCGAAGGTGATCGCGAGAAGCTGCTCGAATGGGTGATATCCAAAAGCGTTAGCGGGAATCTGCCCGAAAGCGTTGGTGGGGCCGATCTTTATTGTCTCACTCTCGCAGGCACCAATAGTAATACAAGCTCTTGAGCAAACAATGCGGATCACTGATTTGAATCTTTGATGCAGTGCTTCTTCTTAGCAAGCAGCAGTCACCTCGTGGACGAAAACGAACAGCCCCAAAAATTGTTTCTGTAACAAAAGAAGCCATTGCGCTTCAATTGATTGTCCCAAACATCTTCATTTTGTTTCCAATAGCCCAGAATTTTTTCGTAAATATTATTAATTGATCTATTAGATTTTCAGTTGCTCAACGAGCTTTTTGCTAGTGCTGGTTGAAATAAACAAATCGATAGTTGGACCAACACTTAATAATTAATATTTTTCTCTACTTAATTATTTAGATCAATTTCCTATCACTTACCTGATTAATTCTTCTTTGTTCTAATTAAGAATGGCGGAGCTTTCTGAAAGAGATCGAATAACACTGTTAATGATGCGAGGATGGGGAGATCAACAAAGAAGGTATAAAACAGTAATGCGATTATTTAATGAAAATTTTCGGAATGAAAATAATAGGATCTCCAAAAGTACTGTAATCCGTACTATTCAACGTTTCGAAGACATTGGTAGCGTTAAAAGCCGCCCAAGATCTGGTAGACGTAAAACAACAACAAATAATGATAAGGCATTAGATGTTTTACAGTCTTTCGTTGAAAGTCCCCACATTTCCATCAATCGCGTTGCACAAGAACACGAAATCGGTCATGCATCTGTCAGTAAAATTCTGAAATTGAATAAATGGCATCCATACAAACTCCATTTGGTCCAAGAGTTGTCCGAAGACGATTTTGATAGACGCATCGAATTTTGTGATCTTATGATGAAGATGATTGTCGACGATCCTCTATTACTTAATAATATTGTTTTCTCTGATGAGGCTACATTTGAACTGACTGGAAATGTAAATAGACACAATTGTAGATACTGGAGTGACGTTTATCCTCACTGGAAAAGAGACAATCATATACCTAATATCCACAAAAAGTTAACGTATGGGCTGGTATTCTTAATGGTAGACCAGTTGGCCCTTTTTTCATTGAAGGCAATTTGACAGCACAAGTATACACAGTCATGCTTCGCGAACAAATTGTTCCAGCTATTCGAGACATAGCTGGTGGAAATATGGATGAAATTTATTTCCAACAGGATGGAGCTCCACCTCATTATGGTGTCATTGTCCGTCAATATTTGAATGAGGTCTTTCAGGACAGGTGGATAGGGCGAAGGGGTCATATTGAGTGGCCACCTCGGTCTCCGGACTTGACCCCACTTGACTTTTTTTCTGGGGTTACTTGAAAAGTAAAGTTTATGCCACCAAGCCTCAAGATTTAAATGATTTAAGAGGGAGAATAACTCGAGAGATAGAACTAATACCGCCGGAAACGTTCCGGAATGCGGTTTCAGCTGTTTATAACAGATTGGCACATTGCCAGGCTGTTGAAAGGCAACAATTTGAACATTTGTTGTGAATTGTTTGGTACAATTGGATATTTTGCCCAAGCTGACCAATTGGAATGAAATTCGCCTTAACTGGTCAGAATCACACACCACTCTTGCCTTAACTGACCGGAATCACACACTACTCTTGCCTTAACTGGTCGGAATCACACACCACTCTTGCCTTAACTGGTCGGAATCACACACCACTCTTGCCTTAACTGGTCGGAATCACACACTACTCTTGCCTTAACTGGCCGGAATCACACACCACTTAACAAATTGTTAACTTCAAACCTTTATAACTCAAAAAGTACTTAATGAAAAAATGTTTTATTATAATGTTTTGGAAAGCTCTCGAGATAAGCTATAAGAATATGCAATAAAATGTTGGGGGTTCTATTTAAAAAAATAAGACTGACCTTGAAATGACCTTGAAGGACATGATCAAGGTCAAAGTCAAGGTCATCATCTTACTCCCCGCTTGAAACTATACAACTTTGCTATTGGACATTTTCTCCAAAATGCATTCTAACTGAAGATATTAGGGGGGTCCGATACTTTTCGATGACCCTGTATGTATGTATGTATATACAGGGTGTCCCATTTTAAAGGACCCACTCAAATATCTCAAAAACACTGCGTTAAATCGAAAAATATTTAAAACAAAAGTTGCTTAGCTTGAAGGGGGATATAAGACAGCGATACCATTTTGTTTATAGATGGCGCCATTTTCGAGATATTCACTGATCATTAATTTTCTTAAATAGAAATCCCAATATTTTATTATATCATCTTTTTTACCAACTAATTTCAACAACTTTTGTCTGAAGCATTTTTTTATTTGCTTAATATTTTTTGAGATATTTAAGGAAAACTTGGTAACTTTTTCACCATTTAACTTACGATATCTCGCTAACTATTCGTCGAAAGAAAAAATAGTATTACTTTTTACTTTATTTACTATCAAGAACATATTACTATAATAGTGCCCTAACTTTTGTTAACTTATCGACCTTTGGAAATTTCAGAATTATTAAATTAACAAAAGTTAGTGTACTATTATAGTAATATATTCTTGAAAGTAAATAAAGTAAAAAGTCTTATACTATTTTTTCTTTCGACAAATAGTTAGCGAGATATCGTAAGTTAAATATTGAAAAAGTTACCAAGTTTTCCTTAAATATCTCAAAAAATATTAAGCAAATGAAAAAATGTTTCAGACAAAAGTTGTTCAAATTAGTTGGTAGAAAAAGATGATATAATAAAAGATTGAGATTTCTATTTAAGAAAATTGATAATCAGTGAATATCTCGAAAGTGGCGTCATCTATAAACAAAATGCTATTGCTGTCTTATGTCTCCCTTCAAGCCAAACAAGTTTCGTCTGAAACATTTTTCGATTTAACGCAGTGTTTTTGAGATATTTGAGTGGGTCCTTTAAAATGGGACACCCCGTATATATTGAGAGTCTCCTGGAGAGTTTTTATTTAATGACGGCAGAAGCGAAAGATCGTATGCCAAAAAAGTTTTTGTTATATAGATACATTCTAGAGGATGATATTTGTGATCGATCTACCAAATTTATAAAATATTCTGGACACACTTTCCTCTTGTTGTGACAATCAATAATTTTCCATAAATATTCTGTAACAATAATCGTGAGAGATAATATGTTCAACTCAACATTTGTATAAATTTCACTAATTATTTACAGTGAATGATTATCATACAGCAAAAGGAAAATGTTCAGAACATTTTACAAATTTATAAAATCGATCATAAGTGTCGTTTTATGGAAATCTCTTATTTTAACATACATGAAAAAAAAAGATTAATATACCATTGTTTTCATTTCTGACACCAAACAAGAATAGTCACAGAAAGTTTCCAAGATCTGTAATATTTCAAAGAATAAAATGATATCTTAAAAAGACGCCGTTTTATTGATTCAATAGAACGTTAATAAGATGTCACCTTGTTATTTGGAATAATATAGATCTTAAAGACTTGCGGTAACTATTCTTGAATTAATAAGACGTCTAAGTTTGGGATATGAAACTAAATCATTGTAAAACTAAATCGTGGTGATTAAATATAATTATGAGAATTAGAGCAATATACAAAGTGTCCCATAATTGTAACATACCAACTCCATAGGGGCGTAGAGCTAAGCGAGAGGAACGAAAAAGTGCTCTTCTATTTAGCGATATCTTGTATAATTTTTTAATAATAACCGCAATTTGAAATGTTGCTATAACATTGCAGATATAATAATGCAAAATATTGTTTTTGCAATATCTCTGCAATATTGCACCGCAATGTACAATGTTGCAACATATTGCAGCAATATTGCTGCAATTGTCTGTGCTGTATGGGAATATTCTACAAAAATATCTTCTAAAAAGATTGTACGAGTATGCGATATCGTATGAAAATCTAATAATGTGAGCTGCAGATATTCTATAAAAATGTGCAGTTGTAATGTACAATTATATTTATATATTTTAAATTTTCATACATTACCGCGCGCATGCGATATTTTCCCGAGAATCGACGGCCAATTCTCATATTCCCGCGCGGCGCGGTTGACGGACGTGACGTTGGCGCTGCTGTTCGTGCATGAATTGAATGCACGCGAGACGAGCTAGACGTGTTCCGAGCGACGTTCGCGCAGCCAACCGGCGTGCCGCTTACACTATAGCGCGATTCGACGCGGCGCGGTGCGACGCGGCGCGGCGTGATGCAGTGCGCATGCCCCGAGCGGTTTATTATCTTCTTTCTGTTCAAGTGCCATTTCGTTGCATGCAGTGCAGTCTATAAAACAGAATGCGTTCTCAGCGGGTCTCGAGTTTCCTATCACTTATCGTCATTCGTAGCGTATAAACATAACAGCACGCGGTCATTAGCTCGATTCATATTGTTTACGTATTCGTCTGGCACATGGGAGTGCGGCCGGATCGTGGCTAAAATCGCGTTGGCGTCGTCTGGTTGGTCATAAAAGACTACGGGACTGCTCGGGATCGTTCGTGGCGTCTCAGGCGTCGTTGGATATTCGCGGGAGCCTCTCGACGATACGGGCGCGCAAAAATGTCATGCAGCTACGCGGACGGGTTATCGCCGTACGAAAACAAAGGAGTGCTGGGACAGGAGGAGGTAAAACAAAAGCGAAAAAATAAAACCAGGGATCCTTTGTTTTTTTTTCTTCTCTTCTCGTCTCCTTTATTTCGCCTTTTCGCGGCATTACGGCGCGTAAACGAGCGAACTCGACGGTGAGTTTCCCCTGATGCCGATTTATCCCGCGGGGTCGATCGACGAGAATGCGACGCGCGTTTATTTTTTTTGTTTTTTTTTTATTCATTCTTTTTGACGTCCTTTTCTTTTTATGATTGCAGAGATACGACACGGCGGAGACGCTCCGTCTGAAATGCGGCCTCCTGGCCGATTGGATACAAGGCGCCCGTCACGTCGTGGTGCATACCGGCGCCGGTATCAGCACCGCCGCGGGTATTCCTGACTTTCGGTGACTATCGCCTGCCGTTTCTCGATTGCGAATTCCCTCCCTGTTTCCGTATATTCACCTGTTGTCCCTTTTTCCTGTCCACCTCCACTGAGGATAGCATCTGATCTTGTACTTTAAAGGACTCGACAAAAAGAATCTTGAAGCTTGAAAATTAAGTATGAACTGAGGGTATTGAATTTGTAAAAATATTACATTGTAATGTACCTTGATGAAAAATAATGTATATATGAATGTTTATAATATGTAGACTTTAAGTTTTAAATAGCTTTTTATTAATAGCTTAGATTATAGCAAATTGTTTAATGAATGTAAAAATAATGACAAGCAAAGTAATATTATTTATAAATTTCTTAAAAAATAGGATATTTTTATAATATATTAAATAAGAAAAATATAAATGTGTGTATGTCAAAATTATTAATGTTATTGTAGTTGTTTTGACAAAATATGGAATGTAATTTTAAAGTGGAGAGAATTGATATTAATTAATTATATTTCTTCTCTTTTTTATTGTATCAGGGGTACAAATGGTGTGTGGACATTGGAGCAAAAAGGTTTAAAACCTTCAATGAATATTTCCTTTGATGAAGCAATACCTACGAAGACACATATGGCACTGAAAAAATTGATAGAGAGTAGTAAGTTTAGTGAATAAAGAAAACAGAGTAACTTTTCTTATAAATATCTGATCTTTTGTTATCAAATGTGTCTCTCCTCTTTTTCAGAAAAAGCAAAGTTTGTCATAAGCCAGAACATAGACGGACTACATCTGCGATCAGGAGTACAGAGGCAGTATCTTGCAGAATTACATGGAAACATGTTCACGGAACAATGCGATAAATGTGGCAGGTTTGTACACATAACAATATATGATGAAAACATTCGTAGCATATATATATATATAAAATACAACTAAAGTGTATCACAAAGTGTTTTTTTTATGGAAAAATTTCTTGGTTATGTTTATATAGTCTATATATATATATATGTGTTTATATATAGCTTTCTCCTATTTTTAAGATAAATACAATATGCTTTTGAAATTTGATTACTTATTTCCAAAATATTTTGTATATATATATATATATACACAAAGTATTTTGGAAATAACTAATCAAATTTCAAAAGCATATTGTATTCATCTTAAAAATAGGAGAAAGCTATATATAAACACACATATATATATATATATATATATATATATATATATAGACTAAATAAACATAACCAAGAAATTTTTCCGTTAAAAAAAAACACTTTATGATACACTTTAGTTGTATTATGTCCCAGGATTTTGTAATAATAGTTACACTGGTCAACAGATTAACAAAAGGATCGGAGTTCATCCCATTAGAATTTTTTGGATTTTTATTTATGGTGACATTTTAGGAATACTCTTGTTATTGAAAAAGTAGGCACCTCTGAAATTTTTGAACATTTTCAGTAATCCGTAATATATAGATGCAAGATGTGCATATTGCTGTGGGAGAAAACCATTGTTTATCATTTCTTTAACAAAGTATATCGTTTCTACTTCGTCATATAGACAGTATTTATAACTTGGGAAGATAACTTCTATGTTAATATAGTTTTTATTTAGCTTTATAATTAATATAATAATAACTCGAAAAGTCTGACTACCTAATTTCTGAAACATTTTGTACAAATCTATTATATATAATACAATAATGTAGCGTCCGCGCGCCACTGAGAAATCGATTCTTATATCGATTAATATCGATATGTTTTTACGTGCAGGATTCAATCATTACGGCGAGAAAACAAATATTTTGTCCCTGAGACAATAAGTCAAGAAAAAAAAAATCGTACGCGAGTTACAGATTATTAAATCTAATTGACATATTGAGGGTGTGAAAGAGTGTTAATTAAAGTTACGGAGAGTTTGCGAATAGTTCCATTAAAGATTCCTGCTCTTTTTCTAAATCGTATTTCAATTATTTATTTGTAAACGGGAATGCCGCAGAAATCACGATAAATCCGGACGTGTGTATGTGTGTGAGCACATTTAAGGAGCAATATACAGTAGATTTGTTTTTTATTGCTGAACTGACTGCATTAACTTGCACTTATTCTCTTCTCTCCCTTTCAATTCCTAGATGTATGTCTATTTCATTTTATGTTCCCTGAGTGTACACTAGTTCAGCAATAAAAAACAGACCTAGTGTCTCATTTTAAATGAATCAAGCATCTCGACATCTCGAAAAGAAAGAAATTAAAAAACATTTTAGACAAAAGTTCTATGATTTCAAAGGAGATATAAAATAACTGTATCATTTTGTTTAGATGGAGCCACTTTCAAGATATTTACTGATCACTTTTTTTAAATGAAAATCACAATCTTTTACTATATCATCTTTTTCTACCAATTAATTTGAACAATTTTTGTTTGAAATATTTTTTATTTGCCGAATATTTTTTGAAGTATTCAAGGAAAACTGTAACTTTTTCAATATTTAACTTATCGATATCTTGTTATCTATTTGTCAGAAGAAAAAATGGTACTAGACTTTTTTACTCTATTTGGTCTCAAGAATATATTGTCACAATAGCGCCCTGACTTTTATTAATTTGATGATTTCGGAATTTCCAAAGGTCGACGAAGTAACAAAAGTCAGGGCACTATTGTAACAATATATTCTTGAGGCTAAATAGAGTAAAATAGAGTAAAAAATCCAGTACCATTTTTTCTTTTGACAAATAGTTAGCGAAATATCATGAATTAAATGTTGTAAGAGTTATCAACTTTTCCTTAAATATAATAAAATATTAAATATTAAAATTCATTTTCAAAGAATATTAGACAAGTAAAAAATATTTTAAACAAAAGTTATTCAAATTAATTGGTAAAAAAAGATGATATAGTAAAACATTGGGGTTTCCATTTAAAAAAAATAATCAGTGAATATCTCGAAAGTGGCGCCATTTGTAAACAAAATAATATAGTTGTTTCATGTTCTCTTTAAAACCATACAACTTTTGTCTGAAATGTTTTTTAGTATCTTTCATATTTTTCAAGATTTTTGCCTTTTCATTTAAAATGGGATACCCTATATAATACACATAATATAACATATAATACGATACAATATACATTATAATACAATAATAATTTAATATGACGTATAATTATATAATATAATATACAGTGTATAATGAAATATTTTGAGGAGAACGAGATATTTTGTTTAAAATCATCCGAATATGTTAGAACTTAATTAATATATGACATTGGTATATGACTGGTGATATTGCAAACAAGGGGTTGATGGTGCCAATTATTTTACAGACAATTTATTCGCAATTTCGCAACCAAGAGTGTTGGGAAAAAGTCCTTGGATACTGTCTGCAGGTCTGAGCAAATTGGTGGTCGTCCTTGCCGTGGGCGAATGCACGACACTATTCTCGATTGGGAGCACAATTTACCGGACAGTGATCTGACACTATCTGATTTGCATTCTAGGTAAATAACGATTACTACGCGTATGGTCACTTGAAATAATTAAAACATGACTTCATTATACGAGAAGCAAATTTCAGAGATTGTGCTAGAAGTTATACGTATAAAGCGTTTAAGTTACAAATATAATAGTATACATGATTTTAGTACAGCTTACGGAACATCTCAGGTTTTGTAAAAAAAAGTTCTTAAAAATATTCCTCTAATGCGTACAGTGTGACATGTGTGTGGCTTAACATTATAAATAGGATTACTTGTACAATTTTGGACCTTATACCTACATGTGTAGAGCTGAAAATTGTACAAATGATTTTGTAATAATGAAGCATACATGAAGCAGTGTGTATACTTTGTTTCAATACGATTTGAACGCTACTTTTCTCGATGCGGTTCGAAATACAGCCGATGATTCAATGAACGAATTGCTGGGAATTAATTAGACACAAGATCTCATTGTACCATCAGCTGCGTACGGAACTGAGAGAAGAAAAAAACACTCAAACCATATTGAAATCAAGTATATGACGTGCATCACGATGATATATACTATTTTTATATTGATGTTTCTTTTTAGTGTTGCCGATCTAAGCATATGCTTGGGAACCACGTTACAAATCATTCCGAGTGGCAATCTACCTTTATACACGAAGAAGTATGGAGGTCGTCTTGTTATATGTAACCTGCAGCCAACAAAACATGTAAGAGGTTGTTGTGTTGTATACGTGTGTACACAAAAGTGTGCGATATCTTGCCACCTTATAGCTCTGAAACGAGAAATGTAATTGCAGGACAAAAAGGCCGACTTAATTATCAATGGCAACGTCGACGAGATCATGATCACGGTGATGAAGAAGCTGGGAATGGAGATCCCGGAATACGAGAGCAGCATGGATCCCACCCGAAATTCCGATACAACGGCCAAAGAGATGGACTGGACGATCCCGACGAGTAGAATAAAGGAGATGAACGTGCTGTACAAAAAGGTGTGCAAGCCGATGCGGAGGAAACGGAAAACGTTCATGTACGAGCGCGAGAGGACGGATACGAAGAAGGAAACGAAGGCCAGAAAGCAGGCGTTCACGGTGAAGCAAGAAATCAAAACCGAAGATAATAACATAGCTACGACGGGTGAGATATGCAAGACCGAGAACGACCATATGACTAACAACCCCGTTAAGACAGAAGAGAACGCGGAGGACGTTGATACATGTAGGTACTCGATGGAGGACATGACGGCAGAGCACAGCCCAGATATGAAAATGAACCAGACGGTGTAGCAAGTTTTGACGGAGCGTTGATTTTCCATTCTAATATTTCGATTACTCTCAGTGTACGCTGTCGTTACTTATGAGTGCATACCGATTGATATTCATTGAATGATAAGAGATATCTCTGAAAGCGCAATATAGTTTTATCTATTAAGTAGATCATCCGAGACGTACTCACCACACATTTAGCATTAAATACGATAATTCTTAATATTTTTCTCTTCTTTCTTTTGGAGACTTTCTCTGCGTGAAGGTCGACAGTGAGATAGAGCGTGAGATGCACTTGTACGTCGATTCTGTTCTTGAGTACTTATAACACGCAGTTTGGGAAAATCATAACGATCTATGACAGAAGCGACATAATCAATCATAAATAATCAAATGATAAATTTATCAATTTGATTCTCCGCGGTCGCTCGTGTAGCGCGGCTCAATCTTCCGAGCTTCCTTTTCTCAAAGGCGTTTAACGTTAAATGTGCAGTGAGAGAATATGGGCTCATGATTTTATTTACGGAACGTCATTTACGGTCAGAAAGCCGAAAATCTATTCCAGCAAATTGTATATATTCATATTGATATCTCAATGAAGTTGCGTTCGTACGGTATCTGCTTTTTACGACTCGCCTACGTATTTACGCATATGCATATTAGACAACGCGGAGGGAGATTCAGCATAGGTCTCTCGACGAGTGACGTGTTCCAGATTTCTCGTGCATAATACGATACATTTTCCACTATAGATTAGAGTATTAAGATTATTCCATAAAAGAACAAAAAAAAGATCTTCCTACAAGATATTTCGCCAGTAAGAACCTCCACACGGCAACTTCTTTTTTTTTTCGACTAACACGCTGAACGTCGAGAATTGACTTTCGAGCTGATGTAACAATGTAAGGCGGTTGGAATCTAAAGTTTTGCATGTTTGTAGAAAATCTCAGAGATATTCAACGGAGAACGAAACCGTCTTTCACACGCCAGCTAATCTAAAGTGGAGTCGAGCAATCCACAGGTGCAGGTGAATGCACGGCGTTCAGCGTGTTACAAGTAGAGGTGGTTTCGAGCGCGGTAATTGCTGGTCGTAATGATAAAAGCGAATTATATACGAGCTGCTTAGCATTTCGATGACTTGCGTCTGCAGATGATTGAGCCCGATGATTGAAATTATAAGAAGAGAAGCTCTCTAATCTCTAATAGATTTTTATATTATATATTGGCTGGGGGATCTTTACGTGCAACTATAATTTATTTTGTCTTCCATTTGTGATCTCGAGTTGTCTCCCATTGATTCGGAACTTGTACGAGAAAACAGGACGAGGAAAGATTAAGAAAAAAAATGTTTATGTTTGTCCGACTAAAAACATCGTGTCTCGTTAAAACTGAATTGAACGTCATGTTAACTACGATCAAAGCGAAATCGATGAGTATTCTTTTGTTTTCATTATTTTTTGTAGGGTAAAAGTACGTCCCTCTCGATTGGGCGTACAAACGATCAGATTGTAAGAAGAAATTTACATGGAAAAGGTGTTTTCATTTCTACTGGCGATATTTCGTGTATAGCTTTCTTAAATGTCGCTTTCGTAAATACATTATTCCCAGGGTCCCGTGCGCGTTTGATCGACCCTTGAGATTTCTCGAGACGTGTTATCATGCTTTTGCGACAGTGCGCATACGCGCGCTCGGGACCGATTTACGAACGCGCATCGCATTAAAATATACGCACATGTTTGTATAAGTAAGATTAATAGCACTATTTGCTGCAAGCCGATGTTAGATTATCCGACAAATTCAGATGTTGAATTTTTAACAGAGAGTGCGCCTTTTTCCATATAGAAAATGTTGAAAGTGAAAGTTTTAACGATATTTCACAGTTAGTTACGCTAAACGAGTTTCGCGCGTAGTTGATTGACACACGCTGTGCAACGTATAGAATGCATTCCGTGATAGAATGCGATATAGCGAATCATGTAATATTTATATGTACATAGTGATGTTTGCTTCATCCATCGTAATACACGACTTTATTTAAGTGATCATTATTATTCGCCAGTTATAGTATTCGAAATAAAAAACGCATCTATGAAAAGAATCTTTCGATGGTATGCATGGTAGCTTCCCAGTTGCACTTTATTCCCTAGATTAGCGAATGAATCGTGCAATATAGTGATATTTTTATTACCAGAGAAAGATAACGATATCACAATGACGTTTCTAAAGTCCTGAATATCAAGTTGGGAAACATTGTTCAGCAGAGAAAGCTTCTTTGTAACTGTTATAAAATTCGTGAATCTGATTGATGCATGCTTTGGGCTCAGCCAAATTTAAAAGCATACGCCAATTAGATTCACGAATTTTACAATTGTAAAGTAACTTTTTCTGCTGAACGCAACCATTGTAATTATATTACTAATATTGTCGTTATAAATATGCGAATATTATCTGAGCATTCGAAAACAATAAAATTTTTGAAAGGAATATTTTTTTTACGTCAATATATTCTTTTCATCAATTTAGATACAAAAATATCAAGGTAGAGCGACAATTAGTATTTCGCCATCTCATTTTAAAAAATTAATATATATATTTTTTTAAGTATCTATTTTTTGTCGGCATTAATAATTTTATACATAAAATGACTTAGAGAATAAATAAGAAATAATCTGCTTCGTCCAGGTGTTCGAATACTCCGGCAATTTAGAAATTTCCGAAGACGGCTAATATTCGAAAGACTTCGAGATCCGCATTAATTGCTGCTTCTCTATATATCGAATCTTGAAATCGACGTCGATCGACGAATCACTTCTCACTGGATAGTATTATCAATTTTTCCTATCTCTCCCTGAGAGTTCCCAAGAACTCCTATCACATATCAATTTTTACAGTAACATCATTACTGCTATAGAACAACAATCGCAAAAGTCCAAAGTCAAAATCCCTCTTCCATCCGCATTTTTCCACCTCGTGAAGCTATTCGCGTTTCGTTTCATTTCAAATTTTAGTCAGCCAATCGCCATCGACGCAGCAACGTTTTCGAGAGCGTGCCGAGTAGAGAAAGATATCTGTTTCTGTTCCCGAGTGCAGTTTTATCACCGACGGATTACATTTCATTCGAAGGAATGGGTGCGTTCGATGAACATAACAGTTGAGTATTTCGTCGAAATAATTGGTCCAAATTTAAGAATCTAGCAGCAAAGACCAATAATCGCTGACAGCTCACTCATTGCCTCGTTTCGCTGAACGCGATCAATTTCTCATGACTTATGATTCACTCACAAAATCCCCCTACTCCCACCCCCTCACTTACCCGTAGCGTAGTTTCAAGGGATTCCTGTTGCTCCTCATCGGGACTGCCCCTCAGTCGAGAGGCGGCTGTCAACATCTGGTATAGGTGGTATAGGACTCCTCGTGCTGCTCGCAGAGCATTCTGAGCGTTGACACGTCATGAAGAAGGACGACACGAAGCCCATCATGAATCCCGCGAAGAACTGCAAAACAGCCGCGACGAAGTCTGGTTAGTACATTTATATTTGATTGATTTGATTTATTTCTGCTTTCCACACGGTCTCCTACGCAAAAGAAACAATCTTCCGTTTCCCGAGCGAGTAGGACTACGACGCACTTCGTCATCATAGACTAAGGTCTCGTCTACAGTATATCGTCTATCGAAGTCGAACGTTGCATGAAGTAGTGACAAATCGGTCTCGGAACGAGAGACCGCTCCCATCTTTTTCGACTCACGACTGCAACTGTCACTGAGAATCGATCTGTGATAGTGTGATAACTTTACACGACGATCCAGTACGCATGCGTCGGACATCCGATTTTGACAAACGAAGCATTGCAAATGCAGCAGGCCGATGCAGCGATCGCGCGAGAGACAAAACGCGCTTTAGATGTAATTATATAGATTGATTACGTAGTTGCACGGGATGTATTCATTCCAAGTTCAAGGTTGGTCGTTCATAACTTGCTGCTGCAGTGTCATCCGCTGTCTCAACTGTCGCTGAATCGTGATGTAGCGTGTTCTCGCGTGATGCTCTTTATCTTTTCTCTTTTTTTTCTTTTCTTTATAATAAAGCCACGTCTTGCAAGGATAATTATCCTTACGGGCCAGTTAGGGTCAGTTCGATGTGAAATTCGCGTATGATCGATTCATCGTGGTCCTTCTACAAGTCGTTAATTTTGAGCCACAGACAAATTGACCAATCACGATCGACTATTTTTGGGAATAATCGATCACGATTGGTTAATTTGCTTGTGGCTCAAGACTAACGGTTTATTGTAGAAGGCTGTCACACTTGAAACATTTTGTGTAATCTCCGCATGTAAAATGAGCTCCGCTGCTTCCGCTTTGTTAAATGGATCTTTTCTCGGAACGAAAAGATAACATAATTCTATAAACAAGTATGCGTAAGTCGGGAGAATTTGATCTCTACGAACGTCGTCTTCGGGTGTCTTCGGGGATACAAATCGGCGGTACTGAAATATCGGTTCGGTATTGAAGTATCACGTTACGAGGACAAATTTCATGACAGCTGGAAAACTCGACTCGTGTCGGCGAACATCAATCGGTCGGCGTGACTTCGGCCAACGCGCCGCGCGTTGAAGCTCGTGATCCTTCGCCGCGGGACTTTTGATGTGGATGACGTCAGAGCGAGGAAATTCATGATAAACATTCCTATAAATCATGTCGCGATAAAAAGATATCCATAAAATGATCTATAAAAAAAGACATTTAAGGCTGTGTTTAAAAATCTACTGTCAATACTGAAAATACATAGTTTGTGTCACGTATACTATAGATTTTCAATGCTGACAGTGAATATCGGAACGCAGCCTACAAAATGACACTTGCAATCGACGTGCGTTTTTAAAATGTTCCGGGAACTTCTTTTTTTACATTATAATAATCGATAATAACCGTAAAATTAACATAACATGGAATCTTTTTTTTTTTTAACTTTTTCTCACGATTCCGCCACATTGATTTCTCGGCCATTTGTCGACAAAAGAGCTTGTTAATAAAAACTTTGACAAAAGAGAAGTTTCTGGAACATTCTAGGAATGTGCTTTCTCGATGGCGTCATTTTATAGATATATCTTTTTTATTTCCGCTTTCCTGACGTCATCATTCGAGATAATTGCAGCGATTAAATGGCTTCAAGTTCGTTTCAGATTTGATGCAGAAGTAGAGTATTACGAACTAGAGAATAGATTAAATCAAATTTCTTTTTCAACCATAACTGGCCGCGTCCTGTTCCAATCTTTAGTGCGTAAACCTCAATTCCGAAACCTGTATTAATAATAGTTACTTAAAACTTGGTTCAGATGAGGTGACAGTTTAGTTTACATCGTTCGTTTAATACATGTAACTAGTAAATTTATGTTAAATTATCTGAATATCAGCGATGTAAATAACGGTATAAACAATAGAATAAAATATTCAATTGTATACAATACAACATGAAGAAGACGATATGTCTTCATGTTGTATTGCAGGGTTTGCGGTCGGATTGCACTCTTCGGCCGATTTTTCGTACTACCATTCCTACTTTTCCCATTTCATAACATCTAGGTCGTTACGGAAACGTAAGATGTTCCATTTCAAGGACGAATTAGCTGAAATCATATAGGGCTTTGATGTATATTTCACTACGAGTTATGTGTTCACTGTTTATAGAGTTATTATTATTATATTTACACAATAATATACAATAATATATATAATTAAATATTAATATTATATCAATATATAAATATTTATATATTAAAAATATATACACGTATATATGTATTATATATAATATATTTCTATATATTGAAATATGTTATTCTTATTATTATATCATCGTCATGTTGTTGTTATTATTATATAGTATGCCATAAAATTAAAAATAATACCAAAATAGAAGACATATATTAATTTTGTATGTATATATATTTCAAAATATATATAGAGTGTTCGGGATTTTTTGGAAACGAAAAATTGTGAAGATTAGCCAAATTAAACTAAGAAGAAAAGTCAAGTATCATTTTGCAAAAATCATAATAGTTATTAAGTTATTAATGATGACCATAAATGACCATAAATAGAAGCTCTTTTGATAACTTGAAAAATTGCACACTTATTTGCAAAACGGTACGTGATTCTTTTTCTCAGTTTGATCTGATTAATCTTCACAATTTTTCATTTCCGAAAGGTCTCGCGAACATACTGTATAAGTCTATTGTATCTTATTATATAATAAACTTATTATACAATAAACTTCAGGACAGATTTTAAACGTGACACATACGCTTAACATACAGGGTTCTCAAAAAGTCTTCGAACGATAAATTATCTCGAAAACAATCAGTTTTTGGAAAAAATGTTTCAGGCAAAAGTTGTAAGGTTTAAAATGATCTATTTACTGATCTTATCAGTTTGACCTTAGCTAGCGTCAACAAGGTCAGGGCAAAGTCACCTTGAACTTTTCAAATAGAACGCTCTACTTTTTTATTCTTATTATATTCTTATAACGTATATTCTTATAACGTATTTCAAGAGCTTTCCAAAACACTACAACAAAGTATTTTTTTGTTAAGTACATCCCGAGTTATGAAGCTTCAAAGTTACAGTACCGTCGGTATTAGCATTACCCAAGGTGTACCGCGTGGAGGTTGCACGATCGGATTTACACCTCTTGTGTGTGTGCATGTGTGTGTGTGTGTGTGCGCGCGCGCGCGTGAGTGAGTGTGCGTGTGCGTGCGTGCGTGTGCGCGCGCGCGCGCGTGTGTGTGTGTGTGCGCGCGCGCGTGTGTATGTGTGCGTGTGTGTATGCGCGTGTGTGTGATGACTTCAAACCCATTCTGTTGTGTAAAGTGACTCTATCTCATCTTTTAAGACATTTTTCAATTAATTAAATGTTCAAATTGTCTTTCTTCTACCATTTAACAATGATGTTTGGAATCATGAAATACTACGGGAGTGACGAACCGTGGGGTCCTTGTTTCTGTTACAGAACACGCAGACACACACACACACACATGCACACACACAAGAGGTGTAAATCCGATCGTGCAACCTCCACGCGGTACACCTTGGCTAATGTCGACGGTACTGTAGCTTTGAAGCTTCATAACTCGGGATGTACTTAACAAAAAAATACTTTGTTGTAGTGTTTTGGAAAGCTCTTGAAATACGTTATAAGAATATACGTTATAAGAATATAATAAGAATAAAAAAGTAGAGCGTTCTATTTGAAAAGTTCAAGGTGACTTTGCCCTGACCTTGTTGACGCTAGCTAAGGTCAAACTGATAAGATCAGTAAATAGATCATTTTAAACCTTACAACTTTTGCCTGAAACATTTTTTCCAAAAACTGATTGTTTTCGAGATAATTTATCGTTCGAAGACTTTTTGAGAACCCTGTATATTTAACATGTTTCACTATAGTGTTACTTTTTAAATTTATAACATATTAATAATAATAATAACAATATAACAACAACAATAATAATAATATTAACTCTGCGAGTACACAGTGAGCAATATTCGTGAAAGCTCCGTACGATTTTCAGTTAATTCGTTCCTGAGTTTAAACATCTTCGTGAGCAGATTATTGCTGAGAAACGACTGATAGGAGTAAGGATGGTAATAAGAAAAATCGGTCACAGAGTGTAATCGGAAGCCCACTATGCTATATCAAATTAATACGCCGTTGTTTACATATATCGTCGATATTGATAGATGGTTATTAGTTAGTACGCGTATTAAACGATCGATGTAAGCGCAAGGCCAGTCATCTCTGAATTTAGGCACATTTAATAGTGTAGTTACTTTTAAAACTCGCGACTCACATAAAATATTCAAATTTGATCTCAAGCCCGTATCAATAGTGGTTATTTAAAACTTATTTCACATAAGATGTTTAGATCACTATAGGTATCAGTTGTAATTGAAACATAATTCATACGCGATATCAGATCTGAATTTAAAGTTATATCTGAGTTTCTCGGTTGAATATTGGATGGTATGTATAAAGTATCTATATAATACAACTCACGTATGCCTCATTGTGTGCAGATAATACTTATCGAGTTGGATGAAAAAATTCTATACCATTTCGCAAACAACCATGATAATTTTTGAGATATTAATTGTAAGAAATTGACAAGTGAGTACATGTGATATGATTGGACAAGTTTCTTGGACGAACTCCAAGGTGTCTGAATCTATTGACAATCTCTTGACAATGGCGGATGATATGTGATGATATGATAATATCATCATATATCAATATGATGACAATAATATGATGATTGATAATATTATAATATACAACTTTGCTGATCAGCGCATTACACATGGGCCTACATTCAAAGTAGCAAGGATATTGCGTCACACACTCTCTTATTTTTTACTTTATTATTTGTTTAGTATAGAATTAGATCTGAGTTTCTGCTTTGGATCATACGATAAGGATGGTATGTTTTGTAATTTATATAGGGTGTTTCTTAAGTATTATTTAATATTTTAAGAGTTCATTTTTGAAGTCATTTTATACAGAAAAATTTATGTGAACATATAAAGGTTTTGCATTTCAGATATATAAAGTATTGAAAACTTTATAATATTATCATTTTCTCATAATAATTCCTAAATAAAAAGAGATTTTTTTTATTAATCCGAGCTAGTAAAGAAACAATATATTCATTTTTTACCTATAATCGCCGTTTTATAAGAAGTCAATAAGATAAAAATGGTATTCAAGTGGTATATTACTGTCGCTAGCTTGATTTCATTAATTATCTACAAAAAAGTATCTTTGATAGATTTTGATAAAACCATTTATTTAGAAGATATTTATATTTCAGTATTTTGAACCTTATTTGTTTATAACTGCGATTCTGCGATTCAACTGAATAAAACTAGCATCTCTAATTTTGAATTAAAATCTGTACATCTCTTACTTGAAGCAAGATTTAAGTAACGAGTATTACAAGTTTTAGCAAAAATCGTCAATTCTCGTGGTTAGCGCTCATTCTCGCACTCGCGCTTGCACTCAGGTAAATGAAAACACTCGCGTAAGAATAATAAGCTTTACTATTTACAGCGCAGCTCGCTCAAGCTTTAAACAAGAATAATTCTCTACAACTTCTAAATTCTCGCGTCAATCCTCCAAGACAGCTTGCCGGAGACTCTCTGTCAGCTGTTGTTGTTTTCTTCTTATCGATTTTCCGTCGTCCAGACAATCTTCGTTCAGTTGTCAAAATCAGCATCAGATACCTAAGGCTCACGGACAACGGACGCTGCCACAAACCTTGTGGCTCGGACACAACAATATGTATATATTTTTTTTTATTTTATAATAATCATTCACAAACGTAGAAATGAGTCGTTATTGCCAAAATGTCATTCACAACGCGTAATTCTGTTTTTCTTATTTGTCGAAATTCCGAAAAATGTTAGCTTCATTTAGGAGAAAGCAATTTGATAATTGCGCTCACAGTTGCGCTGTGCTGTCAGCATCTTTGCGATTGTTGTAAAATTTTCTGTTAAGCGATATTAGCGGTTTATGCTTTTCCAACGTGTTTACTAAGCGGTTACAACGTTTTCCAAAATATTTTTAATACGCTGGACCGCTTAGCAAACGTGTCAGGAAAGCGTAAAATTTAAGTAACTCAATGAATGACCAACATCGCAGCAAAGAGTGTTTATTATTAAACTGCCTTTCTTTGCTAAACACAGTCATCAACTTAATCATCCCCTTCTCGTCCTATCCGTCAGATAAACAATATTTCCGCAATACTTGCTGCTCGTACAGAACGAACCAAGAGCGAAATACGTGTACTATCTTGCGCGCGGGGCTAATATCTTATCGATGAGAATCGTATATCATTCGACGTTCGATTCGAATTTCTTTTTTGTGATATCAGACGCTTCCTTTGGACTTTACAGTTTAGTTGATCTCACATCGATCGCACGATAGTTTGTTGTGACCGCTATGCTAGAGCTATGCCACGTAAGTGTTTGTCATAAACAGATTATCTATATAATCTATCAATACTTCATTTCTTACTCGACTCCTGGAGTTTTCAGATATTTACACTTCTTGCTATATTAATCTTTAAACTAATACGTTCGAAAAAAATTACACTAACGATAATGTCAGTCTCACAAACCGCTATAATATTTCCCAATAATTTTTGAAATTCTTTGTAATGAAAAATATACAAAGTGTTCCATTTTAAATAAGACAAGCAAAAGTCTCGAAAAATATGAAAGATACTAAAAAACGTTTCAGACAAAAGTTATATGGTTTCAAAAGGGACATACTAGTAAAACAACTATATCACTTTGTTTACAAATGATGTTACTTTCGAAATATTTACTTATTACTTTTCTTAAATGGAAATCCCAATTTTTTATTATATCATTTTCTACCAATTAATTTGAACAACTTTTGTTTGAAACATTTTTTTATTCACGTGATATTTTTTAAGATATTTGAGGAAAACTTGATAACTTTTTAACTTAGATCTCGTTAACTATTTGTCGAAAGAAAAACTGTCACTAGACTCTTTTACTCTATTTAATCTCAAGGATATATTGTTATAATAATGCCTGAACTTTTGTTAACTTATCGACTTTTAAAGATTTTAAAATCATTAAATTAATAAAAGTCAGGGCGCTATTGTTACAATATATTTTTGAGACCAAATAGAGTAAAAAAATCTAGTACCGCTTTTTTATATATAATAGTTAGCGAGATATCGTAGGTTAAATATTGAAAAAGTTATTAAGATTTCCTTAAATATCTTAAAGAATATTAGGTAAATAAAAAAATATTTCAAACGAAAGTTGTTAAAACTAATTGGTAGAAAAAGATGGTATAATAAAAAATTGAGAATAACAGATTTCCATTTAAAAAAAATAATGATAATGAGGATTAATAAAAAGGCTCACATATAAATGAAATAGAATATATGTAAATGATGATAAACAAGTTTCATAAATTTTATAAATCTAAAGTTGAACAAAATTTACTTCAATAATTAATTAGCTCAAACAAAATTGATTAAACCAACATAAACGAAAATATAAATAGTTATTTATTATATAGTCTTATATCATAAAACATATCTTTTAAGAATTGTTTCGAAAGCAATGTAAACAAACTGACGTCACGCACTTTGCGCATTTGTATGTCATTTTAGGTTTTAATTTATAACGATATAACACGTTTAATTTACAACGATATAACACGATAGTACACGTTTCTCTTTTTTTGAAAATGTCGATTGATATATTTATGTTCCTGTGGCTCATTTATTGGTATTAACTTTTCACTGCGAAGAAGTAACGCAAACGGTAAACTCGGTCTGTGAGACCGCTATAATTTTTTAACCGCCTCGTTACACGTTTCCAGTGAATAACAAGCAGTATTTGATATACACAAGAGGACACTGCAATATTTGATAAAGACATACGGCGTACGAAAGTACTCTGAGTTTAGATGCCTCTTGCAGATGTCAAGGAAGTTATTGATAAATAAATTTTCAATAGCGCTCTATGAAACCAGTATATCAGTTTAAAGGCTAATGATATTTTAGACGATAACATTCCTTGCTAAATTAATAATAGACAGTAATGTTTAACTAAATGTAGAGATGTGCGAATCAAGAATTTTTATATCGAATCGAATCTCATTTTTTAAATTTGAATTCGAATCGAATCGAATCTATGAAATTTCACTCGAATTCGAATTGAATCGAATGAAATTGAATTGAATCATTAAAAAATTTATCATGACTATTAAACATGCAAATAATGATGGAAGATTTTAATATGAAAGGGAATATTGATATTGTAATATGATCTTAAAGTAAAATGTATTAGGTCAATCGGAAATCCGTCTGTTTTTTTGCAAAACGTATGGCTTTATTTAAGAAACAAAATAAAAAAAGTACATCAATCAAAGTATTGTCCATCGTTAGCGACGACTTTTTCCCATCTTTCGGTCAGCAAGCGAATTCCGCGGCGAAAGAATGACTCATCTTTGAAGGTTGTCCAGTCAGAGATCCATTTTTCGACGTTTTCATAAGAATTGAAGCATTCTTCAGCAAATGCGTGTGCCATCGACCGAAACAAGTAGTAATCGGAAGGGGCACAGTCTGGTGAATAAGCCGCATGGGGTAACACTTCCCAGCGAAGTGCTTCTAACGTTTCCTTGACAGATTTTGTGACATGAGGCCAAGCGTTGTCATGAAGCAAAATCACTTTATGCTGTCTCGTTTCATATTCTCGTCGTTTTTCGTGCAATATTCAGCTCAAGCGGATCATTTGTTCTCTGTAGAGATCCCCTGTGATTGTTTGACCACTTTTCAATAGCTTATGATACAGCACACCCTTCTGATCCCATCAAATACAGAGCATTGCCTTCTTTCCATGGATATTCCGCTTTGGCGTCGATGTTGAGGGTTGGCCGGGATCACAAATAGTTTTTCGACATTTGGGATTGTCAAAATAAATCCATTTTTCATCTCCAGTGATGATACGATGTGAAAACCCCTTTCTTTGTTGTTTAGCGAGCAGAATTTCGCAGGTGGTTTTTCGCCTTTCAATGTCTCTTGGCTTCAGTTCATATGGGACCCATTTTCCTTCCTTGTAAACCTTTCCTAAGGCTCTCAAACGATCGGAAATGACAGATTGAGCACAATTTAATGTTTCTGCAAGTTGCTTTTGCGTTTGACATAGGTCTTCGTCCACCAATGCCTGCAATTCTTCGTCTTCGAATACGCTTGGCTGTCCAGAACGCTTTTTGTCCTCTACATCAAAATCACCAATTTTAAAGCGTCGAAACCATTCTCTGCATGTTTTATCGGAAGGAGCATTATTACCTTAAACTTCTACAAGCATTCGATGAGCTCCAGCTGCAGTTTTCTTCCAATTGAAGCAAAAGATTAACACTTCGCGCAAATGACGTTTATTTGGCTCAAATTTCGACATTTTCGATGCAGTGAAAAATAATGTTATTGATGCAAACGTATACTTTTATGTACTGAATGTTATTGACAGATGTCAAAACAAACTATTAAGCTTCGTTTAGACATTACAGGTTAACGACAGTTCTAGCTATAGCTACTTGTCGCTAAACGGATGGAACTTTCCGATTTACCTAATATATTTAAATATTTAAAGTAATTTATAATTAAGTTATTAATTATAAGTTAAGTTAATTACAAGTTAAGGATTCAAACATACAGGCCCAGATAGTCCGTTTTGTAGCTGATGTACGCAAACGACAATGTAGTTGATTCCTATTCGAATTATTCGGGTTCGAATCATAGGGATTCGGATTCAAATCGAATCGAATTACATTAGATTCGATTCGATTCGAATTCGAATAGTTCGCACATCTCTAACTAAATGTATTAATTGTCGCTGAATTAATGCAAGAAAATTGATGTATGAATGTTTGCAATGCGGTGAGACGAGCTCTGTAGGCATTCTGAAGAGACATATGTATCTTGCGCTTGTTGATTGTTTTCTAACAGCGATTGAGATCGGATGACAATGCAAGCCAGAATAATATAAGAAGAAAAATGTGTACTCTGTCTGAAATCGTGAGCGGCTGATGCATTGCAATATAGAAAGGTATAAAAAGGGGAATATACTATATTTTATTGGCAAGAGCATTTATGGTTAGATGGAATTACGGACTAATAACGTATCGTTTGAGATAATATTTGGCATTTTGCTGCGTGATAAGTGTGAAGTGTAAAGGGTTGGAAAGTAACTCGTTACTTATAACCAAAAGTTACAGTTTTTTTTCCTTTTCATAATATGGAATAATATGGAGTTTATAAAATGGAGTAACTTCATTCCTTTTTTTCTGTTCGTAACTGTAACTTAACTTAATTTTTTCGTAATTAATAATATTTTCTTTGATAACTAATAACTAATTTAATAGTTACTTCAGAGAAGAGCTGGTTGTGATTATATAAATTATTATACTGAGCATTTTACGAAACTTTAAGGAACTATTGTTTAGGAATTGCGGAATAAAGTGAATGTAGTTAATATTATTATTATATATTGTATGTTATTAATATTATAATAAAATATGTTTTAATATTTTAATATATTTTATTAAAATATTATTAGGAGTACAAATAAGTTTCCGCCGTTTTCTATCAAAAATTAGGAATTTATTGTGAAAGAACGGTACATTACGTTTTATTCAAAGTATTGTCCATCACTAGCCACTACTTTTTCCCATCTTTCTAGCAGCATTCGGATACCACGTCGGAAGAACTCTTCATCTTTTGAGGCTATCCACGAATCGACCCAATTTTTAGTATCTTCATATGATGTAAAGCGCTGCTTAGATAGGCCATGTGCCATCGACCGGAACAAATGATAATCGGAAGGGGCAATGTCTGGTGAATACGGCGGGTGGAGTAGGACTTCCCAATTAAGTGTTTTCAAATAGGTTTTGACCGGTTTTGCAACATATGGCCGAGCGTTGTCATGTAGGAGAATAATTTTGTCGTGTCTGGAGTAGTAATGGGCGCGTTTTTCCTTGAGTGCTCGACTCAATCTCATTAATTGTGTTTGGTAGAGAGCTCCAGTAATGGTTTCGCTCGGTTTGAGCAACTCATAATACACGACATCAAGCTGATCCCATTAAATACACAGTATGAGTTTTTTTCCACGAATATTCAGTTTGGCTGTCGATGTTGAAGCATGGCCAGATGGTCCCCATGATTTTCTCTTCTTTGGGTTATCGTAGTGGATCCATTTTTCATCACCAATGACTATACGATGCAAAAAACCCTTTCTTTTATGCCTGGCAAGCAACATTTCACAGGTGCAAAATCGGCGCTCAACGTCTCTCGGCTTCAGTTCATATGGAACCCAATTTTCTTGTTTTTGAATCATTCCAAACGATTTTAAACGATGTGAAATTGCTTGTTGAGTCACTTCTAATGTAAGTGCAAGTTCTTCTTGCGTTTGGCACGAATCTTCCTCCAATAATGACTCCAATTCCGTGTCTTCGTAAACTTTCGGCCTTCCACTACGTTCTTTGTCTTCCATGTTAAACTCACCGTTTTTAAACTTTTGAAACCACTCACGACAACTTCTCTCACTTAAAGCAGTCTCACCATATGCTTCTACAAGCAATCGATGCGCCTCAGCTGTAGATTTCTTCAAATTAAAGAAGTAAATCAAAAGTTTCCGCAAATGACGCTTATTCGGCACAAAACTTGACATTTTCGCACGAAAAAATTATGTGATGCGAAAAAAATTATGTGATATAGAGTCACTAATACCTCAAGGTTATGTTGTTACCAGATGTCCAAACTTACGATATTACATTTTACATCTGACAATTTCAACATAACTTTCTGGTGGGGCCATTTTTTGTTAAACGGCGGAAACTTATTTGTACTCCTAATATGTTTATTATTATGTTATTATGTTATTATAATATTAATTATCGATATGATTACGAAGGTATATATATATTTATACAGTTATAAGATATATTTGAATATTAAAACATACTTTATTATAATATTATATATTGTCTTGTAATATATACATTTATAATAGAATCAATATTTAGAGGGAACATATAATATGTTTTTGTTTTACAGGAGAAAGAAATTATCATTTACTGATTATCAAATAATATAACACATAATTAAGTATACAGGATAATTAAAAAAATAGAGGTCAGTTATTCGGTAGGTGACTGACAATTCAAAAACGAGAAAAAAAGTTGATACAAACATAGATCCGAAAATTGTTTTCAAGTTATCAAAGTTTTCGAGTTTTTGTAAATTTTATAACGTAATTAAAGTTAAATAAAAGATGCAAGCTGTTTTAACACCACCTAAAATGCACCACGAAGTACAGCCTTATATGGCATCCCGCTTTAAAATGCACGCACGCACGCAATGCATTTTCGGACCTTTGTTTATACTAATTTTTTTTCTTGTTTTTAGGTCCCCAATCGCCTCCCGAGCGATTGACATATACTTTTGAAACACTCTATATAATAAATTAGTAGAACTTAAAATGTAAGATTTTTATATTTAGAATAGTAGTACACACACACACACGCCCACGCACACACACACACACACACACACACACACGCGCGCGCGCACGCGCGCACGCACGCACGCACGCACGCACGCACGCACGCACGCACACAATGGTAGTTGCATTACAAGAAAGTAACTGAACAGTAATGATGCACTATTTTTTAACTAATTTTAAATAACTGTTATTTTTTAAAATTATTTTTTCAAATCGTTTTTTAAAATCATTTTTTTAAATCGAATTATTTTTTAAAATCGATAACTTGTAATTGTAACTAGTTACTTTTTCAGTAAAAGCTGTAACTTCAGTAAAAAACTGTAACTAGATATTTTTACAAATTAACTTTCCCAATCCTGGAAATATACTATGGACATAATGATGTGGATATTTGGGCATAACATGGAGAATCTAATGTCGGTACAATTAAACAAATTAAAAGTAGAACTGATGTACGGATGGCTACTTGAGAAGTATGTCGGAAAACTACTTTAGTCGTTGCCAATGAATGAAAATGATATGATGTTGCGGTTGCTGGCATATCTGAAACACATTGACGTGAACATAGATATTTCTGACTTACACATCCGGCTTAGATATTAATAGTCATAGCAGAGTAGCAATCCTTGTAGAAAATGAATTCTATTAATATGTGCTTGGCTACAATACAATCAATAACCATAATATGACAATTTGTCTTAACCGCAAACCATCTACTATCAACTATTGTCTATCATCTATTATGCAAGTTTATGTGCCAATAGTGAATGCTCCTGATGAAAAATTTGAAGACTTTTATAATATTACAGATAACTATCAATAAAATTTCAGATCGTGAAATATTGATAGTAATGGACGATTTGAATGCTAAAGTTGGCCAGTCAACCTGGAGTTGAGCACATTAGAGAAAAGTTGGGAGATATAGCATAGGATCTAGAAATAAAAGAAGAGAGAGATTGTTGCAATTTTTTTATTAAGAATAATTTTACAATTACAAACACAAGCACTAAAAATCATACATATAAAACGGCTACACGTCTGGCTAAGAAAGAAAAAGATCTATTGACTATATTCTTGTTAAAAATAAATAGTGTTCTCTAATAATATCAGCAAATGTTAGCTAGTGCAGAATTTATTTTTAATAGCAAATTATTATCATTATATTATAACGTTTTTACGACACCTGGATAGTCATTTATCTCAATCTTTACCTATACACGATCCTGATGATTTATGGCAGTGTATGTCGAAGAAGCAATAATAACATTCATACAATCAACGTAAACTCCTAGAGTTAGGGCTCATTCACACCTGGGCAAAAAAGTGAAAGCATAACAGCAGAAGCCAAGAGAGTGACAGAGTGAAAAACTCTCGCAAGAGAGAGACGGATTATCAGCGCGAGTTCTGATTGGCTGCTGCCTTTCTGCTTTCTATTTTTCTGCCCAGGTGTGAATGCGCCCTTAGATCTTGGCGCCAACTATGGATGACTGAGAATATCCTGGATATAATTAAACGCAAACGTCATTTTTTTTCTTTTGCTAAAAGCTTGAATATTTCAGAGGAAGTTTCACATTGGCTGTCTTCAACAAAGAAATCTGTTCAGTGAGTGCTTTGCGTTGCGCTCCTAGTAGTAGCTTATAGTTTCTGCTGAATGCACTTCTATGGGTCGTCTTTCAAGATGTGCTGAAAGTACTGACACTACTGTTTTTACCTTCCGGAATTTTCAGCGTGCTGCAAGAGAGTTATAATTACTACTTTTTTGACGAAAGTAGATCTTAGGGAATTGCTGATTTTCGGCTGATTTTGCACATACTCCCGAGGTAGTGCAAGTTCAATAATGGCAGCTGGGTTTCGTGGACTATAAGCATACTTGCGTCGCTCAAATCCTTTATCTGAAAGGAAAGTTACGACATTCTCAATATAATTTTTTACGCGTGGTTTTAATTACATTCGATCGTTCTTAGTTCTAACGATATTCAAAATATCTTCTTTGTCATCTGAAGATGAACTTCCCCAACAGTTTTCATTGAAATTTGTAATATTTTGTGTAGCACAATTACAATTGTGGTTAATTTCTTTATAATTTTAATATCACTTTTATACACTTTTCTTTTAAATGGATTATATCGCTCTTCTTGTCATTCGTGAATGTTGAGTTATATCAATGTGTCATTTGTAATATTGCATGTGCTGCAATTGCGTTTCGATCTTTTTGCTACCACGGTTTATTGACAATTTCAGGATGGTCGAAATATGCTGATTTCAATAATAGTACTGTCAGCATTTTTAGCGCATTTATAGATGCCGACTATGCCTACGGCAACCGTAACAAAAACATAGAGCATAAAGAATGAATGGGACATTTATCGTAATAGAAGATGTAAATTTAAGTAACGTTATAGATAATGTAATGCAAAATTTAGTTCATGAAATTCTGAATCGTAAAGCTAGGTTATTAGCGAAATGTTCATTAAAAAATTCTAGTTCTGTAAATTACCAAGTATTATATAATATATTTCATGATTATTTTATATAGTGTATGTATTTATGTACTATTTTGTAATCTTTCATGAATACCATTTGGAATACAAAAAAATATAAATAATATTGTTAGAATTATAAATTGATTCTTTCTCTTCTGTTTCTCTATTATGGGGATTGCAGAGATTTAAGGATCCCAGTTGTTACATTCTTAAAGCGCATCTACTTTTGATATGATAAAAAAGATGGCGAAAGATGTTTAACAGACATGTTGTAGAAGCTTAAGCTGCTAGGTGGCATTCAGAGCAAAATCTATAAAAGTTGCATTCTCCGCTGAATGTAACTAGTTTAATGAATTAACAAAATTTAAAAGCAGAAATATAGAAACGATCAAAATATTTATGTTAAAAATGTATGCGCAGGAATATAAAACCATTTGAAAACCCTTAGCACTAGAGAAGCATTCCAGAGGATTAACTACGAAATTTAAGATTCGAAGTTGGCTTATCAAAAATAAAAATAACTATTATAAATTTAAATAAAATTCTGGACACCAGGAAACAATACGAAAATGTACTTTGATGAGATACAATTTTATTACATCACTCCTTGATTTGATGACCTGGACATAATTGTGAGAAGAAGTACAATGAACCATATAGATAAATTAGCTCGCAAAAAAGCATAAGGCGTTGATCCAATTACTGCGAAAATTATTAAAGTCCTTCTTCTTTTAGTTATGTAAAAATCATACATCAAATCTGCAGATTACTGTATATATTTATGCAGTTTCATAAAAGACAGGGCCGTGCAAATAAAATGCAGTGGCGCACCGTACCAGGATGTTAAGGTATCTCGGAAAATTTCAATTAAGATATAAATAATTTACATTTTTCTTACAAATTATTATTCATTTAAATTATATTTATTTTATATACATAATCACAAATTATTATTATTTATTAATAATTTATTAATAATTATTGTTTATTACAGTTAAATTATTTATTGCAATTAAATTTAATTGTAATAGATAACTAATAAATAATTTGTAACTTAATTATTTATTACAGTTAAGTTATTCATTACAATTATTACAGAATTATTTATTTTTTTATATACAGAATTACAAATGATTTTATAAATAATTTTATAAAAATGCAAAAATGAATAAAAGCGTTGCTCAATGTATAACGCAAACAATAAAAGAATTTAGAATTGATATATTTCTTTAAACCTTCCAAAAAATATTCTTTTATTGCATGATATTCGGTTTTTTTTCTGTGATTAAAATAAAACAAAAGTTTACTTTCGTCAATTGTCAACTATGCATGATCTGTCTGAAAATATTACTGTAATCGTTGGACTAAGGGATCGTCCATTAATCACGTGATATATTTTTCGGCGTTTTTTATCCCCTCCCCCCTCCATTCCCTTGCGTGATTTTAAATTATATCATAGCTAATAATCATAGCCTTCCGTTCTATCATGTGATTTATTAATGTCGTTTTATTAATAAGAAATTCACGTATAAATACATAAATATATATTTATTTTACATATTATATAATACATAAATATATAAATACATATAAATATATGTTTATTTTATATATTATATAATTATATATATAATTTTATATATTATATATATAATAATTATGGGGAAATATGCTGTAAACTTTTCTTGTTGACAAAGGTGGCTCTAAAAATGGCTTATATCTAATCAAAAAGCTTATAAGCCATTTTTATTAATAAAAGAGAGCTCAAAATACCAGTCTTAGTAATTAAAACACACGAAAAGAGACAATAGAAATAAATTGCGCGAAGACAATTGCGATAGAACTCTCTTCAGTCATTTCTTTCCTCTGTGTATGTATGCTATTGATATTTTATCTCGTTGTCTTGATTATAGTGATGTCAATTATGTTATCTCCACAGAATTACCGAACGACAAGTTCTTCGGAGCGTACCTGAAAGCAGGCATCATGCATGGCATCGTTTACCAAGTAAGATTCCTGACCTGGGTGGCCTGGAAGCTGTTATGTAAGAGCGACGCAAGTATGAAGAATTGGTGCTTGGGCACAGAGGTGCGCAACGCTCGTGGGTTACACGATCTGGTGCTGAAGTATAGGGTCAAGGGCACGGCGAACGGGCACATATTCGACGATATCGTCAACGATAGGTGCATGTATCGCTTCGTCCAGATAAAACACAATTGCAAGAGCGCGCAAATCACTTATGGCTCACTGACGTCCAAGAACAAAAAGAATCAGTACAGCCTGATCTACCTATATAAGTCTTACATAGATATGCTCGGCAACTTCGAAAATATAACGATAGATCAGGTCCAGGATATAACGATCTTCACGAACGCCAACATTGATTCCGACATTAAATTCCTCGTGCCGGTGAACAACGACTCGATCTTCGGCTTCGAAGGGAAAGGACAGCGCTATCGCATCGACAACAACATATTAAATGAGGACCCGAATCTGTTCATACAGCTGCGGAAAGTGAAGCCGAACGATTTAATTATATTCGACTTTCTGAAGAAGTTGATGTTCGCGATAGATCAGCCGTGCGAATCCGAGCTGGAAAATCTGATTGTCAAGGAGATGGGCAGGGTCTACATCGTGCCGCAGATCTTCTACAATGACTTGTTCAATAACATACTCGGTTGGTTCTTCATCTGCAACGACGGCATTGCGCCGTATCTTACAGAGAAACAACTGAAACAGTATCTGCTCAACGCGGAAAACACGCTGTTGCACGCGAAAAAGTCGAAGACATATATCGACAAGGTGTCCTCCTTGTCAGACCAATTGTCGCGGTTGCGCATATAATTTTGTCTTTGCCTTCCCTATCTCTTTGAATAACTAACAATTATAATGAGACTATAAAATTGGTCCTTTTCTTTTTTATCTTATTACATGTGACAAGCATGCAAAATGTTTTTCTCTGTCTTGTTTTTGTTTTTATAATAGTGACTCTCTTTTATGGACTATTTTATCTCCTATGACCTGTATGAATATGATTCAAGATAGCATTCGTGATCCGATCTTATGTTCAAGATTGCTTTAAGTTCACCTTAGGAAGTTGATATTATGTTGATCGTTTTATTAAGTTTGTCTCTGTAGTTTAATTTTAACTAAAAATTTCTTGAAACTTTTCCAGACACAGTATAGATTCTTTCTGATCAGAATATCCAAGTTTGTCTCGAGATATTCCATTATTACGAATCCTATTTCTCTTTCTCTGGACATGATCTTAGAATCAAAAAAGAAATATAGAAGTACATGATTTTTTGTAGGTAAAATAATAGGTAATATATGAAGCCGATGAAACCGATCTTTACAGCGTTTGAAGGTGAACTTCAGCCAATCTTAAATGTAAGACCCGATTGTGATTGTTGTTCCTAAGATGGTATTAATAATTTGATATTTTAAGGTTGTTTCAAATTTATCTTTAGATGCTATGTAGTTTTATATAGAAAATCTTGTAAGAACTATAATTGAAATGTAGTTCAATTATTTCAGTGAAATTATAGACTTAAGAAATTTACATATGTTCAGGTTGGGAACCTAATCTTTTAAACACGTGATTCTAATTGAGAAACTTAAATATATCGAGATAGATTATTCCAATGCAATACCAATCACTTATTTCTATTCTAAACATTTAGAATAAAAAAAGAAATATAGGAATACCTTTTTGTAGGTAAAGTAAACGATTTCTATAGAAATGTCATCAAGATTAATAGAAGATACCACTAACATCTGCGTTCTTTATGCGCGCATTTTTTTCAGATTTTTGTTTGACATTAACTAGAATCACAAAAATATGTGTGGAATATTTTGGATAAACAATTAAATATATTTATATTTCATAACTATAGGTATAAAAGACATAAATATTCAAAGTATTTTCAGTATGTTTCTTTTTATCTTTTATTCAACTTTGAATTTTGAATTTAATAGGATTCCCTGCTGGAATCTCCATAGAAGTAGATTAAAAAAAATTTATATTTCTATATTTCTTTTTTGATTCTAAGACCATGTCCAAGGTAGGAATAGAATTTGTAATAGTGGAATAATTTATCTCGAGACAAACTTGGATATTTCGATCAGAAAGAATCTATATCATGTTTGGAAAGGTTTTAAGAAATTTTTAGTTAAATATAAACTGCGAAGACAAACCTAATAAGACGATCAACATAAAATCGAACTGCGATCTACCGCTTTTAGTTTTAATTTTTATACTGAGGATACCACATAGTTAGATGGTAAACAATTGTCTAATGTTAGTTTAGTTGACCATAGTTTAGTTTATTTAAGGTAAAGTAAGTAAACGAGGACTGGAAAATGAAAGATACGCGCACTTGTATTTACAGCGTATTTATAGCTTCCATTGCGTGTTTTATTATTGTTGTTATTAAGATTTCTAGGAATACATCTTATTCATGTACACATGGGCTACAATTGATTATTCCATACTTTAGTTTTCGCATACAGTCGAGAGAAATGTCGCGTGGAATGTTCAGATGGGTCTCGCTCGCTTTACTATAGATATGTTCTCCCTTCATCTTCGCCGACAGTTCGAGAGCAAGCTGTCGTGCGATTGCATACAGTAAAGTCCAACTATCTATATACATTAAAGTTCTCAGCGACGAGATACAAATTAGTCTATATGTGATAATAAATTTTGCGATATTGCTTTGCACGCTTTCACATCTCGCGGTCCGTCTGGGAATTGCGTTGCTCGTGTCTCATCGAAGAAGAAAACTAGAAGCAAGATTGACACGGTCTCTCTCTCTCTCTCTCTCTCTCTCTCTCTCTCTCTCTCTCTCTCGGTACATCGAACGAACAAGTCGATACAAGTTTAAAATCGTCTTCGAAAGATTTCGCATGAGATGCCCTGTAGAGACATCTCGAGTCGATAGAAGAAATAAAAACGCGGCGAGACCGAATACGAAAAAACCGATTACTTACACAACTATGTATACGTAGAATAGTTATAATGCGCGCCTTAACTTAAAAGTCTCACTCTTTTAGAGATACGTGACTAACAATAAATAACACGATGTAGCATACGTGTGACTATGTGTGTGTATATATATAATATATATAATATATATATATATATATATATAACTTACAAATCTATACTGTAAAATCTTTGGGATTAAACGCAGCGACGTCTTCTCGCGATCGCGACTGAGACACGAGACCGAACTTCGTCTAATACTGGCGCGAACAGAAATGCAAAACCATACACACACGCACACACACGTACACACACACACACACACACACACACACACACACACACACACACACACACACACACACACACACACACACACACACACACACATATACAACACATGTGTCGTTGCTTCCGACAATTTCGAGCACGCGTTTTCGTCGCACACGCTCGCACGAAGCATACACAGTCATCGAAGATGCAGACGAATATCCTGAAAATTTATATGATCCACATATGTACAGGATACAAGGCATGCACTTGTAAAACGCGAGGAGAAACGAAGGCTCGAGAGACGTTACAGAGGAACTTATGTTCAAAGCGTGAGTCGTTTCCGTCGTGCGTCGAAGAAGGAAGATGCGTGATATCTTGACCGTACTTGCCTAGCCACCGAATCTCAAGCTCTTAAGTATTCTACGCTGAATTTTTTCTCTTCTCTCATTTTTACATTCTCATAGGACGAAAGAGGATAGTTTCAAATAGCTGTGAATGCTCGAATTGCGACAATTTAGAGCTCATATTTTGACGAGGAGCTACTTGCGTTATCGTCGTCGCGATTTATATTGATCCGGTAAATTCACAAGTGCCTAGCGTTTGTCATCATCATTTGAGTCTTTACATCGTTCAGGTTCAAAATTAGTTAACGTGGTTAACGTGTCGGTCCGCTTCGAAGTACATTCCGCTTATGTCGCTATGGATTGACTGCCCATATAGCACAGAAGTTGCGGTAATATTGCTGCAACATTGCAACATTGTTCCAACGTTGCAGCAACATTTTTTGTGCGCTGTACGAGTTAACTACGACAAAATCACCCCAGTCAGAACCACAACGTTGATTCAACGTCGATGAGGGTTGAATTAACGTTGATTCAACGTTTCATCGACCATTTTAACGTCAAATCAACGTCGAATCAACGTTATAGTTCTGACTGGGACCTGTTTCCTTCGTGCGAATACTTGAGAGTTGAGCTGATGAGTCGGCACGGAAATGAGGGGGAAGTGCAGTGTGCGACTTCTGCCGACAGTGGGGGGAAAGAGTGCGCGACGACGATGAGAATGATAACAAATAATATACAATTCGCGTTCGGTGATTCGACGGGAATAAGCATGCCGGATGAAAAATAGATGAATCGAGAGGCACTCGCGTGTTCTCTGTGAGAGACCGGTGTAATCTTCGGGATCGGGGACTGGTTTCAGTCCGTGTCTCCTCCTATTCACCGATGGGCACGCAAGTGAAATAGGGGGAGAGAGAGAGAGAGAGAGAGAGAGAGAGAGAGAGAGAGAGAGAGAGAGAGAGAGACAGAGAGAGAGAGAGAGGAAGGGGAGAGAGAACAGTGAAATATAGGAGGAGACAAACGGGAGCACGGGAGAAGTGTATGAAAGCAGTCTCCGATGAGGACAAGTTCCTGAGATGAATCCTGATCGACCTTTCCTTCACCTATTTTCCATCATGACGAGTGCACGCGGCGCTTGGTGTGATTCTCAACGAAGTGCAACTTCGTGTCGCAACGAGGGCCTCGCCGAAGTGCCGCTGCGACGCTTTAACGCACGCACGCACGTGTGATAAACATAGATAAAGTACATAAGGCACGATCGTGAACCTTGAAGAAACGCGGAGGCTCAGTGAATCCGAGCTAACGGCTCGACTGCTCACGATTCAAGGATGCCTCACGCCCGATTTTACTTCTCTACTTTTGCGCACGAGAGGGTGTGAGCAATTACTTATAACTGGGAAATTTATTAGAACAGCGTTAATTCCGAATTTGCGGATCATCATTTCTCAACGTATCCAGTCAGAACCACGACGTTGACTCAACGGTTCATCGATCATTTCAACGTCAAGTCAACGTTGAATCAACGTTATAGTTCTGACCGGAGTAGTTACGCTCTTGAGCTTCACGACTCATCCGATCCATATTGATCTAGGTTTCTCTGTGCACCGTCATAGAGAAGTTTTATGTCGATGAACAAGCCACTTGTACACCATTCTCTCTTGTAAGTCTTTATCTGAAGTATATTGTCTCGAAAAAGACGAGAAATAATGAACAGAAGTCGCTGCAGTAAAATACGATAAGCTCAAACTGATTCGCAACTCGAGATAAAGCTAGAAGACTGCTCATGCTCGTACTGTTGCTGAGACAATCGGGACACCGAGTGTCCAAGTATCGAGATGTCCACAGCCTTCACAGCCTTGGCTTCGTCGATCTTTCCGATTTTGTACGAGAGCAACGCATTGACTTTCTCGATTTCATGCGAGGGCCTTATTAAGCAACCTATACATCTGTCATCATTATCTGAGATTTATCATCATTCAGATTCAGAATTACTCAATACCGATTGACATGGTCTATCAATGATCGATGCTACGCATTGAGAAAAGAAAAAGAACTTTTACACCTTCAGATTATCATTCATACTCGGTTCGTTCAAAGATTCTTAAAGAGTCGCAGATTTGCTTTGGATTAAAAGTAAAGCAACAGTGTATAAATAGTTATTTTCTCAACGTATTTTAACCTAACTTAACCTAATATATTTTTTTGTGAGATTATACAGATTCAATATTTATTAAAACAACATTGGAGAATTTACTAAGTCATCATCTTTTAAATCTTGCTGCAAATGTTCATATACCCTTACAAAAAATGTCTTAAATCTTAGGTTGAAAGACGAAAACTAATTACGTTTACACGGCAACGTTAATCCAGATTAGTAACAACCGTAGTTAGTGAATTCTTTGATCCGATTGGTATATTCCTTTAGATCTAAAAATATCTCTAATCGGATTCGAGATTGCACTAACTACGGTAGTTACTAATCGGGATTAACGTTGCCGTGTAGCAGGTCTCACTGTTTATGAACTTTTTTTTTGTGATCTTTTGTTTTTTTTTTGTCTTCTGGCTTTTAATGTATTTTCGAATCATTCAAACATAAATGTGCATTTGACACACTTTGAACATTGTCACGCTACAAAATAGCAACTTTTAACAACAATCTTCTACGTCTACTCAAGTTGCAAGTTTCAGCTTATCGTGCATTTCCACTACAACGAGTGTCGTTCATTGTTACAAGCAATGAATGAGTGAATTGTTCATCTCTCAGTTCAAAACATTTTTCTCTGAGGAATACGCACAGGAGTGTCTATCGGATTCGATTTTGCTTAACCTCTCTTTTGTCGTTTCAGCAGTTCTAACCGTTTAAAAGAACTTACTTCTCATGATCTTGCCTTCTCTTAGAGGGGTCCTCCGAGGAATAAAAAATCCCTCCCCGTTTTTCTAAATAGAGTGCACAATCTTTTAATTTAATAACACATTATAGTAACATAAATATTAATTTTGATTGATAACATGATAACATGATTAATAAATAACATAATGACACACAGGGGGAAGGTTGATATTGTTCTAATAAACTTTTTTTCGGAATACACTGCGAATAATTTCGTATTCACCCTCGCCATTTCTCATCGTCCGGTAGATTCATAGCCTTCGTCGTTGCTCCTTTCATAGTACATTCTGTTCATAGTACATTAGCAGCCCGCGTTCAGGCTCGGAAATGTCCGCTATTCGGCAGTCTACGCCTCCGGCTGACCGTTTATCACTCGTTACGATTGACACCCAACAATTTCGCCGCGTCGTCCGCCGTGCTGAGAAGAACCTTGTCGAGTAGACCCTTTTCGCGTATCCCCAGCAAGTCGGAGATCAGATCATTCTCGCCACTTTCGCCCGACGCCTCCGCGGGCGGAGGCGTGGAGCGAAGGGGAGGGTGCGCAGCGTTTTGGGAGCCATCGTTCGCCATTCTGCCGGTCAAAGTGGCCATATTATCGTAGTGATTGTACCGCATAAGCGCGCAGGGCGCCGCATCCGCGGTCGCGACTGCCGCGACAGTCGGCAGGGAGATTCTGTCTTGAGTTCGGGGTCTGCTGGTATTGGTTGGTACCGGCGAATGTTGTTGGCTCCTCGGGGTTATCGTCGGTGGCTGCGTAGGCGGGTTTTCCTCGTCGCCGCTATTAGCTATGTACATGGACGAGTCGACGGACTCGTGCTTCTTGCGGTGACGCAGCATGCTGTGCTTTAAGGTGAACTTCCTGCAGCAGATGTCGCATTGGAAGGGCCTCTCGCCAGTGTGGGTTCTCATGTGCCGCCTAAGGTCCTCCGCGGACCAGAATCGTCTCATGCAGAATGCACATACAACCTGCGGAAATTGAGAGTTAGTTGGTCCATGTGCAACTGACACTTTCTTCTGAAATGCCGTCTAAATAGGAGCATAACGGCGGACAATTAACAACTTATCACTTTGTTGGCTTCAAACTCGTAGAATTCAGTGTTCTTAAAAATGGAAATTCGACTGTTATTGGTTACTGTTATTGAAAATAGTCAATGACTATTGTTTATTGCATGGAAAATAATATTGACTATTATTATATATAATATTATAATATTATTATATAATATTATTAATAGTGACTATTATTAAGTAGTATCGTTGAAGATAGTTAATGACTATTATCAATTAAAATCAGTGAAAATAATGACTAATATCAATTGTAGTCATTGAAAACAATGACTATTATTAATTATAATTATTAAAAAAAAATATATATATAGCTATTATTAATTAATTCTATTATTAATAGTCATTTAAAATAGTCATTGACTACTATCAACTGCAGTCATCGAAAATAGTGATTATTATTGATTACAGTCATTGAAAATAATAAGTATTATTAATTGCAGTCATTGAGAATAGTCACTGTGAGAAAAATATGTAAATACAATTAGATCTGGAAAGTGGCATGTAAATAAATTCACAAAAGTCGTGATCAGTTTGAGCCAATATATTTATCCCCTCTCCTTTTTCCCCGTAATAGTTACCTTTCTGTTACTATAGTCGTGGAAACGACCGCCTTTCCCTTCACCGTCGCTGGAATGTTGTTGAGCTAGCATTTGGTCCTCAGACGCGTCTATGTCCATGTCCAATGCGCCCTTGGCCACTAACATCTCATATGAACGCTTGTGATTCACCTTGATATGCTCCAGACAATCTTGGCGCTCTGTGAAGCAGCTGTCGCACAGGTGACATTTGAAGGGCACATCGACCGGTGTCGGGGATGACTTACGGGACCTGGTGGTTTCGTGATTTATCGACGGAGACGTGGTAGGGTTCGACTTTGTGGCGGACGGAGAATTGTCAGTGTTCTCGGAGACACTAGACGACCGACTCTCGTAGTCGCTTTGGTCGTTCTGCGCGGACGACTGCGGCGGGCTGTTCTGTTGGTCGCTAGACGGCGTGTCCGACCTCGACTTGGTCTTGCGAAGCGCGTGCTTCGTTGAGCGATGTTTCTTGAGGTTGCCCAACGTGGAGAACGTCGAGCTCGGGCACTGGTTGCATTTATACGGTCTCTCGGGCACGTTCCTCGTTGTGAACGTGTTGCTGTTGCTATTGACGACTACCTGCTCGACCTCCGGCGACGTGGAATTTCGAACACGGCGAGTCTTGTTCGCCTTCGTCTTGTGCTTCCTCAGTAAGTGACGGTCGCAGTTGGATTTGGTGGTGAAGTGATGTGAACAGTGATTGCATTGGTATGGCTTCTGGCCTGTGTGTGTGAGAATATGCCGTCTCAGCGATGAAGTCCACGGAAACGGGCGTTGGCAATACGGGCAGATCACCCTGTTTGGCGCCATCGAGTAAGCGGACTTTTTCTTCTTCTTTCTCTTCTTGCTCGATGAAGCCTCAGAGTTGAGCGAATTAAGCGAATCCGATTTCTCGCTGCCCGAATTGTTGTAATCGCTGGTCGAGGCCATCAAACCCTCCTCATCGCTTAAGTACTGCGGCTTAAATTGTTGATATTGTTGCGAAGCGTTGTCCAGGAGCTTCGACACGCTCGCCAAGTCTGCTGTGCCGTCTTCCAGTTTGCCCTGTTCGCCTCCAGTGGTTTGCGTCTTCATCGCGTCTTCGCTATATGTCTCTTTGCTGTCCACGGTCGGCAGTTCCTCCTTCTTGATCTTATCGACGTCAGAGGGTGTGATCTGCTCACTGTGAGACTCATCCAATGTGCCTTCCACAGATTCCTCTGCCTCCATTTTCACGACAACGTCTTTGACACCTTCGTTGCCCTCCAACTGGCCCCTCAACAAGCTCGCGTTGGGTTCTTGCTGAGCTTGCGACTCCTGCGGCTCCCGGTCGGCCGAGCCCTCGTCTATCACCATCTCCTGTTCCGAGTCGTTGTCATCCATCTTGCTGGCTTTCAACTGCTGCGCCAGAATCGCGTATTTCACTTGGTCGGAGATGGAGTGCCGGCTGTGCTCCGTCGAGGTCATCGGCGACTCGGTGCGCGGCGTGTTCGCGTTCAACTGAGCCACCTGCGGGCTCGGCGAGCCAACGTCTTCCGGAACGACGTCCGGATTCTGTACAGACATGTTAGCTGCGTGATTCGCAGGAGGTCTACCTCTGGCTGAGTGGCCTCCACGGGCCTTCTTTTGGCACCAACGCTGAGGATGCTGCTGCTTCACGTGTCGGTCCATGTTGCTCCTCAGGGTGAAACGCGCATAGCAAATTGCGCAGAAGAACGGTCGCTCGGTGCGGTATCTGCGTTGCTTCTGCTTGGGCACCAATATGCCGTCTTTTAGCACCATCTTCACCGAGTTGTTGGACGGCACGTTCTCGGCTCGTCGTGTTAATTGACGCGAAGTCGTCGACTGCTGTTGAGTGGCTGCGACCTGTGCATTCGGACTCGGGTACCCGTTCGGCTCGCTCGGGGGCTGCGGAGTGCCAGTGTTGCCGCTCACCTGAGAATGCACCGCGTAACTCGTGCTAGGCAAAGAGTGGTCCACCATGGTGCCACCGCCGGTCAGCTGCAGGCCTCGCACCAGGTCCCTTTGCAATTTGCTGCCGTTCACCGCCAACCCGTGGTTTAGCATTTGCGGGTTGAGTAAGTACGGCGGTATCATGCTGGCGCCGACCGCGCCGGCTGTCAAAGTGCCCAAGTTACGGTAAATGAGGGAACGAGTGTTGGCGTAGAAGCTTTCGAGTGACGTCGGCACGGAGTTCTGCGCGGCGGCGGCGTTGCTCATAAGAGCATGCGTGAGGAACAACGCGTGGCTGGTGACATTGTACATCTCTCTCTGCCTGCTGCTATGCTGCAAGTCCTCTGCGCTAGAAGAGCCAGATGCCTCACCCTCCCGCTTGCGTTTCTTGCTCAAGTCTAATACGTCCATAGACAAGTCTAGCGGACTATCTTCGGACCCACTCGCGGCTGGTACAAAGTGAGCGCCGCTCGTGGACGGCTTCGACAGATTCATCGGACTAGCTTGAATTCTTTGGTCTGGCCTGGTATCACTGACTAGAGATACGCTGCCATCCGACGATCTCGACTCAGCGTCTTCGTCCGCTCGCGAGCAATTGACGTTCATCAGCGGCAGTTGCAGCATGATCAGGTCCGGGGTGTCCTTCTTCACGAGATTCAGGGGTTCCGGCTTGTCAGAGCGCGTCGTCACCGCTAATGCGGATGGACCTGGATTTCTGCAGTCCGTCGTGTAAGGCTGTTGTTGGTGGTGTTGGAAAACAGCCTCTTCGTGTTCGCTCGGGTAAACCAACGTCTTCCGTGCGTCCTCCCGGTTGGCTCGGGGCGAGCTCCTGCCGACGACGTTGTCGTTGGTCGAGTCCTCGTTCGGGTGGTAGATGAGCGCGTTTTGAATGTCCTCCTTGCTGCACATATTGTGCGTCTTCTTTACGTGCCTCTCGCAGTTCGCTTTAGTGGTGAAAGCGTAGTTGCAGAGCGAGCACTCGAACGGCCGGTCGCCGTTGTGAGACCTTACGTGCCTCTGCAGCGTCGTCTTGTCAGTACTGGTGTAGGAGCACATGTTGCAAGGATACGGCAAGCCGTAATCGCCAGCATGCTTGATGTGCACGCGATTGTGGCCCTTGAGCGCTCGCAAGTTGCGCAGCACCTCCGTACACAACTTGCAAGGGAACTCGCCCTTCAGCTTCATTTTGCGAAATTCCGCGGCGAAGGACTCATGACCTTCCTCCTCAGTGTATTCGGACGAGCAAGTGCCCGACGAGCCGGAAGAGCCGACGCTCGGGTTGAACTTGACGTTGTTCTCCGGCGTACTCGCGTCGGAGCGCGGGAACGACATGGGCGCGTTGTTGGCGACGGTCAGAATGATGCTCTGGATATCCGCCAGGTCCTTCGGCTCTTTCACGTCGTTCGTTGTAGGCTCTTTTACACGTTCTTTGCGCTCTTTCAGTACCTCGTGCGCCGTCGAGTTGTTCTGCAGGTCCAAAGTCGCGAAGAAGGTCTCGCGCTTGACTTTCAGGTCGTCCGCCGGTGGACTCGCAAGATCCAGGTCCGTGTCGAGGTTATTATTGGTGCTGATGTTATTATTGTTATTGTTGTCATTATTGGTCCTTTTGTTCTCATATGGACCTTTGCATTCCTCCTCGTGGGCCAGGTGAGCTTGGCTGCATGGGAACGCGCGGAGGCACTTCATGCACTGGAACTTGTTGGCCTCACCTGAAGCTGGCCGATGCGGTTCCCGCTCGCACACCGCCCGCGCGATCGTCGGGAACTTAGTGGACGAGAAGTCGACGAACGTGCAATCGTTGAAGCCGTCCACGTAGTTGCGCGCGCCCCGACTGTTCGTGCCAGTTGTATTCTCGCTGAAGTGCTTCATGCTGCGGTGCAGATTCAGCGTACGATGGTTCTTGAACGTAAGGTTGCAGACCTCGCACTTGGCTGGGAACTCCGGGTGGAGGCACTCCAGGTGAGTTTGCAGCAACGCGCTTGTCGCGAAGTCCTGCCGCCCGCAGACCGGGCAAGTGAAGCCCTCGTCCAACCTGATCACCATCTTGAAGTTGTTCAGAAGAATCTTGCTGTCCCTCCTTTGACTCTCCGTCTCGTCTACCTCGCTGTCCGGACACTTTCGTTTGTTCGTCGTGCGGCCGCTAGGTGACGCTTCCTGCCGCTCGAGCGACTCTGGCGAGTTACCGCTAGCCAGCTCGTTGCTGTTGTACTCGTCTCGGACACTTGCCGCTGGTCTGTCCGAGCCGCTGCTGCCTCCTTCAGAGTCTGTGCAACTGTTGGGCGACAGTGTCCGATGAACTGGCCGCTCGTCGTTGGATGGTACTAGGACTTTGTTGCATTTGCCGCAACTATAGTCTTCCTCGCCGCTGCAGTCCGTGCTGCGAGGTGAATTGTGCTCGCGTTGGTGATTCAGCTCGCGAGAATTCGAGAGCATCGACGGACATGTCGAGCATGGGCGCGCGCTCTCCACCAGTTCAATCTGTTTTTAGGAAAACAGTATTAGTTGGGCACGCGGTATTTTTTCTTTAATTGTACGGACTATGTTGATATATACAGGGTGTCCCATTTTAAGTGCCTCAGGTAAATATCTAAAAAAATATGGAAGATACGGAAAAATATTTCAGACAAAAGTTACATAGTTTTAAGAGGGACATAAAACAACTATATCAGTTTATTTACAAATAACACCACTTTCGAGATATTTACTGATCGTTACTTTTCTTAAATGGAAATTCCAATTTTTTATTATATCATCTTTTTCCACCAATTAATTTGAACAACTTTTGTCTGAAACATTTTTTTATTTATCTAATATTTTTTTAGATATTTTTTAGATATTAGAAAACAACTTTTTAAATATTTAACTTACATCTTGCTAACTTGTTGTCGACAGAAAAAATGGTACTAGACTTTTTCACTCTATTTAGTCTCAAAAATATATTGCTTACAATAGCATATTGATTTTTGTTAATTTTATGATTTTGAAATTTCCAAAAGTCGATAAGTTAACAAACATTAGGGCATTATAAGGGCATATAATGAGATATTCTTGAGATCAAATAGAGGAAAAAATTCTAGTATTATTTTTTCTTCCGACAAATAGTTAGCGAGATATCGTATGTTAAATATTGAAAAAGTTACCAAGTTTTCCTTAAATATCTCAAAAAATATTAGGTAAATACAAAAATGTTTCAGACAAAAATTATTCAAATTAATTGATAGAAAAAGATGATGTAATACGAATTGGGGTTTCTATTTAAGAAAAGTAATGATCAGTGAATATCTCGAAAATGCCGCCTCTGTAAATAAATAAACTGATATAGTTGTTTTATGTCCTCCTTGAAACCATACAACCTTTGTCTGAAACATTTTTCCGTATCTTCCATATTTTTCGAGATGTTTGCCTGGAGCATTTAAAATAGGACATCCTCTATATTAACATACGCTGTATTGCGCACTGATCAAATGTGAATACTCACACTCGATGACGGCGACGCAGCATCGCTCTGCGTTTCATTCTCTTGCTCTTGGTCGGGTCCGTTTTGGGTGTCCGTCACTGTAAAGCGAAAGGAAAGTATTCGTATAAGATGTGGTTTGCTTAACTGTTGCATCGAGTGCGCAATGAAGATATAATTAGTCGGTGAACAATACAAAGAATGTACAGAGTGTCTCTATAAAGATGGGTTCGTCTCTCACTAAAAAACGTTTGAGTGCCCCTCGCGAATCGTGCATGTGTGAAATAGACAAAAAAGTGTGACAGGCGGTTTTAGGCTTCGAAATATGTTCGGCGATTGAAATGACTATTTTAATGTAATTTGATAAGATTGATTGTAAGCGATTATTTCCAGAATTGTAAAGTATGTAAAAAATACTAGATATAAGTATTTTATAATATTTAATATTCCACAACTATGTGTGTGTTCAAATTCTTACAGAAAGTGTTATTTTTTAAGCTAAGTACATTGTGTTAATATGTGTATTTTTATTTGATTTCTTAAGGTATTACAGTGCATTAGAGCGACTCATTTATTTTAACAAATTGATTAGTAGAGAGAAATGTCAACTTACGTATTGTTCAAATTTCAAATTTAATGGTTCATTAACGGTTAATATAATTGATCGTATCGTTTAAAATAAATTATTAAATCTAGTGATTTATGTGAATTAAAATTTTCCTTAAAATCTTCCGTTTTATTTTGAAAGTTAACATTTTCTCAAAAGCTTTACACACTTGACCAGTAAAATTGTATATTTTTAATTAATCGGGAAATGAGAGATATAACATTTATATTTCTTGGAGTGATTCAATATTTTATTTCATTAGAAAATATAAATATCATGATATTACAGAAAAAATAAAGGAATTCGTCAAATTGAATTGAAATAATAAAAATACATAAATTTAATTATATCAAGAAAAGTGAATACATAGTAATTCTTTCAAGTAAAGTAATCAACTAATCACTAAATTTTTTGATGAAAATAAGAAATTAAATATTTCTTGTGCAATGAAAAAATGGCGTTAATAAAATTTTCCATTTGTTGACCGCTATAGTGGATATAATATTTTAAGAAATCGAAATCAATCAGCCTGTGAAAATCAGTAGCAGCTAATTGGAAATTATCCATTTATGGATCTGAAAGTGCGAAATTTATATGATATCGTTCCAATTTAATCACTTGTAATTCCAAGACCAATATATCTTGACATTTTTGTATTAAAATTTTTAAAACACTAATTACAAACCAGAATATGTTGTTTAAATATTATATAATAGTTTTAGGACAACCTGTATCAAGTATTTCAGGAGCTGGTGGATATGTAATTTGACACAGAATGTCTAAATCTTTTCAAACAGGATTGAGGATTTCTTCGATTTAAATGGGAGGGGTGTAATATATTTTAATAATAATTAATTATATTATTTAATAATTAATATTTAAAATAATTACTATTTAATAATTATATTAATTAATTAATAATAATTAATTTTAATAATAATTAATGATAATTAAAATGTATTTTAATAATTAAGAATTAAATTTGTTTTAGAATTTTAAGTTTTAAAATGCTTATGCATAATCTCCACTCTTTTACACAATTAAGAGAATGATTAATTAATGTAATATTAAAGTAATAATCGGTCAATCTGAAGTTGTTATTTGTATCAATACATTCCTAAACGAGATTATACATGTATATTAATGTTATTAAATAATAGTAATGTCACCAAATGATATGTTAATTTCCCATGTAGCAGGATGTGAGATGAAACGAACCTAAGCGCAAAAAAGATCTTACTTCTTACATTAATTCAAGAAGAATGATTAAAATCTTACGAGAAAACTTTTTGATTCTATAAATATATTATAGAATTAGTCGATTAATCTATTTAATCGATTTTTATCATTGTTTTCTATCTCGTAGCATCTTGTAGATATGATGTAGAATAAACCATAGATGTGTGAGTAGTAAAAAGAGAAAGATAACAGCGTGTATCGCACATAGCGCAATATTTGCAGCAATGTCTACAGCAATTGTTGTAGCAATATTTACTAAAAATATAACTTTTTGAAGCAACACTGTTATATAAAGATGAGAGACATTTTCAATACACAGGAGAGAGAAAGACATTTTTTTCAGAGAGGCATGTAAATTCGATGAAAATAATTCCATATATTCATATAAAATGTGTTCGTCCTATAATTGAGATATTCAACTTTCAAATTAGAGAAAGAAGCATTTTTTTAATAATTTGTAAACTATTTGATGGGTTTTCACTACGCTTAAATTCTTTTTATGCCAAAAGAAGATCGTAAGAATAATACGATGCATTTTTTGGCATCACATTAAAGAAGCGAGTCAGACCGTTCTTTTTGAATTCGCCATAATGTTAGACTGAATAATTCTCTGGCAAAGTGATTACCATGTTATGAAATTATTTAATATTATATGAACGAGAGAACTGTTCTCGAAGATTGACTTGAAGAATATCATAGAACTAATAATTTTTAAATGTTAAACGAAAGATCTACAATGGCCACAAAAATCTGTAACGTTTTATCTTAATTTAATTGTATTAATTTATTGTAATTAATTAATGTAATTGTAGTTCCTTAAGTACTTCTATTCTATTAATATTACTTAACACATAAAAACATCGAAGGAAAAATGTAAAAGATAATATCGTAATAATTCTTTGTTTTCTTAAACATCAATATACGTAATAAAAATCTTTTCGATCGGGAAATTTTTGAATAGGAAAACATCCAATGAATAATTTTTTCGCATCTGCATAAATTTATATTCAATAAATGTATGTCCCATCGACAACTTTATCAAATATTTCGTGCGTGTGTTTATCGCTAATTAAGTAGAAATTTTATTAATTCTTTCTAGAAATATTCAATCTTTAATTAGTATTTCTTAATGAGCCGCTCGTGAGCGTAATTGATGTTAACGTAATTAAATAAATATTGCTAGACAATGTCAAAATTAGAAGAAAATATTTGTGTGATATTTCATCTCCAACAATTTCTTAATCAGTTAAATTGTCATCATTAAATTAATTGTCATCATTAAATTAATCATTAAATTAATCAGTAAATCATTAAATTCTTAAATTCTTAATCATTAAATTTTTATAGATTAATTACGCTGAGAATATTCTAGAAGCAACCACTTTATCGAACCGTTTTAAATTCAAAAAATGCTTACGCGATTCCTTATAAATCAATATTTCAGAACAACATACAACTCATTTAAGTTTAATTTTTTATTTGTTTTATTTCTTATTTCTTCATCCCGAGGAGACTCATTGATTATGGCATAAATTCAAGTTTGCACTTATCTTCAATCAGAAAATAAGAAATCCAACTTCCAAATTCCAATATATCGGAAGAGAAAGGTAATTTTAGATTTCACGAAAAAAAAGCGTGGGAAAAACAAGTGAGTTTCACATAAAAATTTTTTAATGCGTTTATAAAAAAATGTGAACCTCTAAAGTTTTGATTCAGTGTTTTTATACAATGATGTGCAACTAAAAGCCAGGTAAAACACAAAATACGCTGTTTTCTCTTTAGATTGATAAATTAAATTAATAAAAAAAGAACAAATTAAATTAAATGCTCGAAATGTGAACCATTAATTTGCAAAGACTTGTAAAGTAAGTAAACAATAATGAAAAATGAAATAAAAATTATATGAAATATATAAATATATATTACTGAAAATAATAATAATAAAATAAGTAATTTGATGAGAAGAATAGAGAGACAAGTGTTTGAAAAGTCAATATTACTATTATCGATGCTAATCGCAACAGTTCGTATCGATCTGAATACAAATCGCCGAGGAAAGCATAAAGTTCACGTTCAGATTTCTCGTCAAGTCGTTTATCAGACTTCAAGAATTGAGACACAGAGACCGGAAAAACCCGGAGCAAATGCGATCATCCTGGACCACAAATCAGCTGACGAAACAGGAAAACCGAGACACTTCGGACGTAGCAAGACGAGTGGTGTACTTAAACAAATTAAAGAGCGCACGCGCGCGCATGCGCACAAGTATAAAATTATTCTAAAGGACACAATTATATACGTCTACACATCAAATCCATCGCGGTTGGTGTTATCTTTCTGCGGTGCTATGGTTCTATCCCCTGTTATCTGCTTCATTCGTCTCGTCGGGAAAAAAAAGAAAAAATAGAAACCGGAAGAGAGCGACGATTCTCCTCGCTGAAGGAAGACGGATTCGAGACACGGAACATAAATTTCGATTTCTCTCTTCTGAGTGTCCGTTTGCACAGATATTCGCTCGGTTTTCATGAAGAATCGCCCATCAGCCGTAATGATCCGCGAGCGATTGGAGAACTTCGCCTCGAGGATACGCAATCCTTCCTCAAGAAGATCGCGACCTTAAACGTAACGGTCCGTCCTCGATGCGGCGATTACGGGCCGCGGCGTAAGGCAGACCTTCGCGTTAACGGTGTAATAACGTAAAATGTGCGGGAATAATAATAATAATAATAATGGTACCGACCGACGTGCGTCGGCCTGAAAAGCGCGGATAAATAGGAGCCGCCGGATCCTGGCAGCGTTGTGCTTGTCTCTCCGCGGAAACTCGCTTGCTCTCCGCCTTAGCGGGTAAGGAACTGTGTCAGCGGCAGGACACAAATCTGACTAAGTATTCCGGAAGCTGATACCCAGACCGAACCGCAGATCGAGCCGGGACAATAACATTTATCAGCGCGGCCTCGCTCCGCGCTCTAACCGCACTCGGCTGTTTGCACACTTTTGAGGGACGCAGCGAGCACATCTCGCGATTAGCGGTCGTCGTTTCCTTATCGATCCGAGAGAAGTCGAAGCTCCGACGCTCGAGCCGACGGCGGAATCACGATCGGAATCGCGAGATACGATATGACGAACTATGCCAATCGATGGCCGGTCGCAATTAAGGCTATTACACCATATCCTGAATCAGCCGATTTGATAACTGGAACAGTCGGTTACATCATCGGAGAAACATCTCGCTTAATTTCGAGATCGAGTAGAAGATCTCAAAGCGCCCGCTCGTCGAAAGGGATTAATTTTTGCCCGATTCCGGAGATGTTCCGCTTTTTGAAACGTCTCGACCGACGATCCTTCGACTTCGCCGATGAGACGTGAGATAAAGTCGAGCTACGTTAGAGAACGTGGCAGAGTTTTTTTTGCAAGTCACAACGGCTCAATATCTGCCGATGTTAGTCGTTCTATATATATTTCCTTATCGATCGTCGTGAAATTAAACTCGCAGATTTCGACGGTGTGTATCTCGAGAGCTGCGATTACACATCCGCTTTGGATTCTAAAACCAAGTTATGAGGAAATCTCTCTCTCTCTCTCTCTCTCATACGCACGCTGCTTTATTTCTTCTTATTATGTATTAGGTGTACAACTTTCCTTCCGCCGTTTTCCCATAGATGGCTTTAGCGGTAAGTAGTAGTCGAAATAAATAGATCATAGATGTCATGCAATAAACTTGGGTATCTGTCAACATAACCCCATAGAAACATTAGTCGATTTGTGTCTGCATCATAAAGTTATTCTCGATTGAAAATGTCAGTTTACGAGCCAAATTCTCGTCATTTGCGGGAGATTTTAATTTTCTGCTTCAATATGAAGAAATCTGCAGCTGAGGTTCATCGAATGCTCTCAAATATTTATTATTATAGTGAGGCCGCTATTAGTGAAAGAACGTGTCATGAGTGGTTTCAACGCTTCAAGAACGGTGATTTTCACGTCGAAGACCGCCATAGTGGTGGAAGAGAGAAGGTTTTCGAAGATGCAGAATTGGAAGCATTATTTAATGAAAACTCGTGTCAAAGTCAAGAAGAATTGGCACGATCATTGGGAGTGACAACAAGCAATTTCAAAACGCCTCAAAGACATGGGAATGATTCAGAAGCAAGGAAATTGGGTGCCGTACGAGTTGAAACCGAGAGATGTTGAACGGCGTTTGTTTGCTTGTGAACAGTTGCTTGAAAGGCAAAAACGGAAGGGATTTCTGCATCGCATTGTGACTGGGGACGAAAAATGGGTTCATTACGATAACCCCGAGCGCAGAAAATCATGGGGATATCCCGGCCATGCTTCCACGTCGACGACCAAACCAAGTATTCATGGCTCCAAGGTCATGCTCTGTATTTGGTGGGACCAGCTCGGCGTAGTGTATTATGAGCTGTTAAAACCGACCGAAACAATCACAGGCGATCGTTATCGAACGCAATTAATGCGTTTGAGCCGAGCATTGAAAGACAAACAGCCGCAATACAACGAGAGACACGATAAAATGATTTTGCAGCATGACAATGCTCGACCCCATGTTGTGAAAGTGGTCAAGACATACTTGGAAACGTTGAAATGGGAAGTCTCACCCGCCGTATTCTCCAGACGTTGCTCCTTCTGACTATCACTTGTTTCGATCAATGGCACACGGCCTGGCCACACGGGTTGACCAGTACTTCCGATTTTTATGAAGAAGTAAGAAATTGGATCGATTCGTGGATCGCTTCAAAAGATGACCAGTTTTTTCAACGTGGGATTCGTACGCTGCCCGAAAGATGGGAGAAAATAGTGGCCAGCGATGGACAATACTTTGAATCATAAATGTATAACCAGTTTTTTACAATAAAGCCTCAAATTTCGGGAAAAAAACGGCGGAAGCAAAATTGTACACCTAATAACTAAAAAGTTTTCCTCTTCCTGTTCGTAAATAATTATCTATTACTTACTTTTTCACTCCCACATACACAAAATAAAATCTACTTATCCGGAGAGTAATGAGATCGGCTGATTGCTGTACGAAATGCGAAAAGTCGGATTGCGTTAATTTTAAATAAATTTCTACAAATTAAAATCTATTTGATAATGATAGATGTAATATTCATCCCCTCTGAATACCCAAAAAGAAATATTCTATTTGTAAAGTGACTTTTCCCATAGTCTCATATTCTAAGCGGAGCCTTGTACAGAAAAAGAATTCCTCTCTCGATAAAACGATTAAAATGAACCATTCATCTAAAATTTATTATATATTATTCTGTTTTCCTTTTATTTCAAGAGGATTTTCTCTTATACCAATTAATTTTCCTCTTATATAAAGAGGAATATGTAGATTTGAATGTCGACTTCTTTTGTTCAGTCATGCTCTACCTCCAGACATGAACGAAAAAATTACCATATGCTCATAGGTCAGAATATTTGGAACGCTTTTCAAAAAAGGTATACGTGTTGCTGTAACATATAACGAAGATAATTTACCCATATTTGGTCAGTTTACAATCTACATTTACAATAATACAATAATACAGTTTATAATCTATTTCAAGAAGTTGAATAATACATTCTTTCTTTTAACTATATTTCATACAATTACTTATGATGAAGATCTTTGTAGCTATGAAATCCATAACAAAACTGATTGAAAATTTGTTTCTTATGATGATCTTATTTCATTCGGGCCTACTTATTGTAAAACTGGAACCAGAAGTACATTTACATATATATATATTATTTTCTGCTACATATTATAATAATTTTTACAAATTAATTAGTATAACCAGTAAGAATAAAGTACAATAAGAATAAATAATAATCCTCTTAAAAAAGATTAAGTAATCTATGCATAAGAAGAAATTTATTATATTATATTAAAATCAATAATATTTGCATTATACATATAACATATAATTCCCCTAACTTTAAGAATAATGTGTTTATAATATTTTCCTCTTAATCTTAGAGGAATCTTTTTGAGGTTATACAATGTATATAAAATCCTCTAAAATTTAAATGATTCCGTTTGTTCTGAAATTACTTTTTTGGGTGAATAAATTTCTTTACAATTAAAAGATATTCAATAAAGATAGTTGTCCGTAATGTATTAAGAGTGTGATTTAGTTTTGAGAATTTTGTAAGAGGCACTAATGTCAGTTTTGTCGAAGACACTCAATCATAGCTATTGTTTCTTAATGCTTTAAAATTAATCCATGATATTTCACTAATAATAGACGTGGTAAAAGTCGTATTAATACCATCTTAAAAATAGAGCTTCTTGAAAAGCATTTTCGACATGTGTTGCTTTTGGTTCTTAATCAGAAGGAAACGGTGGCTGGAGGTCATAAAATTCTGATAGAAACTTATGGCGATGTTTCTCCATCAATTAAGACATGTGAATATTGGTTTAGACGATTTAAAAGTTTGATTCCAATGTTAACGACAAAGATCGTTCGGGACGAGCAAAAAAGCTTGAAAATGCAGACTTGCAAACATTATTGGACGGAAATCCAACACAATCCACTTCAGAACTCGCCAGAATATTAAATGTTGATCGTATGACAATCACTAAATGTTCATATGATATGGGAAAAATATGGTAAAGAAGGAAAATGAGTTTCACATCAATTATCGGAAAATGTCATTGCGAACCGGTTGAACGTTTGCATTTCGTTGATCGTCAAACAAAAAGGAGAATCTTTTTATCGCTACGAACCATCCATCCATCTTTTGCCAGAAAAATGAGAAAAAGTTGTAGAAAACGAGGGAAAATATTTTGATTAAGGTATTCCCTCATTATCTTGTTTAAGTAAATCAGTTTTTGAGAAAAAAAATCCTCCAAACTACATTCCTAATAACAGTCCTTTTTAAATAAATTTCTACAGAATTAGGACTCCTGCAACACGCGCTGCGATAATTTTAAACGTGAAACTATAAAGATCGCCTACTTCATTCGAATCACAAGAAGCATACCGGAGTCGAGTCCTGTGACAGGCTCGCCGATTCCTCGACAGAATTCGAGGAACATCAATAAGATTTTCAGATGTCTACACAAAACGCGCATATATGGACAGCAGGTCTTAAAGGATAGCAATCTTTGACTTTGAGAGACCACCAGCTTGTACCACTAGGTACAAGTAACAATGCCTCTCCCTGTAGTCGCCGTGCGCTCGAGATAGCACTAGAGATGTCGCTTCCGAACGACATCTCTTAACGTTATCTAGGGAGAGGAGAATGTCGTGAGCGTGGAGCGTCAGGTAGCTCAGTGGTTTTAGAGCAATCGCCCGGCAAGAGAAAGACCCGGGTTCGGTTCTCCGGTGTTTCTAGCGACTACCGCGCTCTCGATATTTTTCTCTCTTCGGAACGAAAATAAGATGCAGGTCCCGAACGCACGGCGTCCCGTCGTTGCCACCTAGTACGCCCTCCTTCTTTCATGGTTTGTTTCATCCGTTTGTTCCCTCCAACGTTTACAGCGGGATGTTTGTTATTAAATTAATAATCATGACGTGCGACTTTACGCAACAGACGGACGTCGAAGCGTAACATCTGACACTTTTAATAGCCGAAGGACTTCTCGCGTTCTTTTTCCGGAAATCTCGCAGTCGACTTCGCAGATGTTTATGCGTGCCTACCGATAACGGATATTAATTATTCACACACGGTGTGTTTCTTCGCGCTGGAGATTCAGCAATTTTTCAGTCAACGATACTCTTCGAGCTTCTTTCTCTAGCAATTTCACGGTGCTTTTTCATGAGTTTCACGCTTAGCATTGCGCATTTTTGCTTTTCCCGACCCGATACTAGCCACGCTCGTTGATGCAACATTTAGCGCAATTGTATGAAAGCAGCGTTGTGCTTAGATAATTTCAGAATTAGCTAAATAAAGATCAGATGAAATATGTAAATTCCTCTTCGCACTTTGTCCTAATTATCAATGAATCTCAGTCTCAATGCCGTTTGATGCGTGCAGTACGTACTAACGTTTGCGACGCAGAAAAAAATATTTCACTATTTCGCACAACGTTGACTAAATTCAGCAATGTACACAAAATCATCTGTGAGTGTCATCTTAGATAATTCGCACATAAAAATAACTATTTTTCTAATTTAAGATGCGTATACATACACAAACATTCACTGAGAAAAAAATTTCTATTGTCACACAACAAATTAACGTTTACTGTTTGATAATTGTACGGGGAACAAAACAAACAGTTATCGCGATACATCATTTTTCGTTATTTGTAACTTTAACAAATATACATAGCTGCAGATGCAAATTATATATATTTGTTTGATGTATAACTTTTAAGAAAAAGAAGAGCAACGTCGTAATATACAGGGTCTTTTGGAAACGAAGATTAATCAGATCGAATTGAGAAGAAAAGTCATGTACCATTTTGCAAAAATCGTAATAATTGTTAAGTTATTAATAATTGAAAATGACCACATTTAGAAGCTTTTTAATTGATAACTTGAAAATTTGTGTACTTATTTGCAAAATGGTAAAGAACTTTTTCGTTCAGAATGATTTAACATACAATTATATGGCGGCTATCGCGGCTAGCGACAGGTTCAAGATTCAGGTTTCAAAGTTCAACATATTCATATCTATCGCTAGATACAATAGCTGTCATATAATTATAGATTAGGTCATTCTGGACAAAAAAGTGCTTTACTATTTTGCAAATAAGTGCAAGTTTTCAAGTTATCAATTAAAAGAGCCTCTAGATGTGGTCATTATCAATCATTAATAACTTAATAACTATTGCGATTATTTGCAAAATGGTATGTGACTTTCCTTCTCAATTTCATCTGATCAATCTTTACAATTTTTTGTTTTCAAAATATTCCGGACACCCTGTAGATGAAAGCTCTTAAAGTGATTTATAAGCTTTCTTAAGCTATGAACTACTTTCACAGACTTTTTTATTAATAAAAGTATGTTTACAGTACGAGCCTTTGTATGTATATCCTCCTTAACCTCATCTAATAATTTATTAATTTCATATAATGTATCGTGCTAAAAATAAAAATTGATGCAATAATGCGTTGCTCTATTTCTTTCCCCGAATTCCTGCAAAACACGCACACAGAATTATTATTTTGTTAACCCATCTCTACTAAATGTTTGATTAGACGTAATGGAGCTACATTTGAATTATCTGGTAATCATGATACGCGCTAGTGTAGCACGTACGTGTGCTTTCATCAAGTATTTTATATATTTTGCTATACATTATACGTTGGTGATGAAGAATCGATACAACTGATTTGCTTATACACAATTTCTAACCTTTACTCGTATTCTATATCGTCAACAAATAAAAAATTTATGATTCATTGGATTAACTTAATAATACCATTTGTTCTCATTATAAAATTGTTGGCAACAAATCATAAGTAACAAATCATTCGTTACCATAACGGAGTCATTTGCTGTCCCACGTTAACAAACCATTCGTTGCGGTTACCGATGTCTTGTTAACCCAACGAAACCTTTCTTCAACTTCGCAATTTTTAATAAAAAGGAAAATAGCAACGTCGTGATATATATGGTATCCGCGGGATCTTTTGGAAACGAAGATTAATCAGATCAAACTCAGAAGAAAAGTTTACCATTTGTCATTTTGCAAAAATCGCGATAATTATTAAATTATTAATGATTGAAAATGACCACATTTAGAAGCTTCTTTAACTGATAACTTGAAAATTTGACTATTTATTTGCAAAATGGTAAAAGATCTTTTTATTCAGAATGACCTAACCTACAATTATATCCTACATTATATACAACAAACCATTCATTGCGGTTACCGGTGTCTTGTTAACCCAAACCAATTTTTCTTCCCTCAGTGTGCAGATGATACATATTTATATTATTTAGACAAAAATAAATTAGTAAGCCCGAACTTCATCCGGATGAGCATTTATATAATCTCATCTGGATAAGAGCAAACACTGTATGAGACACGATTTATCTCTTGTGGTGACAGAAAGCCGAGCCTCGGCATATCGCATTACACAGGTCGCCAAATTCAACGGGCACATCGCAGTGTGGTGGCCATGTGGAGTGTAGACTTCAGCGAACCTGCCCGGCAGGCGCCCATACAGACGTACCTGTCGGCAGGTGAACTTTATTCATGCGCGTAAATCACGTGCACGCGCGCACGTTCCAGCGGAGTGCGGCGAAACAGGTCTGATCAACTTCGCCTGTGGTTTGGCTCGTGTCTGATCGTTAATAGCTCCCGGCCGTCGTCGTTTCTTCCAGTCGAGTAGCCGATCGGCGACAGATGTATCACCGTTGTTGTTATTAATTTTATCACATTGCCTGCGAGAGAGAAAGAGAGAGAGAGAGAGAGAGAGAGAAAGAGATAATTTCCGTGTTCTTATTGGAATTTATCAATTCAGTATCTGCGCACTGAAGTTTATCTGTGAAATTCTCTCAGTCTGCAGTGGAACTACATAAAACGAACTGCCTCTCAAGATATCACATCCCATCGAGCGAGCGAGTGCGGAGGAAGCGAGAAAGAGCGATACGCGACAGAAAAATTCACCTTCACATCCAACTCCAGAACGCAAGTTGAATGCGACAAATGCACTTTTCTTTAGAAAATTTTTCTTTTAAAAATTTCCCTCGGGAAACTCTGCTTCTTGCTTGCTTACGTATTTATCCACCAAGACGCGACAACACGCGCAGAGAATTTCGCGCGTTGACAATTTCTTCTTCTCATGACCGAATAATCGCGCTCGCGTGATTCCGCAAAGCCGATCGTTCTTCGAACTTCAATTACGCCCGGCTCCGAAGTACTGGCAGGCGACAGGCGCGATCCGTCACCGACGGAGATAAGTTCGGCATTTTCGATATCGTCGCGATCATCTGGCGAGATAAACGGCGTGTATTGGCGCAGATACGTCAATACGCGCTCGCACGATCGACGATCGACGGACGAGACGGTCGAGAAACGCGCACGACGAGGAAAAATAGAAATCGCTTTTCGTGGTTCACGGAACGCCGTAACGACGGGTCTCCGGTCGCAGCCACGATCGTTAGAAATGGAAAGCACCGTGACAGGCAAGATTTCCAATTGCGACGATCGAGGATCTATACCGAATTTCACCCATGCCGGCGATCCGCCGATGCGTCCTCGGGTGAAATTTCGGACGGACGACTCGGCGAGAATTAGAAAACGCGAGTACACCGAGACGCGCGTGTGGCAGCGAATAGAAAGGACAACGCGAATCTCCGATGACGGAGCCGAACGGTTACGGCATTCGGGACGAGTTCATTAATACAAATTAATTAAGCCATCTGCGGCATTTCAATTATTTTGGCAGATATATGCGGTTTCCTTTATTTCGTATTCGCGTCCGTGTCTTAATAATCATTTCTTCCACCGTTACGTACGTGCATTCTGGCATTATATCCGACTTTTGACGACGACGACGACGACGACGACGACGACGATGACACACGCACGTTCGTGATGCGTGCGACGTTACGTAACAGAAGAATAGAAATATGGAGGATGTTCGCACGGAGATCGGACTAACGCGCTTTATCTTAAACAACGCGCCAAGATAATATCGCGAAAAATCGCGCGGAGTTTTCGCACGTGCGCGAATTCACTCGAGAGACGATGAAATGAGCAACAAGACGCATCGTCAGGGAAACATGCACGGAGAGAATTATATTTTAAGATTAGCAAGGAATTTTGTAGCCGAGAGACATGTCGACATTCTGCCTTAATCAACTATATTTTTGCTTGTGCTGCTTATATTGCATTTTTTAGGCACCTTTATTTTTTCGGAAGATCTTACATTTGAGAATTTATATTTTAGAAACTCAAGTCTTTATGCGTGAAAAATTTACTATGCTCTTTAGCAAGATGAATTCCACTGACAACCCACATCTTCGTTATTAGAAAACAAAATTGAGAAGAAATTATATAACAAGAATATAACATTAAAAAGAATTTATAGGAAAAGAAGCTATAGTGTACAAAAATTTCTTAAAATTTTATATATGGATAATAAAACATTTTTAAAATTTTATAAACAGATACATCATAAATTCCAGTCAGAATGCTCAGATTTCTTTCAAACTTGGCTACCCGATTATGAGCATCAATGGAGCATTTCATTTAAGAATTAATAACAAACATGATTTTTGTTAGAATCAAAATAGAAATAATATACAAACTAGTGCTTTTTTTCGATTAGTGAAATTGATATATTTTTATGGTATTCTACAGGGAAGTTTTTTAACATAATTTCTCTAGGAAACTGGACTGTCCTAAATAGATTCCAAAAAATTCTCTACATGGGATTCTTTCCACTGAAACACTAGAGGTCGCTCTGTCAAAAAAAAGAGAGAGACCATATCAACCGTATTTTCGACACGAGAGTGAAGAAAAACACTCGAAAAAACAACAGAAATTCCGAAAGAGTGTTTTCCTCAGCTAGAACGGCTTTTCACCGTTGAAGTGAGATAAATATACAAACTTGAAGAAAGAAAAAATGACTAGTTCAAAATCCAAATGGTCTCGAGTCAAAAATTTCGCAACCGATAAATATGTCGACATTAATCTTCATCCGGATAAAGAAACCTCTGAGGCTCTTTTATTAAATATCAAATGTAACGAATGTAATATGTTACTAATAAATAACTTATAATATGTATTAATGTTACTATTTCGTAATTAAATGAATAAACCGAACTAAAAGAAGTAAAATATTTTAGAATTATAAATTTCCGCTATTTCGTGCTGAGCGGCCTCTGTCCGGTTGTATTATAAAATCATTGTATCTTGATTGAAGGTTAATCAACTACTTTTTCTTTCGCTCCCGCTATTTACGTTTCATCTTTCGGGGAGCCTTCCAGTCATTTTGTTTCCTCTCGGATGAAAAGCTCCCGAACGGCCGCAGGACCAAAGAAGAACAAGCGTCGCGCGCGCCACGCCTATATCTGCATTGCACCCCGCAAGGCGCGACCTCGCTCGGGGTGGTGCGCGCGACCGAAAGGGAGCAGTGTCATGCTCGCGCTACGAGGGCGTACATGCGCATTTCCGTTCGTCGCTCGGCCACCGCCACCTACGAATCGCAGGGAGACTCGTGTAAGATGCTGCGCTGAAGCAGCGCGCCGAGTGGGGGAACGTGGCGCGGTGACGCCGCGCGCGCCCGCCATTGCCCGCCTCTCATCTCTCAGCAGGGCTTTTATCTCCCACTCTCCCCTCCAGTCCGACCACCATTCTCCCCACTATCGCGCGCACGCCCGTTCCCCTCGGAGGGGCTTCCTCCTTGTCCCTCGGCTCGCTTCTTTCTCTCTCTCTCTCTTTCTCGCTCTCTTTTTCTCGTGTTATCTCGCTCGCTCTGCGCGGCCCCTCTATCGCGCCCCTTTATCTTGCGTTCGGACGTACCCTCGAGCTCGTTCTTTCCTCTTGCTCCGCTTATCTCGCTCGGACGTGTCCCGCTCATGATCGCCAATTCCTTCTTCGCCTCCGCCTCCTCTCTCCCCCGCTCTTGGACTTCTTTCTCGCCCATGGACGCGTCTCCCTTGTTCTCCCGCCGCCGCCGCCGCCGACATCCGTCCATCGCTCCGTCCGCCGGCGATCACGCCAAGTGCGCTTCTTCTTCTTCTTCTTCTTCTTCTTCTCTCCTCTTCGTCTTCCTTCCTGCCCGCAGCCGCAGACTCACAACCGCGTCCCGTCCTTCTCCGTCCTCCCGCTCCTCCGGCCCTCGTCTATCTCCGATTCTACTCGTCCTCGTAACCCTGCCGTCTCGTGCTTGTTCCCCTTTCCTTCTCTGCTGCCGTCGTCGCTATCTCTCTCTCTCTCTCTCTCTCTCTCTCTCTCTCTCTCTCTCTCTCTCTCTCTCCTCTCTCTCTCTCTCTCTCTTTCTCAACGACGGCAGCAGCAGCGGTGGCTCTTTTCCCTCTTCGCCATCCTCTTGCCCCCTCTTGGCCGCTTCTCCCTCGTCATCCCCGCTTCCTCCACGCTCGGATACACCCACGCACCACGCAGGAGGAACAAAGATGGCGGGCGGTTAGTGTGTTTCGAGAGTTGTAGCTCTGACAACCTTGGGTGCAGCCATCCGTGACCCAGCGGAGCAACCCTTCGGCCCGGCTCGCGGCTGGCTTTACTCCGAAGTTGACGCATGAGCACCCGGCTCCCTCGTGCCCGTCGACCCTCTTCTTCCGCTTATCCCGTTTTCCGTCGGTTCCACCGGCGGAACAGACTGACGTCCGTCCCTCTTTCGAGGGCGTCCGTCGCGCCGAAGGACGCAGCGGCTCGTCCGCGTTCGACGAGGAAATCTTATCTGCTTTTTCGAAAGAGCAACGGCCTTTTGGAGGGCTCGATTCTGCCATCCATCACACAATCTCACGGCCCCATTATGGCCGTCCACCGAGATGCAACATTATTTCTGCTTACGATGACACGTGAACACTTCTGCGAGAGCGTCCGCATTTCCGTTCGAATTTCAGACCGGAGATCGGGAGATTCGAACGCAGGAGTGAGTGAGCGACTCTCGCGGAAGATGGATAGCGCTGGGTGGAAAGGGGAGTCCAAAACGCGTACGCCAATCGTAGATTGGCAAGTTTGACCAAACGCTCGCACAGCCGTCGCGCGTCGCTTCTCCCGGAGGTAGCCTGCGGTATAATCGTTTCGAGTGGACGCTCCTCGTGGCGGCAGGAGCGGTCCTGCGGAAAGCAATCGCTCGACGCGACCGCACGCACGCACGCACACACGCACGCACGCACCGATGCGGGCGCCGAGGAGAGAGCGAGGCTCTCCGAATAAAGAAAAAAAATCTGCGCCGCGGTTCATTAATCGTACCGGAGCGCTTTTACATTCCGCGAAGGATGTCACGCAAAGTGCTCTCGTATACGTGGCCCAACCGAGTGTCTCCGCATGTACCTAGACGCGGTTGTCATACCTACCTACCTACCTACCTACCCATCTACCTAGCTACCTACGGCCGCAGATATAGATCGCTTTCGTAACAACACCTATACGAATCCCGGGCCTCACGACCTTACGACGGCGGCGGCGGGGCGAGGGCGAGGGAGTGATGAAAGGTGCGGTTGGCGGACGTCTAATCTTCAACCGCGAGCGGAGATCGATCGTGCATCATCGCGCGCGCAGTCGGCGTTTTTCGTCAGGACGAGACGCGAAGGAGCGAGTCCCGGGAAACGAGCGAGATATAAATCGCGAATTAGACCGAAAGACGACTTTGAGGGACCCAAGGGTCCCGTGAATTCTTTCGGGTTTCTTTACGCTCTACGGGAGAAATCGCGAGCAATCGGTCGAGCGTGTTTTTCTCCCGTTACTTTATGTATCATTGTTTGTACGCATAATGTATAAACTTATAATTTATTCCAACTTCCGCCGCGCGTATTTTTCAATCTACGCGACCGCTCGGACGAGATTACCGCAAAAAGAAGATCGATAAACACGTGCGCTCGTTAATTAATATAAGCATTGCCAATTAATCCGTCTCTCTTCCGAAGGGCGTCCCGCGGCTAGGGTGGAAAAGGGAGCGGTTGACTTTCTGCACCACACCCTAATTCAGCTCTCTCATGGAGCCGTGTAATCATCCCCCCCGTGCGAGCCTTCGCGGGACTCGGAAGAAGAAAATTTCCTCCGTCCGATATTCGTCCGTGTCGCTTGCGAGGCAAGTCGCAAATTCTCGCGCCTTAATTAGGAAATAGCCTCGCGCATATACTTGGCCGATATGAGAAGTTCGACAAAGACGAAGTAACGAATTCCTAACGGGCTATTAATAAAGATCGCTTCTCTTTATCTATGCTCAATTGCATTTTGCATTCTTAAATGTGTTATAACGTGTAAGTTCTGTCGCGAAAAAGTATTCGTGTGAAGAAAAATAAATTATTCACGAGAAGATTGATGCGTCTTTCTTTCGTCGTTTGAAGAAAGACGCGCGTCCCCCTGGACTGAGACCGAAACTTTGTTGCATCTTCGCAGCAGAGAGAAATGGAAAAGAAAGAGAGAGAGAGAGAGAGAGAGAGAGAGAGAGAGAGAGAGAGAGAGAGAGAGAGGGAGACAAAGAAAGCTATATCCGTTTCTCTCCGAGACTTGTAAAAATTCATTAAAACCGAGATATATTTCACAATAGTGCGCGCAATATTGCACCCGCTGGATACAATTTAGCAACCGGAGAGGATCCGGCCTCTTCGTTCTCGCTTTACCACTCGGGAGTGATGTTTGCATGCAGATTCAGAACTTTCTCGAAAGGACTCCGCGGATAAGGCGGTCCTTATCGGAAATCCTGCCGATGCATCATTACGAAGGTTAGAATTCAGACACGTCATCGTTGTGACGTGGTCCGACGTGACCTTTGACATTTCTAATCAACCCCCCGTCCGTCATTAGAGCGAGGAGCATTGATGAGCTCGTTCGTCATATATCGATCGCAGAATCGTTCTCGAGGAGGTGAGGATTCTCGAGTGTCGCTCGTTAAAAATCGCGCGCCACTTTTAGATAACATTTTTCACGCGCCTCGCGGTCGGTGCTTCCCCGCGTACGAAAATAAGATTGTAGCCGTCTCTTCGATATCCTTCTCAGCGCTACGCGCGTTCCGAGACACACACACACACACATACACGCGTGTACAGTCGCACGAGATTAAGAACGATCCCGGATATTACGCTCGTTTATCGCCCTTATCTCACGCGGAGGAGCGAATTCGATCGTCGAAGAATCTGATCCCGATACCGTCGAGATCACCCACACGAATATACAAACACAGAATTGCGTCACCAATACAATTGATATAATCTCGTTATCTCGTTATCTCGGCGAGCCTCGTTTACGGAGTCTTTCGCTTCGCTTTCGAGATCGGGCCTGAAGAAGACGCGTGAGTGTCGCGGCTAGGTGTTGTAAAATTTCACCTGACCGAAGCGCACACACACGCACGCACGCACAGAAATACGCACGGGTGTGTGTGTGTGTGTATGTGCGCACACACTTACACCTGTGCAGCCGAGATCGATACTCGAAAAACGATCAGGGAAAGACACTCGCCGTGAAGGAAACGCGCACCTCCCGCGTGAAGAGCGAAAGATCGACACGGAGAGGGATGAAGAAAATTGGTCGGACCAAGAACAACGAGAGAGCGAGAAGAAAGGGAGCAGGAAAATAGAAGAGAAAATATAAAAATGAAACAACGCGGAAAATGAGCCTGGAATAGGTCGCGCTCGCAGGGGCGTTCTCCCGCGACACGCCGTTTCCTCCCTCAAGTCAAGACTTACCCTTCTTCGCGTAATCCATGATTCCCGATGGCGGCGATCCGCTGCGGACCAACCGACTGGTAAGCTGGGTCCCGCGGGAGAGTTCACTCCTCCGGGATGTAAACTCCAACACCCAAACAACAGATCACAATTTTCCGCACTAGTCCATGCGATCGGCTCCCACAGCGCGGCCGACGCACTTTGATCCCGGAGTGACCCGGGACCCGGGACCCGAGGGGATGTTCCGGGAAAGCCCACGAGCTATTCGCTATTCCGACGATGCGACCCCAGCGGGCCGTCCGTGCGACGCATATCACCGGAGAGGAGAAGTATCGCGCAACGACGACGACGGCGGCGGTGACGGCTCCGGGCGACTGTTCTCTGCGCGCCGACGAACACGACTGACTGTCACGGCGATCGATCGCACTTCGTACTCTCTCTCTCTCTCTCTCTCTCTCTCTCGGTCTCTTCCTCTCTTGCACTCGGCTGACGCACCGCGACTCGGGTCTTCACAGCTCTGCATCCAGCCAGAGACTGAGGCACCGCGGCGAGACTTGGACTCCAGCTACGGAAGTGATCGTCAAACGAGAGGAACCTGAGCTCCGGCTCAGGAGTGGGGCCGACGGTAGGGTAGGAGCGAAAGGGGTGGGCGAGAGGGATGCGATCGGCTGTTTTGCATGGGTGGGAAGCGGGACGGCGGCGGGGCGAGCGCGAGAGAGAAGCGGCCGAGCGGAGACGGAGGAGCGCGGCGAGAGCGAGCGAGAGAGAGAGAGAGAAAGAGAGAGAGAGAGAGAGAGAGAGAGGGACCTCTCTCGGGGTCCATGAGAACAGGTCACCACGACAGGCCGACTCACCGCGCAGAAGTGAGACGACGCTTCTGATTCCTCTCAGCCTGTGCCGCTGCTCATCATCCCTTCCTTCCCATTGGTCCGACCCCTTACCGCACCCGTCCCCGTCCCGCCGGCCGCCCGCGTGCGGCTCGCGCTCTTCTGGCTCTCTTGCGGTCACCCCCACCACCACCACCGCCGGCGGACGGAGAGTCCCCCTGTCCGCAACCCTGCAGCCGACCGCTCACCGACTTCTGCTGGATATTTCTACGTGGGTACATGCACATTGGCGTCCTCCGGGTGCAAATATCCTGAGAGAGAGAGAGAGAGAGAGAGAGAGAGAGAGAGAGAGAGAGAGAGAGAGAGAGGGAAGGAGGACGTTCCCTCGCGAGTTTTTCATCTTTCGATGAGAAACTCGCAGCGGTCCCAACATTGTCAAGAATCTCTGATAGGGTTTCAGCGCGAATTAGCAGAGAGGCCTTCCTCGAGAGCAATAGGTGACCCTTTGACCCCGCGTGCTGAGCATACTTATGCAGCGGTCCACAGATATGTGGAATTATACATGAAGTGAGTTATACACTTGTGAATAGTTAGAAAAGGAAGAAATATTCTCCGCATGAATCGATCGACATCTTGCAGACGTCGAATCGTTGCGCGCGCGCGAGAGAGCTCAAAAGTCACGTTGGCCCTTGGCTCTACGCGTTCGGTCCGCGTAAAGTGCAATTCCCTAGCCTAACACGCCATAATGATGTTCGGGGAAATGATTTCATTGTTACTCGCGGGAAACCTCCATCTCCTGCGCGGAGGAGCGCGGCCCCCGCTTGCAGACGCCTATGCACAGGTACGTGTTTTCCAGCGGAGGAAACCTTCGCCCTTCTGCTCCCTCCAGCCGCCGCTTCCTCTCGCTCGCTCTCACGGCACGCGTCTCCTCTTTCCCTCAGCGCTGCTCCTCTGGTCCCCTCCGTGGCCTCTCGCTCCCTCTTTCGCCCGTTGCGCACGTCTTCGTCTGGCACGTCCCGGAGATCGTCTGGACGCGCGTCTCTTTGTCCGATACGATCCCCACCATCTTGCCCGAGTCTGTACCTATGCCGGCGCCGCGCCGAGCCATCATCATCATCGTCGGCCGGTGTATGTACCACACACGAACGTGACGACGCGATCGACTCGGCTCGAGCCGAGCCGAGTCGAGTCGGCGCCTGACGCATCTGCCACCCACACCCACTCTGCGAGACCACCCCTCGCCGATGGATCGCGCGCGCTGCATTGTCATCCACGTCCGACGACGCACTACCCTCCGCGGGAAAGAGGCGCTAGGCGAGTCCGCGGCTGCGATCCATCGATTTTCCACCTGATCTCCCTATCTCTAAAGCGGTTTACCCCCTCTCGCTCCCAGCGGCCGGTGTAATGGAATTACTCTGGGGTGGAGACGTGTTTTTGTGTTCTCGAAGAAATTCCGATGTTGCCAGACGCGATGTGCGTTCGTTAAGGTCATCTCAAGCTCATCGCGAGACGATCCGCATGGAGATTGATCCGACGAAGAAAAGAATTTCAGACGATCTCAACTCCTTAAGTTGTTAAAGACGGAGATGTCCGCGGAGAGAAAAGTGGCGCAAACCGTTGATGACGAAAATATCCATGCATTCTAAGAAAAATGTTTACAATGAAGCTATCATTAGTTTTGTCATTTTTATATTTGAAACTCTTCTTTCGAATTCGAAATCACCGGTTTAAAAAACGCTTGAGGACCAATTTTTATACTAATTGATAATAATTTAAAATCTTTTTTTGAATTTGAGAAATAGCGGCTTGAAGAAGTTCAATATTGCTTAACTCGATGTCTGCGCAAATTTAAGTTGCTGAATTTAAATTCGGGATCAAAATTGAACTGAACGACTTTTTCAATTTTCTTTCCGCCCTTTTGAAATTCGCAATTTCGACCTCGCGAATTTGAATTCAGTGACCCCGAAAACAAAAATATACTATTCCATTTGCTCTGTTACAAAATTTTTTTCTTTTTTTCGCGCGGATATTTCCGTCATTGACAGCTAAGAGGGTTTAAATGTGAGTTTCGATCGTGAATACCGTCGTAAATTCAGTGGGATGGAAATGAAAGCTCATTCGAAGTAATAGCGGTAACATCGCTACTGCAAGTCGCGAGAGCGAGTGTTTAGTTGAAAGTTGTTCAGTACTGTGAATTTAGATTATCTTCAAATCAGCTGGAGTAAAAGTAAGATAAATTGAGATAAAGTATAAAGTAGAAAGATACATTCTTCTTGGCACTTTGTTCCAATTATAAGTAAATCTCGATGCCATCTCGGTTTTAATGTCGTCTGATGCGAGCGACTAATGCGCAATGACGCAACGCGGAAACTATTTCAATGTTTTACACTTTTATAGGAATGTAGATCAAATTATCTGGGAAATGTCATTTTAGATAATTTTGTGAAGATAGCGCTTCAGCTTAAGAGATGCGGATGTGAGAATAATATACAAGGTGTATAAAAAGTACCGGAACGGTGAAATATCACAAAAACTAAGCATTTTAGAAAAAAATGTTTCAAATAAAAATTGTAGGGTTTCAAAAGATCTATTTATTGACATTATGAGTTTGACATTGGGTGGCGTCGCCAAAGTCAGGACAAGGTTATTTTGAATTTTTTAAATGGGATCCCCTATTTTTTATTACATATTCTTGTAGCCCTTCTTCAGACCTTTTTAAATCAATTTTCACGATTTAATACAATTTTTTCCATTTTGAGTAAGCAGTTTTGAGGTTATCGAGCTTTTTATGGTAAGATGTCCAGCCAGCGGCTGGAGCAATTTCGTGACTTGTATTTCAGACACATGTAATATTAAAAAGTAATACTAATGTACTAAATTTATAACAGCGCTAAAATTCACCTTCGAATTATTTTAAATCAATTTGCAATGAATTTGACTTGAAGTAGAACACATTACTTGTACATGATACGCTTTGTTTCGTACGGAAAAAATAAATGATTCTTCTTACTGATTTTCCTTTCTTTTATTGAATTATCGATTTTGTTATCTAATTAATACAAATTTCTGTTTATTGGATAAATCTTTTTGTTTCCTAGCTTATTCGTTAGACTTTACTTCTTCTTTTAGAGATTAACATTATTCTCAAACGCTTTTGTAAGAAGATGCTGTTTCAGGTTTTTATCATCGGTTAGTGCATTGTCAAACAATGAATGGTGAAAAATTTGAGCATTTGATACATTAATTGCGCTTTCAATTGCTAGTTTTCCTTTATGATCATCTTGCCTTAGCTGGCTGGATATTTCTTTGATTTTGGCTTGGCTGGCTGGATACTTCTTTGATCTTGCCTTACCTTGACCGCATACTTTCTTGATTTTGCTTTGGTTGGCTGAACATCTTATTATAAAAAGCTCGATAACTTCAAAACGGCTTACTCAAAGTGGAAAAAATTGTAGTGCTTTGAAAAGGTCTGAAAAAGGGTTACAAGAATATGTAATATGTGACAAAAAATAGGGGGTCCTATTTAAAAAATTCAAGGTGACCTTGTCCTGACCTTGGCGACGCTACCCAAGATCAAATTCATAATGTCAATAAGATTCATAATGTCAATAAGATTCATAATGTCAATAGATCTTTTGCAACCCTACAATTTTTATTTGAAACATTTTTTTCTAAAATGCTTAGTTTTTGTGATGTTCCATCGTCCCGGTACTTTTTATACATACCCTGTATATTTATATTATTCAAATAAAGAGATGAGTCGGCGTCAGAACTTTATCTGGCTGATTATTTATACATAATTTTATTTAGATAAGAATACACTCACAATACATTTTTTTTTATACGAATGAAGGTTCCTTCAGTTGGTTATAATGAGTATATTCCATTAACGATGGATTACGTTTTAGATTTACTCTTCGCTTTTGTATGGAAATATTCGCTCGACGATTCAAAGTGAAGAGGTTCGTACGAGTAAAAAAGTTATTCGGCTCTGTGACGATTTCGTCTATTTTCCGAATTTTGCTCGAAGAAACTTGGGGAGCATCAAAACTTAATCGATAATTCACTTTACTTATGAAAGATACAATTACAGAATCGTTAGAGATATATAGAGTGTCCGGAATCTTTTGAAAACAAATAATTCTGAAGATTAATCAGATCAAACTGCGAAGAAAAGTCAAGTAAAAATCGCAATTTTTTATAAAGTTATTAATTATTGAAGATGATCAAATCTAGAGGCTCTTTTAATTGTTAACTTGAAAATTTGCATACTTATTTGCAAAATGGTAAAAGATTTTTTTCTTCAGAATGACCTAACCTACAATTACATGACGGCTATTGTGCCTAGCGATAGGTTCAAGATTCAAAGTTCAATATATTCATATTTATCGCTAGACCAGATTATGATCAAAATTTCGAAAATTTTAAAACCAAAATTGGCATAACTTGACACATCTTGTCTACGAGCTTCACACGGAGGACCCCGCACCCAACATATGGATTTTCGTTCCCGACCAATTTTTCTAGAACTGACATCTGTTGTACTATATGACCGCCCGAGCAAAAATCTCCATGGAACCTAAATCTGAAAATTAATAATTATCGGAATACATAGAGGTGGAAAGTTTCGTTTTAGCCCTTATCATTGTCAGAAATCTGGCGGTAAATGGGATATGTTTATGTGTGTATATGTGCGCGTACGAGCGTGCGTGTGTGCGTGTGTGTGTGTATATATTCTAATTATTTATTGTTTATTTCCTTTTCCCTATTTTAATAATATTACTGTTTACAGATAATATTGTCCAAGTAATCTTTTGAAACCATCGTTTTTATGACTAATGCCGGTGTTTTTTTAAAAAAGTCGTTTTTAAGATTACTTCTCGATTGACATTTCGTAGTGAACAGCTTTTCACCAATCGTTTTACTGTTCGTGACGAATTATTGTCACGTATTCTCCAAAACAAGTCGTTTTCATGACTACTTCTCGAAACATGGTTGCAAGATACGAACACACGCACACACGCGGGCGGTCATATAGTACAACATATATCAGTTCCAGAAAAATTGGCCGGGAGCCAAAGTTCATATGTTGGGTGCGAGATCCTTTCGATGGGTCTAAAACGCATTTGTGCCCCTTTTAAACTCGTTTAACAAAATTAGCCTAAATTTCTTGCTTTGAAAGCTCCATTTTGCAATTTTTTTGTAAACTCACAATAATTCACAGTTTGCGCGACGAGGTTAGGTGAGTTCAAAACAATCGTCCTTTCCTCTTCCTCTCGTGGTTTGTTTTGAACGCAGACGCGCCAAATAGGATGACTTAAAATACGTAAAGACTTTCTGACTAACCTGATACAATCAGAAAGCGCTTTCGTAATAATTATTGAGACTAATTATGAGACGAGATGTTATTTGACAAATAAAAGGTGGCTCGTATAGTGGCACTATGGTTCACCGATAAGTCATATGAGACTCATGAAATTCCGGCACATAAAGTGTTAATAACATCACAGGTTCTGTCATAGCTTATCACAGAACCTTTTTTATCATTTATGACTCCTGTAAAGATCCAAATTGGTGTCCATAGAAGAATCTGTAAGTTCTTTTGAGCGCAACTCACTCGAAACGAATGGTGATTTACTCGAGAAGTGATAGGAGAGATACCGCTACTTGAAATCATAAGAATGAACGTTTAACTCAAACTTGGAATGAATTCTTCGTAAGTACACATTAACCTCTCACCTTGACACATAATTATTTTCTACTTGCGTAGGACATATGTATTTATTTCTCACCAAACTAAAGTTTCATTTTACACTCGTCGTTTTTAATTTGTGGTTATTTAATTAAATTTCCTTTCTTATTTTCTTTTAAATATTTTTGCATTCAGTAATCTGTATATTTTATCCCCTCGCCACAGCGCTCTTAGAAGATAAACCTTAGGATAACAATAAATAGAACTCTATTTATTTATCTATATATTTATATATATTATATATTTATATATTTAAGTCAACACTCAATGAAAACGAAAATATATCTCTGTTAATTTGATATTCTCGATACAGAAAATTCAAATGAGAGTCATGTCAGAATTTAAGCGTTAATTAGATGCTAATTTAATGCTGTATCTCCGATTTTACTCGATTTGAGCAGCTTCATAAGAATTTGCATTTAAAAATATGCATGCGGTTAAAGTTTCTTTGTTGAAAAAAATAAATGAAAAAATAAATTTAGCGGAATTGAGTTATTGTAAAAAACTGTGTAACTGTAAAAAAGGCCAAAAAGTTCCAAACAAAGTGGAGAATTGCTGAGAATAAATATTGATTTCTGAAATGATTTTTAGCTACTCTGACAAGCCATATGTAATCCAAAAATAATAAAAAAAATATAATACGAAACAAAAATTTCTCTATAAGTGATTTGTATAATGTGAACTAATTTCCTGAATTAAAATTGCTACTTAAACATATTTTTAGAATTAAAAAATTCAGAAAAATTGAGAAATTTAGATTGAAAAATCTAGGAATCTTCGAAGGAGAAAATGGCTGGCTAAGATAAAGAAAATATCCAGTCAGCAACATGGAAATCTCCGTCAATCCACCGTTCGAGCGGATTGTAACAGTCACCGTCTTGTCATCCGAAGCAGTCGTCCGACACAAAGAGATCGGACACACCGTTTGCCACGGTACTTCCTCCGCAACTTCCTGACGCACGCACCACGAGGCGCACGTGCCGCAACAGCCGGCGACGACGACGTCGCCGCCGGCGCTCGTATTCGTGCGCACTCGCACTAAGAAAAAGACTTCTGTTGTCATAATAAATTAACTGTTTCATAATTGTATGGGGAACAAATTAAACAGTTACCGCAACAAATCACTTTTCGTTATTTGTAATTTTAACAAATATACATCGCTGGAGATGCAAATCATATGCTTGTTGGATGTACAACCTTTAATAAAAAGAAGAGCAAAGTCGTAATATACACGATGTCGAGGGTTTTTTTGGAAACGAAGATTAATCAGATCAAATTGAGAAGAAAAGTCACGTACCATTTTGCAAAAATCGTAATAATTGTTAAGTTATTAATAATTGAAAATGACCACATTTAGAAGCTTTTTAATTGATAACTTGAAAATCTGTGTACTTATTTGCAAAATGGTAAAGGACTTTTTCGTTCAGAATGATCTAACTTACAATTATATGGCGGCTATCGCGGCTAGCGACAGGTTCAAGATTTAAGTTTCAAAGCTCAATATACTCATATTTATCGCTAGATACAATAGTTGTCATATAATTGTAAGTTAAGTCATTTTGAACAAAAAAGTTCTTTACCATTCTGAACAAAAAAGTTCTTTACCATTTTGCAAATAAGTACGCAAATTTTCAAGTTATCAATTAAAGGAGCTTCTAGATGTGGTCATGTTTAATCATTAATAACTTAATAACTATTGTGATTTTTGCAAATGGTACATGACTTTTCTTCTCAGTTTGATCTGATTAATCTTTACAATTTTTCGTTTCTCGGACACCCTGTAGATAAAAGCATCTTTTAAAGTAATTTATAAGCTTTTTTAAGTGCCTGACTTTTTTCTAGAAATAATTTGCACTAATTCACGTCTTACTAATGGTTTTTAGGATCGCTGATTATGAATCTGTAGTCAAAATTTCAAAATTCAAAATAGCGAATCCAATATGGCGAACCAAAAGGTAAAATTTTCTTGGATTTGAATAAAATTCATATTCCAGAGATTTTTAGGGTCGCTGATTATGAATCTGTAGTCAAAATTCCAAAGTTAAAAATGACGAATTCAATATGCATAGCGTGCAAAGTTCCACTTTATTCCATTCCGTGCTTCAAAAAATTCCACAAAATGTGAATAAAATTGAATCGACCTTTTTTATTTACATTTTGTCAACGATATTAAATATGACTATATTGAATTTGAAAATTTTGACTTCAAATTCGTTATCAGCGACTCAAAAAACCTCTGAAAAATGAGTTTCACTCAAATCCAAAAAAATTTCACATTTTGATTCGCCATATTGAATCCGCTATTTTCAAATTAAGTAACAATTTTGTTTCATATAGCCCTTACGTTGACCTCCAAAATGAGCCCAGGAAGAACTTGCTATCTTAATTTTTGTGAAATATATATATATATATATTTTTTTTTCACTTTTATCCTATTTTACGAGTATTTGACGAGATATGCAGATTGGAGGATGAAACTAACAAGGGTCTCCTAAAGGGCGTTGATTTTTGTGTGAAGAGTCTTATTTTTCCTCCTTAAAATCAGCTCAAGAAGAAGTCGCTATCTTTATTTTTGTGGGAGATATGAATGTTGGAATTTCTGGGACATATATGTCCCATTAGGTACGAAAGAGTTAAGTAGGTGCGGATTACTTTTACAGACTCTTTTATTGATAAAAGTAATAGTAAAAGTTTACAGTACAAGCCTTTAAATGTATATCCTCTTTAACTTTACGTAACCTTATCTAATAGTTTACTAATTTTATGTAATATGTCGTACTAAAAATAAAGATTGATGCAATAATGCGTTGCTCTATTTCTTTCCCCGAATTCTTGCAAAATACACGCACACAGGATTATTATTTCGTTAACCTATCTCTACCAATGTTTGATTAAATGTAATGGAGCTACATTTGAATTATCTGATAATTATGATACGCGCTAGTGTAGCATAATGTGCTTTCATCAAGTATTCTACATATTTTGCTATACATTATACGTTATTGGTGATGAAGAATTGATACAACTGATTTGCTTATACACAATTTCTAACCTTTACTCGTATTCTGTATCGCCAACAAATAAACAATTTATAATTTGTCGGATCAACATAGCAATACCATTTGTTCCTGTTATAAAATTGTTGGTTAGAGCAACAAATCATAAGTAACAAATCATTCGTTACCACAACGGGGTCATTTGCCGTCTCACATTAACGAACCATCTGTTGCGGTTACTTATTTCGTTAACCGAATTTTTCTCACTGCGGGAAAATCGACAATAGCGCGGTACTCGAGCCGCGCGAAGAGACCTACCGCTAACATGGCAATTTCACCGATAAGATGCAAGGTCAGCGGCATCGGACGGATGACCGAGCGTTAAAATTTCATAGATAGCGTACGCGCTCGAACTCGCGTAGCGTCGAGACGCGCGATGCGCCATTTACAATCCCGATAAAGTCGCAGGAAAGAAAGAGAGAGAGAGCGAGAGAGAGAGAGAGAGAGAGAGAGAGAGAGAGAGAGAGAGAGAGAGAGAGAGAGAGAGAGGACACACGTTTCATATGGAATTCGTAAGAGCTTCTGTTATTAGCCTGGCGTGTTTCGTGATCGCCTCAGTCTCCGTGGCAAATGCATGCGCATTTGTCAACGGAGAGACACATTTGAAAGTAATCAGCTCCGCTCGCTGAAAATTTAACATAAGGATTTTCATATTCGCACTCTCTCTCTCTCTCTCTCTCTCTCTCTCTCTCTCTCTCTCTCTCTCTCTCTCTCTCTCTTTCTTTCTGTCTCTCCGGAGAGTGTGCGCGATGTCGGACCGAAATCTTGTCTCATATATTCCCGACCTAGAGAACCGCGAGACAGAGTGGGAAAAGATGCTCTCGATCGCGAGTTTCCTCTCCCTTCTGCTCCCCCTTCTGCTCTCGCATACTTCTTCCAGAGAAGTGCGCTCGACTTATCGCGTCTGTCTAAATTACCGCATATGACTCGAGCTCATTAGCCTGCAAATGCCTCTCTCTAACTCCATTAAACTTGCACGGCAAACTTGCCGGGACGGGGAAGAGAGGAACATTCTCTACGGCGAGCGATAGTAAAAATTCGGCCATGAGAGCGAACGTTTTGCTGGAACTTAGGGTGGACTTTTGGCCCGTACGATGGAACGTTTCGATCGACCGGAATGAATTCGTTCTAGTGACGATGGAGAACGCGCTTTGTTGCGACACGGTTTAGGCAATAAATCTTCGTCGAGCTATCGACGGCCGATCGGTACATTAATCGCTTATGTTGGAAGCTGAAACGTCGGTGTAGCAGCTGCGACGGAGGAGTCAAGAGGAACACCGGAATTTTTCATGACTCTTATCTATCAGATAAAAGCGCCATAAAGGGCTAATGTTTACACTGGGTAATTTGCCGCGTCCTTTATTTCATTGTGTCTAAATCTTGGTCGTTTTATGATCAAGAGATTCGTTCTTTAACCCTTCGCGTTGGCATTTAATCGATGATCGTGCGGGACATACTACGCATATGTTTATGTCGACGCTTAGGGAGAACAAAAGCATACGTTACATTATACGTGCCTGGGACGCGCTGGACGATTTTGGTTCGTAAACAATAGGACGTCTGGGAGACGTCATTGCAGCGCAGGTTGGCTTCGAACGGCAGGGTAAACTTAGATAAGATGGCCATAGTTCTTTTCTTTTTATTAGGTGTGTGAATTAATTCGGTCCATCTGGCGGTCAATTGCTGTACTATGTAATTTTCTAACTTTTAATATCTGCAAAAGGCTTTATTTTTTAGTTTTGATATCTGGCAATAATATTCAGTTGATAAACGTTTGGGTTTGTAACAATAATATCGTGTTTATCTGATTTGAAAATGTCGAAATTCGAGTCAAAAAAGCATCATTTCCGGCAAGTTCTCATTTTCTATTTTCATTTGAAGAAAACAGCCGCTGAAGCTCATCGAATGCTCGTAGAAGCTTATGGTGAAAGTGCTCCCACCGATAAATCATGCAGAGAATGGTTTCGATGTTTCAAAAGTGATGATTTCGGTGTCGATGACAAATCTCGTCCAGGTCAGCCGAAGAAGTTCGAGGATGAGGAATTGCAAGCGCTAATCGATGAAGATCCGCTGTCAATCGCAACACGAGCTCGCGCAATTGTTGAATGTTGATCGATCAACAATTTCTGTGCGTTTGGCAGCCATAGGAAAGATTTACAAAGAAGAAAAATGGATGCCATACGAACTGAAAGAAGGAGACACCGAGAGGCGAAAAGCCATGTCTGAAATCTTGCTTGCCAGGCAAAAAAGAAAAGGTTTTTTGCATCGTACTGTGACTGGAGACGAAAAATGGATATGTTTCGATAATCCCAAACAAAGGAAATCCATTAGCGACTCAGGAAAACCATCCACATCGATACCAAAGCGGAATATTCATGGCAAGAAAATAATGTCAGCTCTGTACTAGATTTGTAAATATGAAACCGGAATTTGCCCATAGATGGCCCTAGCTGTCAATGTAGTTACCGTCAAACCGCGTCATTGGCGCCATTTCCATTTGTTGACATCTGACAAAGATTTTCAACTCACAATAATACAAGTTTTATACAACAGCATAGTTTGTAATAGCGTTGAACATATCGAATTTTGTGCCTGGAAGCTACGATTTGCGGACAGCATTGATTTTCTGTTACCATTTGAAGAAAACTGCAGAATTGCATCGAATGCTTGTCGAAGCTTACGGTGAGCATGCTCTTGGGAAATCACAGTGCTTTGAGTGGTTTAAAAAATTCAAATGTGGCGATTTTGACGTGAGAAACGAAGAACGTGGAAGACCACCGAAAAAGTTTGAAGACAGCGAATTGCAAGCATTGTTGGATGAGGATGACGCTCAAACGCAACAACAACTCGCGGATCAATTAAATGTGACACGAGAAGCCGTTTCCACACGTTTGAAAGCCATGGGAAAGATCCAGAAGATGGCAAAATGGGTTCCACATGAACTGAATGAAAGACAGCAGGAAAACCGAAAAACCACTTGCGAAATGCTGCTCGCCAGATACAAAAGAAAGTCATTTCTCCATCGAATTATGACTGGCGATGAAAAGTGGATATATTTTGAGAATTCTAAGCGTAAAAGATCAAGGGTAACTCCAGGTGAACCATCGACATCGACTGCAAGGCCAAATCGCTATGGACGGAAGACAATGCTTTGTATTTGGTGGGATCAGAAGGGTGTGATCTATTATGAGCTGCTAAAACCTGGCGAAACCGTTAATACTGAACGCTACCGACAACAAATGATCGATTTGAATCAAGCTTTGCGTGAAAAACGACCAGAATATCAAAAAAGGCAACACAAAGTGATTTTGCTTCATGATAATGCACCATCACACACAGCAAAACTGGTGAAGGAAACGATTGAGGCGTTTAGTTGGGAAATACTTTCGCATGCGGCTTACTCAGCAGACTTGGCTCCGTCCGATTACTACTTATTTGCATCGATGGGACACGCACTTGCTAAGCAGCGCTTCACTTCTTACAAAAATGTACGAAAATAGTTCGATGACTGGTTTGCCTCAAAAGAGCAACAGTTTTTTTAGCGTGGCATCCACAAATTGTCAGACAGGTGGGAAGAATGTATAGTTAGCGATGGGCAATACTTCGAATAAAATATTTTTTATCATTTTCATACAATAAACGTGTATTTTCTATACAAAAATTCCGGTTTCATGTTTACATACCTGATATATGGTGGGGTCAGAAGGGTGTAGGGTATCATGAACTATTAAAACAGAGCCAAACCATCACTGCCGAACTTTACCAACAACAAATGATCCGTTCAAACAACGTATTGAAAAATAAGCGGCTGGAATATGCAAAGAGACACGACAAAGTGATCTTCCAGCACGATAACGCTCGGCCACATGTTGGAAAGATTGTGAAGGCCACCTTGGAAGCACTTAGCTGAGACGTTTTACCTCACTCGCCGTATCCACCAGACATTTCTCCATCCGATTGTCACTTGTTCAGATCGATGGCACACGGGCTTTCGGACCAGCACTTCAACAATTATGAAGAAATAGAGAAATGGCTCAATGAATGGATCGCTTCGAAGGACGAGTCGTTTTTCCGTCACGGAATGCAATAACTGCCAGACAGATGGGAAAAAATAATAGCAAGTGATGGCAAATACTTTAATTAGTGTACTTTTTCATAGTTTGTCATACTAAAGTCTTTTTTGGAAGAAAAAACGGACCGAATTAATTCACACACCTAATATTTTAATGTTAAGGTCATACTTTCGTTTCTGTTACTTTTTAATAGCGCTTGCTTTACTGAAGCTTAAAGTATTTGATATCGTTGAAGTTAAGGAGAAAATATTTGATAATAATTTCATATTATCCAAATATTAAAACATTAGCATTGGCTATCTTAGCGGTTTGACTTTTGAGGAAAAGATGACCTTATCATTTTGGGACGGTCGATCATTATATAATATTTTGTAAAATAATGAAAAACTTATAACTTTACACATACATATTTACTCTGTTTTATAATACTGAACATACAGGCTGTCCGGGATCTTCTGGGAACGAAAAATTGTGAAGATTAATCGGGTCAACCTGAGAAGTAAAGTTAAGTACCATTTTGCAAAAATTGCAATAGTTATTAGATTATTAGATGATTGGAAACAACCACATCTAAAGGCTCTTTTAATTGATAACTTGAAAATTTGCGTATTTGCAAAATGATAAAGGACTTTTTATTCAGAACGACCTAATCTACGGCTAATATGACGGCTATTGTGTCTAGCGATAGATATGAATATATTGAACTCTAAACTTTGAATTTTGAACTTGTCGCTAGGCACGATAGCTGTCATATTAGCTGTAGATTAGGTCGTTCTGAACAAAAAAGTCTATCATTTAAGTTTACAATTACAAAGTTACAAAGTTTACTATTTTTCAAATAAGTATGTAAATTTTCAAATTATCAATCAAAAGAACATTTAGATGTGGTCATTTTCAATCATTAATAATTTCATAACTATTGCGACTTCTGCAAACTGGTACTTGACTTTTTTTCAGCTTGATTGATTATCTTCACAATTTTTCGTTTTCAGAAATCCCAGACACTCTGTATATTTCATAATATGCAAACGGAAAGCTATCAATGGTAGTATCGGCGATAATCGGCGAGTTATCGATGGAAATATTACAAGTTATCGATAGTTCTCCGTCTACAATACTGATGCTAATGTACGTCAATTGCGTTGGCCAACTTACCCTGAAAAAGTAGCCTGTCGTACAAAAACTGTGAGGAAGAAACGACCATAATATTTAAAAAATAGTGAAAACTGAAATAAAAATTATATCACATTATAATTGAAAGATACTTTTGTTATGTATCAAACGTTGATCACGATAGCTTAATCGTAATTTATTCGACGTTGTAACGATTTTTAATGAACACACGAGAAACTTTATAGACAATTGAAAGTAAAAGCATGATATACTATTCACAATATAATCATTTCGTATAGTGTATGCGCATAAACTACTGTAACTATCAATTATCTTTGAGAATGACTACAAAAAAACACTACTTGGCTATTATTGAAGAGATCACAATTTATGGCCATCATACCCGAGTTTACCCTAATATCCTCTCGACGACTCAGAATTCACGCACTGCGTAGTATTCACTGATTTTCAAGAAAATATTTGTACGTTATTATTTCATGTTATATCTCGGTAAGTTTGACCAGTAAGGGTGAGATTTCGATACACAACTTTGTCACGCATTATCAGCTTTGTATGTTCGCGGCGAAAGCATTAACAACTTCCATGTGCGATGTCTGCGCTTGAAACCTAAATATGTTATTTTCTTTCACCATTTTCTTGTCCACTCGCACTTTCCTCAAAGATTTTCTCTTGAGACTGAAGAATGAATATGATATATTCCACCCTTGCATTCTCGAGTCGACAATATTGTCACTATCGCTTAGGGGATAAAGTTTAATAATAATAATAGCAATAATAATAATCTTTATTCTTTAATCTCTAAAGTTTCCTCTTATTACGAGTGAGGCTTCCCTTCATGAAATTTAGAGCGTACTGCGCGCGCGCATTAAAACCACGTCCGAGAACCATGACGTCACTTTTGTCTCGGGCAACGGAAACCAATGGCAGAAAAACGGGGATTTTAGGACAGTTCGAAAATGTCAAAGGAACGCCTGTCTATGCTAATTCGAGATACCTGGACCGTGACTCTGCAGGAAGATTGATCTAGTGACCAGATGCTGTGGAAGAAGCTAAAAAGTCTGGCTGATTCGACCCTTACCCCATTGTTCGGACCTGAGTCTGTTTGAAGTCATGTTAGCTGCAAAGATCAGCGAAAAAACGGCTGCGGAGCAGTTAACTTTCAACCGTTCTCTTTGTCCTGTTTGAGAAAAGTGTACGTGATCACAACCCTCCTCCCCTCCACCTCCGGCGACCAGTTGATCTTCCTAATGTACACCTCAGGTAAAAAGGGCGAGATAGCTTTCGGACGGATGACCTGGCTCTCACGTAGAGTGATTTATACTTATTTATAAGGGTTAGACTTTGCATGTGTATAACCGCTCTATATAACTATGTTATTATATAAATTATGTTACATATATAAATTAAAAAATAAAAAAAATATTATATACAGGCTGTCCGGGATCTTTTGAAAACGACAAATTGTGGAGATTAATCAGATCAAATTGAGAAGAAAAGTCAATAGATTTTAATTAATAATCTGAAAATTTACATGTGTATTTGCAAAATGGTAAAGGATTGTTTTGTTCGGAATGACCTAACCTACAATTATACGACGGCTTATATTGTGCCTAGCAACAGGTTCAAGATTTAGGATTCAAAATTCAATAGATTCATATCTATCGCTAGGCACAATAGCCGTCATATAATTGTAGGTTAGATTATTCTGAACAAAGAAGTCTTTTACCATTTCGGAAATAAGTATCCAAATTTTCAAGTTATCAATTAAAGAATCTTCTAGATGTGGTTATTTTCATTCATTGATAACTATTGCGATTTTTGCAAAGTGATACTTAACTTTTCTGCTCAGTTTGATTTGATTAATCTTCACAATTTTTCGTTTCCAAAAGATCCCGGGCACCCCATATATACATCAATTATATAAATTAGATAAATATAAACATATAAATTATTTAAATATAAATTCTTTTACAAGATAACTGATGAAGATGATAATGAGTAATTCGGATATGTCAGTAGTATTCTTCTCCGTGTATCTTTTCTATCAAAGAAATAAGCTATTCTCGATCTAACTTTGGCCGCAATCTTTAAACGAAAATAATATATTAATGTTCACGCGGATATAACCTGGGGTGCAACTAACTGAAAAAATACGAGTTCTAAATTGACTATAACAACAAAGACCTCAGAAAGAAAATCGATTGTCTTTGAAGCTTTAGTTATTTGTCGGAATTTCGCCGAACCTCAAACTTGCTTTCAATTTTACTGCCTATATTTCGAAAAATACGTAACATTATTTTGCTGTAACATTATTTTATATTCTTATATTTATAGTTCCTCCTTATAGTTTAATAAGTCTCACAATAATTCAAAACGTTTATATGTATTTAATAAGATATACATGCAAGTTCAATAATAAAAAAATATAAGACAAAAAGGAAGGAATGACATAAAATAAATAATTAGAAAGTTCAATTTCCATCCAAGTGTTGCGTCATTACAATCGTAATTTAATTAATTTATACAATTTGAATTCTATGCTACTTTATACGACATGTTTTGAAGAGACAACTCACGCAATTCTATTTTGCCAGTTCCACTTGCAGCTAATTCGCAAGATGATTGGCTGCAATATAAAATGATAAGGCGTTTTCTCAAGGCGTTGGAACTCTTCGGACTTCAACAAAATCAACCAATACGAAGAGCTCAGATCTTACTAAAGAGCTTAGTAGTAGTAAAATGGCTGATTTCAGCCATAACTGCTACGACTCGGCTCTAGCTATGTCGACAGGTAAGGTATAACACAAAACAGGCCCATATACATATACACACACACATACCCTTGCTCTCTAAAACATATTTTTTAAAACATTTTTACTGGTTTTTTCTCGTTTTATATTAAAATAAAACATAACAAATAAAACATAAAATATAACACGTAAAATATTGCGGGTGTACAAGGTGTCTCGACTTAAATGTAGCAACGCTCGTGTGCTTAAAAAGGGAAACTGAAAAGGAAAGTCCTCTAACATTTTACAACCACGCTGGTTTTTGCGATATTTTGCAAGAAAACGAGCTAGAATCAGTGCGCGTGATGCGACGGACGAGTTTTGTCTTAAATCACATCATTTATTATGTTTCAACGTTGAGAATCTGTGCTGTGGAGAAGTGCCAAAAAATTCCTAAGCTGGGACAAAGCAAACAAAGAAGTGGCTTTAGACAGAAGTCGCATAAGATTTTACTATGAACTCTTCGACTGATGTTCTCTTCTGGGTTGACATTTGAAAACTTTGAAAAGGTTAAATATCTTAAACGACATGCTGTAACAACGAGCAGCGGGAAGTGCAGGCTAATATCACGATTGCAAATCATTCCGTCTAGAAGCTGTGTTGGATTTGAAAAAGGACCGAGAGATTCTCGTGCAACGGTCAAACAAAAAAGTAGAAAGCAACAAGTTGTCGTATGAAACATACGGAGACTAATATTTTCTAGTGAGCTGATATCTCAAAACTTAAAAGACATTGCTCACAGCTGGTCACGAAGATGTTTTCACTCCACAGTTTCCAAGCATTTAGAAGAAGACCGACAAATTCTTGTGCAACAGTCAAACAAAAGATTGTACACGCCGACGAAATTTGAAGAACGTTAAGTAGTCGCAATTAGCTGCGTCGCAATTCAGCAGAGAAAATTGTTTTACAACAGTTATAAAATTCGCGAACTTGATCGATCGGGTATGTTTTTAAATTTAGTCACGATTGAAAGCATACCGAAACTGTTTATGAATTATACGACAATTATAGAACAACTTCTTCTGCCGTTTGACAGAAAAGTAATCGGTCATGACAGCAGCTGAAATAACAGCATAGCGTAAATCTTGGGGCCTTTTGTTATATTCTCATCTAACAAATGAGAATATAATAAAGATACTTTACTTTGATTTTTCCTAAATCCCCTGTGACAGTTGCGACATGGAATATTATTAGTCAAATATTGTTACTTCAGCTCCTGTCATAACCGATTACTGTGCAAGCTCATGAGCTTGATGTGATTTTATCTTGATCGGAACAAAATCTATGAAAGCTGTTTTCCAAACCGATACAATTGGTTAACCGACTGAAGGTCGCAACACTCTTTCGCCTCATAATATATTCCGTGTGTAATAAAATTTGTTTTTTAGTAATCCTCGAGAAATCAATTTCCCCTTCCGATACGTCACCAAACTCATCGGAGACATACAGAGAGTCTGAGATCTTTTGGAAATGAAAAATTGTGAAGATTAGTCAGATCAAACTAAAAAGAAAAGTCATGTAGCATTTTGCAAAAATCGCAATAGTTATTCAGTTATTAATGATTGAAAATGACTACATCTGGAGGCTCTTTTAATTGAAAATTTGCAAATTTATTTACAAGATGGTAAAGGACTTTTTTATTCAAATTGACCTAACTTATAATTATATGACGGTCATATAATTATATGACGGCTACTGCGCCTAGCGACAGGTTCAAAATTTAGGGTTCAAAGTTCAATATGCTCATATCAATCGCTAGACACAATAATCATCATATAATTATAGGTTAGGTTATTCTGAATAAAGAAGTCTTTTACCATTTCGCAAATAAGTACGCAAATTTTTAAGTTATCAATTAAAAGAGCCTCCAAAGGTGGTCATTTTCAATCATTAATAACTTAATAACTGTTGCGATTTTTGTAAAATGGTACATTATTTTTCTTCTCAGATTGATCTGATTAATCTTCACAATTTTTCGTTTCCAAAAGATCCTGGACATTCTGTATATTCAAAGCTTCGATAGAATCTCATGGTTAATGTTGAAATTCGAACTTTCAACTAATTCGATAATCTCAGATCTTCGAATTCTAATCGAAGGTTCGAAATACCGGAATTTTAAGAATCAATTTTCTACTTATTCAATCGTATGATTTGCGAGTCGCTGAAGTCTCGAATATTTAAACGAGTGCGAGTGCTCGAGTCTTCGAATAATTACACTTCAAAGTTTCATTAGTTGGATATAACGCCTGAAAATTTTGGAAAGTTAAAATTTGGAAGATGTATATTTTAGCCTTAATAACAAACCATTCGAACTTCCAATGAAACTTTCAATGGAAATTCACTCAGATTTAGGAAGTTCATTGGCATTTCCAAAATATCCTCTTTTGAGTATCGGCATTGATAGTTTTCCGCTTGCATATCATAAAATATACAGGGTGTTCGGAATCTTTTGAAAACGAAAAATTGCGAAGATTAATCAGATGAAACTAAGAAAAGTCATGTGCCATTTTGCAAAAATCGCAATAGCTATTAAGTTATTAATGATTGAAAATGACCACATCTAGAAGTTCTTTTAATTAATAACCTGGGAATTTGCGCACTTGTTTACAAAATGGTACATAATTTTTCTGCTTAGTTTGATCTAATTAATCTTCACAATTTTTCGTTTTCAAAAGATCCCGGATACTTTGTATATATTACAAAACAAAATGTGATATTATAATAAAGTATAATATTTTAATATTTTAATAAAATTTATTAAAACATTACAACATTCAATTTATTCCGCAATTTCTAATCAATAATTTCCTAACAATTTCATAAAGTACTTCGTACACTAATCTATATAATCATATAACCAGCTCTCTCTTCCAAAATAATTACTGATAATTGAAATTGAAAATAACTATTAAATTAGTTATTTGCTACCAAAAAAATGTAACTAAGTTAAGTTAGAGTTGCAGATGGAGAAAAAGAAACGAAGTTAATTTAGTTATCTAAAAAAAAAAAGAAAAAGAAATAACCGTAACTGTAACTTCGTTATAAATAACGAGGGTTGCTTGTCAACCCTGCATTGTACACAGATTTGCGAGATCTTCCAAATCCGCATTTTCGATGTTGAAAATCCGAGAAACATCGAGTAAAAGACGTGAAAGCCGATGCGCTTCTATCACGAACCGATCAAACAGCCGCCCGTGAGACAGGCGATAATGATACTCCAGTCTTATCAGTCACTCACGAGGACACGGGGAATTTTTTCCCAAGTCTCTCCGATGAGTCTCCTTCGGGAGAGAGGTTGGGAGAAAGGTGCGCGCGGTGATGCTGCAACGTCAATAGCTTCTTTGCTCCGTAAAACTCCGTTGCCGATAAGTGACGGGCGCGCTCGCGCGCGATTAGATCGCTCTTGTTTGCTTCTCCGAGTCCTCGCCCATGTTTGTACGATGATGTCACCGGTTGGTCCATCCGGTGCAGATTAGGTCAAAGTCTCGCCTTCCTGATAAAAATCCTCTTTGCAGCTTGCGATCAGTTTTGCATCGGTCAAATTGGTGTGCATGTATATATGCATAATTACATGTAACATAACCTAACGAAACGATGTCCACAGTTTGCGCATGCGCGTGCACACGCGCGCGACGTCACCAGATGACCAGGTGGTTCATTTGGTGCAGATGAAGTTCGAGTCCCCATCACACAAATTCGTACATTTGTAGCTTACAATTATCTTCCCACCGGTATGTATATGCGATACAAACCGATGTGTATATGCGTATATACTGGATGGGCTATTTTAACGTATTCGTGCTAAGGCTTTTTTCCTATGAATTGTTTTCTTTGAAATGTTTTTTTTTATCGTGAGTCCGCTGTCTGGCACAGAAAAAACGAGGCTGTGCTTGTATCTCTTTTTATTTAAGAAATTAAGGAAATCAAGTATGACCTTCAAAATTCCCTTTTCTGACTGGATACACAGCAGCATACGATACCATCAACGTTCAAAGCAATTGAAAGGACCTCCGTGATTCTTGCTTTCACATCTTTACGCAGCTTCTCGCGGCTGCTTCTTTCTTTCACCCTCTTTCTTCCTTTTTCTCGAGCTCCAGTGCAAGCGACGCGACAACGAAGTGGAAAAGATAACAAATCACAGCAGTATTACCTTGAAGTCTTGATGAAATTGCGCGAACGCGTAAAAAGAAAACGACTAGAATTGTGGAGAAACGGTTGGATTCTGCGTCTAGCAACGTATCAGCTCATCATGCTTTGTCCATGAAGCAGTTTTTAGCTAATCACAATATCACTGTGCTTGACCACTCACTCTATTTGCCAGACTTGGTTCCCTGCGACTTCTACCACTTCCCAAAGATCAAGTCAGTGTTCAAGGGAACCCGTTTCTTATTGGTAGAAAATGTGAGAACAAAAACGATGGAGATCCTTAACAGCCTTTCAGAAACTTACCTGCAGAATTACTTTGAACGATGGCAGCATTATGTATCGATTTGGAAGGGAACTACTTTGAAGGAAATCGTAATTTTTCTCAATTTGTTCAATAAAAAGAGATGCAAGCACAGTCTTGTTTTTTTTTCTGTGTCAGACCTCGTGTATACGTGAAAATAGCAAACAACCGGTGTTTCAGAAAGGTCTCGACGTGACCTATGCAAAAGTGCAAATGAATATGCATAGTCCGGTTTAAAAGAATTGATGACGTTCAGCTGACCTTGGAAATGCCGCTCAAGATCAAACTGATAGCGGCGTTACACTTTTCGCTTGGCATGAAACAACTCTCATCCGAGAAAAACTTTCTCCTCAAAAATTGTGTAAGCAGAGAAATATCGCACGGGGGAGGGAGGGGGGGGGAAGCGTTAGAGTGACGCACCTTATTCGTGATATGTAGCTGGCGCGTAGAAACAATGTCGATAGCACTCGCACGTATTCACACGATGGTCCATGTGGTCCAGATTAGATTACGGCCCGCAATCGTGTCATCTACCAGCGCGGCTTTCGACAGATATACTCAAACGACGGCAAACAACTCGCGTCAAAGAAGAGCGCGTAACGCCTATCTCCCTGCCGCTCGATGACGCATCCGCATGATGAACCATTCGCGAGCATCCCCTCCGACACTGTTTGCAACGAGGGATTTTTAATCCCGTTCATACGCAGAGGACGCTCCACTGAGGCTTTATGTAAGTCTCTATGGGCATATCGTCTGATTAAAAATTATATTCTCGAGATTCTTTCAAGTGACATTTCTTGAAAAGCGGAGGGAGTTGAATCATATGGAATGAATTCTTCCATTCTGAGTCGTCGAGAGAATACTTTTACTCGATATTGAACATTCCCTTTTACGATCCAAGGCTGCGAAACCGTCGCTCATTTGGTAAGCGATTTTATATCAGAGGAAATTTTTAAGGACTTTAGGTATTTTTCAAGAAAATTCTTCGGGACAATTGAAGAAAATTGATCGACGTCACTTTCTCAGTCACGACGAGAAACGTTTTACACAGTTATGGTTTATATATTTTTTACAGTGTGGATATTTTTTGCAGGGTTGGGAAAGTTACTTTGTAAAAGTATCTAGTTACAGTTATAGTCTTCTTCACTGAAAAAGTAACTAGTTACAGTTATAAGTTACTGACCTTCAAAAATAACATGTTACAGTTACAGTTATTTAGAAAGTAACGAATCGTTACTTTTCAATTACTTTTTTACAATAATTGTGCTATTATTTTAAATTTTATAATTGTGTAAATTCCTTCAATTTCATACAAAAGTAGTTTGTTGATTATATTCCTCATATTGTATATAATTTTTACAAATCAGATTCATTAATTTAAATAAGCAATTCATATTTATTCTTTAAGACTGTTAATAACAATTATAAGAAAGTGAATGAATCTGATGAGAATAATAAGTACTAAAAATACTAAAAATAATCTTAACATCAAAAATTAGATTTTTCCATTAAAAAAATATATTAATATTTTATAAATAAAGACTTACACTCATATGTTCTTAAATTACGCTATTAAATTATATTCTCAAATTTGCAGTTAAAATTCTGCATGAACTTGCATTAATAATTTTTTTGCCAGCGCATATTTTGCAAAGAAATGTCCAGTTCTCATTTCCAAATTTTTACTGTAACTCAAATATTTCTGCATATGCTGGCCATAGCATTTTACGATCCTTTTCCGGAAATTGAGATGTTTTATTCGTTGTTTGAATTTTTTATACAACTGAAACCACGCACTTCACGGTTCATCTGCTAAACGCAGATTATGTTAACAAATAAGGACTAGCGACGCGCGATGGAAATATTCAATAGGTATACAATTTTTTTGAAAGAAATACAGGTTGCGTTCGGAGAGGAGACTATCAGCGCTATTGCGTCATTTTATCCTTATTTTGCATCTAATGAACGATAAAGATAAATGATGCAATTGCGCGTTTTCCAAATGCAGCCAGAATAACTGTATGCTTGTTGAATATCAAGCATCACACGTCGCGTTATCGTGCTGGTCTGTCAGAAACTTAAATTTTAAATATATAAAGTAACGATTAAAGTAACAATTAAATTAGTTACTAGTTATCAAATAAAGTAACTAAGTTAAGTCACAGTTACAGATGGAAAAAACGGAACGAAGTTGAGTTATAGTTACCAAAACAAAAAATAACTGTAACTTACGAGTAACGAGTTACTCCCCAACCTTGATTTTTTGTCTGTGAATATCCTACGTCCCGCGAAGTTTCTTCGCCAGATATGAAAGAGACGTTGACAAAGACATCGGCGATTAAAGCGTGCACGAGGAGACACAGCTAGGTTCGAATCCATAGAGAACATTCAGCCGAGACTCATGAGGTATCTTCATATCTCACGTCGAGATAATGCTGTATCTCGCTATCTCGCGATCGCTCGAAAGGGATAGTCAGCACTCCTCCGCCTATCAGAACTGATGAATTAGATTAAAACACGGTACTTCCCGTAGAACCCGCGGAAAAAAGTCTCTCGAGTGCAGGCTCGCGCCGCATAACGCAACGTCGCGCGCGTGCAGCTCTTCATTAATGTCAACTCTCGGTAGATTACAGCACCGTGTGTATGTACAAGGTATGACATTGTTTGCGCCCTGTGCGACGGCGTATCAATCGTCCTTGCTCCCACTTATCAAGCTTACGACAACCCACGTGCGTGCAAAACAAGAGAATTGCTGTGAGAGAACATCGCCGTCGAAGATAAGCGACGACGCGCTATCGACAGCTTTCCCATAATTATCGCGGAGGAGCCTCCTTACAATGCCTTCTACTTCGATAAAAGTTATACACACGGAAGAGATGCTCAGTCATTTCTCCCGTTCTCTTTTATTGCTATTTCTCCCGTATTATTCCTTTGTTATCGCTTCTGCCTCTTATCGTTTCTTCTCTTCTCGAGGTACGGACGGCGCGCCGAGAAATATCGCGCAACCGCCACGAGAAAAAGTCTCTCTTATGAAATCTTCGCGCGGCCACTTGGCATGGAAACTTCAGTTCACCTTCACGGACCGGAAAAGCAACGTCGTCGCGGCGCAGATGGCGTGAAAACGTCCGCGAGATGACAGTTCACGCGTACGTTACAACTCGATTCTTCTCTCTCCGGTCCTCCTCGACTCTCTCTCTCTCTCTTTCTCTCTCTCTCTCTCGCGCCTCTCTTGATTCTCTCGAAAATTGAATCAAGCAGATGCCACCGCCCAAGAAAGAACAGGAGAGAGAGGGAGAGAGAAAAGAAGAAAGAGACTTCTTTCCCTCTCACTTGCGACTCAAGCGAGACACATCGGTCCGAGAGACCCACTTAGAGTCACGGTATATCTCCGAGTTCACGCACACATGCACGCACGCACGCACACATACACACACACACACACACATACGCGCGCGCGTGCATACGACGTGCTTGTCGCACGTTCGCTTGCGCTCACGTAGATACGCGGATAAAGGTGTACGAGGAAAGGAAGCTACGAAAGTTGCATACAAAAGGGACCCTGCTAATCCACGTGGACGCTCGCGGGCGTATCAGTCCGCCGCGAATGTAGGTTATCCGTTAGAATATGACCAGCAATTGGTAGTACTGTTTTAAGACACCACTGTGGGACAGCGCCGCGGAGAGAATTGATGTTGCCTCTCTCTTTCTCTCTCTCTCTCTCTCTCTCTCTCTCTCTCTCTCTCTCTCTTTCATTGGGGTACTGCAGTTTTTCCTTCCTGACGCTTCGAGCATAGAAGAATCGAACATCTCGAATAGAACGACGTGAGAGATTTCAGTTACAGCGATATCAGCATACTTTTTATCGCGTGGCACCGGATGAAGGCAATTTGGCGATTGAAAATTATGTTTCTTCGATCGTATGAAATTTTATCTATAATTTCATCTTTCTGCAGCGGCCTCTCTCTCTTTCTCTCTCTCTCTCTCTCTCTCTCTCTCTCTCTCTCTCTCTCTCTCTCTCTCTTTTCCTCCTCTTAAAGGAATTATATTGCAACTATTATTTTATATTATGTTATTAGAAGTGTCATTTAGGTTTGAGGTTTTGCAAGAGAAAGCACTATCAGTATCAAATATCAGTTTTGTCGAGGACATTCCAATCATAGTTATTGTTTCTTCATGCTTTAATATTGAATATACATGATATTTAGTTATTTACTAATAATAGATGCAGTATAAATTGTGTTAATACTATGTTCAAAATGTAGCTTCCTAAAGAGCATTTTCAACATGCGTTGCTTTTGGTTTTTAATCAGAAGGAACCGGCGGCTGAAGGTCAAAGAAACTGATAAAAACTTATGGTGATGTTCCATCGATTAAGGCACGTGAATATTGGTTTAGACGATTCAAAAGTGATGATCTCAATATTATGTATATATTAACGACGAAGATCACTCGGGAACACCAAAAAAGCTTGAAAATGCAGATTTGCAAACATTATTGGACGAAAATCCAGCACAATCTACTTCAGAACTCGCCAGAGTATTAAATATTGATCGTACGGTAGTCATTAAACGTTTATATGATATGGAAAAGATTCACAAAGAAGGAAAATGGGTTCTACATCAATTATCGGAAAATGCCACTGCGAACCGGTTGAACATTTGCATTTCGTTGATTACCAGATAAAAAATGGAGAGTTTTTTGTATCGAATTGTTATTAGGGATGAAAAATAGATCTATTTCCATAATCCCAAACGAAAAAAATCATGATTGGTTGATTTAGGCCAACTAACAATATTCACTTCGAAGCGCAGCATTCACAGTTTAAAAGTGTTATTATATATTTGGTGGGACCAAGAAGGTGTTGCGTACTATGAACTGTTAAATCTGAATGAAACTGTCACCGCTGATCGTTATCAATAATTATATAAATTGAAGCGAGTATTGGATTAAAAACATCCACCAATTGCGAGTAAACAACGCAAAGTGAACCTTCTTCAGGACAATGCTCGATGTCATGTTGCATTATCAATGAAGCAAACGCTATTAAAGCTGGAGTGGAAGTCTTACCGCACCTCATAACTAAACACTTTCATAACTTCAAACAAGTGCAAAAATTTGTTGAAAATTGGATCAGTTCCAAGGAAAAATCTTTTTATCGTCGCGGAATCCATCTCTTATCAGAAAGATGAAAAAAAGTTGTAGAAAATGAAGGAAAATATTTTGATTGAGGTATTCGTTTATTATCTTGTTTAAGTAAATCAGGAAAACCTCCAAAACTAAATCACACTCCTAATATATCGCACGACATGGAAGAAAGTTGGACAGTACGAACTTGGATAGCGAAATGAGTAAACCGTTCTACGTGGCAGCATGTGATACACTTTAAATAAAGATTCATCAAGGAGACTCGAATCGAATGAAACGAATATAATTTCAGGGTTGATGTCTGGACAAACTGGCTGCCTTGATTCTTCCAATGAGATTTTCATGTTCTTTGAACAACAGCGATAATTTTAGTCCGTTGTTTGTGTAAAACGAGTTCAAAGTCTAATTTAACGAGGCGATCATGAAGCTCAGCCAATGCATCAACAGTCGTCTTTACTTGCTTGATTTGTTTAATTTTTCACCAGAAGTAGAGCTGCTGGTATTCTGCGTAGGCATATCACAACTTTTTTGGCAGCCGAAAGCTCTTTTTTTCTAGCCAAAATTTGCTAAAATGTTCACTTATTTAGTTTTTTTCTGCCAAGGACTTATTTGTTCTTTCTTAACACATCGAAGGAGATTTTTTGCTTGTCGCATGTGCTACCATAATGTGACTTATCATAATAATTATCTAACATGTTTGGAACGTATAATACACGCAGTTTAAAATTAACGGATGTATTCTACTCGACGGTCTTCCTTTGCTCATTAAAATCTTCGGTCATCCTTCGCCACCAACTTATAAGCCTGGCAACTCTGCCTGCTATCTTCTATCGATCACTAACTTTCGTAGTTGAAATTCCTACGTCACCGATTTGCTTTGTTTTTATTTGATTTGCTTCGATTACGATGTGATCTTGAGACCTAGTTTTGGTTATCGCTTTAGAAATCGCCCAGAAGAAAGCGGCGGTGCTCATCAGTCGCACCGTTATCTAACAATAAGCCCTCGTTCGGCTTTTCATTGTTGTGACTGTTCGACATGAGAAATCTGGCGCCGGAGCTTGTTAACCCGCAGACGAAATATTGTTGAAATTTCTTTTTATTGTTCGATCTCATCGGCTGATGCTCGCTCACTCTCGTATCTTTTGATTCTATAACGAGATGCGAGCTTCAACGCGGCTCCCGGGTGTACTGGACCGCTATTATCTATGAAGAGCAGTATTTGCTGTCATCCAGATAAAGGTGTACAAATAATCATCTAGATAAATGTCTCGTACCAACTTATCTGAATCCAGATAACATAAATACAAGTCGTATTCATCTGCATCTTAAATTGAAGCGAGTATTATCCTTGTCAAATTATTTAAGGGGGTATATATGGGGTGAGGAAAAAAAATAGAAACCCTTAAAAATCTTAAAAGATATAAGTTTTACAGAAAAGTGTTTCAAATAAAAGTTATAAGGCTCAAAACAATGTATTTACTGATCTTATCAGTTTGACCTTGAATGGCGTTGCCAAGGTCACAGGTCAAGGTCAACTTATTTTTTTTAAACAGAAACCCCCATTTTTATTATATCATCTTTTTCTACCAATTAATTTGAACAACTTTTGTCTGAAACATTCTTTTATTTACCAAATATATTTTGAGATATTTAAGGAAAACTTGATGACATTTTTAATATTTAACTTACGATATCTCGCTATTTGTCAGAAGAAAAAATGGTATTAGACTTTTTTATTCTATTTGGTCTCAGAAACATATTGTTACAATAGTTCCCTAACTTTTGTTAAGTTATCGACTTTTGAAAATTTTAAAATCGTCAAATTAACAAAAGTTAGGATGCTATTGTAACAATATATTCTTGAGACCAAGTAGAATAAAAAAAGTCTAATAGCATTTTTTCTTCCGACAAGTAGTTGGCGAGATATCGTAAGTTAAATATTGAAAAAGTTTTCGAGTTTTCCTAATATTCTAAGTATTCTAAATGTAAATAGAAGAAAGAAAAGGATCGAGACAAGATCACATTTCTGAAGGACTCAGGGAAGATATAAAACGAAAATGGATGCTTAAAAATCGGTACGAAGCCGAAAGGAACGAAGCAAATACTAGTGTTAATGCGAAAAAATTAAAAAGTGCAAACAACATTCCAATTTCGAAAGTACTTAATATAGGATATCGAATTTTGAACCTTTTAAGTGTTTTCTGCTATATCGGAATGTGACACGTTATTGAAGCGCTGCGTTGGTGCTATACCCAAAATAGTGACGAGAGCTTGAATAATCTAATTCGGAAAGTAGCCTCAAAAACAATATACAGCGGAGACATTATTGACGAAATTGCTACATATACAGCTACTTGCATGTTTAAGAATGGCGCAGCTTCATTATTGCAAATAATGCATGCAATGCGATATATCTGTCGAGTCGAACGTACATTAATATGCTGTATGGGAAGACGGCATCGCGCAAGCAGAGGTGCGCGCGCTTGAAATCCAAGAAAGTGAGAACACCTCGTCGTCAGCAAAATGTGGAAGATCATCCGTCACCGAAGATCTGCATTATGGCCCTGATATCGATGATTCAATGTAAGTTTAACAAATTTCATGTTTTACTAACAACTAAACATTCAAACGCGTTTTTCCCGAAACGATTTTTGTCAAACTGGTACCAGAAATTACTCGAAAACCACTGAGTTGACTTACCCGCAATTTTTTTTACTTATTCTATACATAATTCTCTATCGCGTATCGTAGCATTTTTTTTACGATATTTAGTTTTTTTTTACAGCAGAAAAACGGATAAATTTTTCCTTGAAAATCGCTATGTTAAATTCAAACGTCCGCCATTTTATCAAAAATCAATATTTTCAAAATCGGCTACGATATGTGAAAAATTATATCTATCTATTTTAATATTCTATTTCTTTTTCCTGTTTCAGTTGAGTTTTGGGAGAGCTACATCTGGTATCGATAATACGGATTTTTCGAACACTATTTCGTTTGCTTGTGTCCACACTATTTTTTATAACTGCTGGTCATAAAAAATCATAAAAAACCATGAATATTCTTAAAAGTATATATTTTCAAATAAAAAATCTCGATCCTATAACTTCTATGGTTTTCCAAAAAAAGAATTTCCCGAAATTTACTTTTTTTCAGGCCTCCTTAAGGTGTTGCGAATGTGTAAAATCTTAAAATATCGATTTTCATGTCGCAGACGCGGATGTTTGCATTATTATCGCACATATCAAACGAGATTGGGATCGCATTGGGGTTCACCCATGAAGAGAAATTTACATATTTCAACTCATCTTTATTTAAATAATTATGAACCTACTGAATATAACACTGGTATTAGAAGACACGGTCAACAAGCTGAAGCCATTTTATCATAGACATAATATATCTAGACTGCGTGCTCGAAGAATGGAGTAGAGCTCAGGGGGTAGAAAAAGATGCACTCTGTTTTGTCTGTGCGTTCGCTCTCGCAAACTCTCGATAGAAGGGGAATAGGGAAGGCAGTTGCTAACCTGTACGATAGTATAGCCGCTGTTTCTTTTTTATTTTTTTTCCAATACAATGATCAACCTAGGTAACCGTGCCTTTAGCTCACTCCGAGGTATGTACAAGTACAGAGGCTATGCTATCGTACAGGTTAACAATTGCCTCCCCTATTCCTTTTCCATCGAGAGTGGGCAAGAGAAAATGTACAGACGAAACAAAGTGCCTTCTCCTTTTCTACATCAAGTCTGTCCCCACCCTGAAACAGAACAGTCTAGGTATTCTATGTCTATGTCGCATACACCGATTGTCCAATTTCGTTTCGTCGATATCTCGGCGTCTTACAAGGCAGTTTGCAAAACAACGAAGATTTTGCTTTCATTTTATCAAGCTCCATTTGTAAGGTCAGCGGTCGACCATTCAAAAGCAGGTAGCTTGCATAATTGACTAGTTAATTCCGACGTCCCTTTGCCTAACACGATTGGGCTGGCAGGTATATTTTCTCCAAATAACCGGTCTTAAAGGTGCTTTGCATGGAGTGAATTTTCTTTGCACGCGTTGTAAACGTATACTCACTCAATGGCGACTAAAGAAGCTTGCTAGCTCCTTGTGAATTATCCTTAAGGGACTGAACGCGGAAGCGTCTCTTGCTCCGGCATGGAAAATCCTAGCCAAATACAACGGACCATCTTTGCTTCTTATTTATGGCTTTTTATTTGCTTTTCTTTAGCTCGTGAATGCTACTCTCCTTTGATTTGCGACAAACCCTATTGTGGGCCTAACTTTGTGGGATTGAAGTACCTGGCTGCCTACTTCTTCTTCCTATCGGTTTTTGCCATGGTCATTTGTTAGCCATCTTATCTCGGCCATTATAGTCGTTGCCGAGACGAATCATTCGCTTTATTTTTACTTTACCATATTATAATCGTCGGAGCCGATACGTCCCCGAAGCGACTCTTACAAGTATACATATCATTTCGAAGACCAAACGAAAACCAAATTAATTAGTAATTTTCAGTTCAGCCTTATCTTCATTTTCAATTAATCATATCCATCTTACGATCTCCCTCAATTGGTCGTCCTCCTTCCTTTATTTTGGTTTTTAGTTGCTAAGATGGAAGGAAAAATGAATGCCAACAAAAGTCTGATTGAATCTTTTCACATAGTCACAATTACCTCTTTTAATCACTCGACAATCGCTAACCGCGCCCGCAACGCGCACGGACTGGAAGCCAGGGAGTTTTCCGCTGAAGGTCATGCACAAGGTCACGCTCCCCGCGAAAACCATCGGCTATACCGATATGCGCGCCCTTTACCGCATTAAATCGTTCATTACGGTTCGTTAAACATGAGCTGTAATAATAAGTGTATTTCTTATAATTCAAACGCCTCGGACGATACGCATGCAGCAAATTACATGCTACTTTGCTATTATTCTTTCTTAATAAGAGAAGTGTATGAAAAAAGAGGAAACAAGAACAAAGAGGAAGGATATTATGCGCCGCTCGGTGCGGCAGGCAACGCAGTTGTCTTACGCAATTTTTTTCTTCCTCGGTTTATTAAATGTTATATTATCGGCTTGACTCTTATGTTGTTAACTAGTACTTAGAAAAACCATATCATTGATTGAAGAATGTATCTTTCTGACTATTTAACTAATTAAATTTAGGTCGTTAATTAATTAATGAATCATAAATTAAAACAGGGTGAGTTGAGACATACAGGGTGAGTTCGATGAAAAGTTGGTTGGTATTGTAAATGTTAATATTAGCGGTGATCTCACCGATTTCAAGTTAGTTTACAAGTTAGCCAGAGCCACTCTTTTTTCATACCAAAAAACAACAAAAACATTTTTTTTTCAATGAAGAAAGATATATTTTAATCACTTGTAGACAATACCTAATGAATTTAATAATTTTTGCATTAGAGTATTCCGTACAAAAAGTTGTTAGAGCCATCTTCATGAAGCATAAGGCCCCGATAAGGCTGCCCTAAAAAGGATGTCCTAAAAAGGGATGCCTCACATCAGATCCTGAGATGGATCTTTTAGAGATATCTTAGATTTTATGAAATAAGGCTTTGATAAGGAAAACTGATGAGGTCTTCAGAAGGATTTATTAGGGATGCCTTAGATTTAATAAGTAAATAAACTTTTGATAAGGAAAGCCAAGAAAGGCTTTAGAAAGATTTTTTAGAGATGTCTTAGATGTAATAAATGCCCTGATTCTAATAAATAAAGCTTTGATAAAGGGAAAACTGACAAAGGCCTTAAAAGAATTTTTTTAGAGATGCCTTAAATTTTACGAAATAACTCTTTGACATGGAAAACTGATTTGGGTCTTAGAAGGATATTTTAAGGATGCTTTAGATATACAAAATCAAGTTTTGTTATAGAAAATTAATAAAATCTGAAGCGTGTAATAAAATTGCCATAGCTAAGTATTGTTTTAGTAGGTACGCTTTATCTGGTTCTTTTAAAGATTTTGTTATTATACAACAACAAAAAACAAATTTTATTAGTTTTATTGGTTGCGATATTCATTAGCTTCTTCCAAGGATTTTTCTAGTATTATCTTAATTAGTTTTGAAATGCAGCAAATTTTAAACTAGTAGCAAGATTTTTACGTATAAAGAATGCTATATTTTATTGTAAAGTATGCTATATTTTTAAAATAAGAAATTCTTGTTGTATACTAACAAGGTTATAAAGAAATAAAGATATTACAGTCTATATACAGTCTATAATTTTCTTAGAATGAAAAGAACGAATATTCTTACTCAAGCAATAATAAAAATATTTCCTTATAAAGCTCTGATATAAAACCTTTATAATATTGCCTTATTAGGACCCGTTAAACCATTTGTTACACATCTTATAAGGCCCTTGATTTTTTATCCCTACTAGGACCCGATTAATGTTAGAGAAAAATAATTAGGCCCTTATCAGAGCCCTATTAATTTTTTTTCTACTCGGGGTATTTCGAAAATTGGACGTTGTCCAATCGGGGGTACTAACTTTTTCCTCTTCATTTCTAACTATCTGTGAGAAACACGTAGTGAACTTTTCACCAAACTCACCCTGCTACTACTACATATACTTTTCGTGGTTACAACTTTAGTTATTTTGTTTTCCTAAATACTAATTAGCGACCTAGCTTAATTACATAAATGTAAAGACTCACGCGAGTGAGTATAATCTGTGCTCTCTCTCTCTCTCTCTCTCTCTCTCTCCCCCTCTGTCTTTCTCTTTCTCCCTCCCTCGGTAATATGCATTCCGCTTTTCTCGCGTTTCTTTTGCGTTTCCTTGCGTTTCTTTGAATTTGTATTTCCTGCGTTTTATTTGCATTTACTTTGTGTTTAGCTTGCTTTTTTGTATGCTATGCGTTTGCATTTATTTCTATCTTGCGTTAACTTTGTGTTCTATAACAAATTAAGATACACTTATAATTAAATAGCTTATCATGCTCATGGCGATGTTCCCTCGTGCTATTGCCAGCTCACAACCGCTTTATGATATTTAAATTTGTTGCGATATTTTTCATAGACAAAGGTACATTTAGACATGAGCCTCAAGTTCCTTTTTACATTGCTACTTTGGATTCTATGGGGTCCTTAACCCGCTTATTGGCTTTAGCTCCGAAGGATCCTTATGAGCTAGCGAGCTGAAATTATTGGACACTTGTGTAGATGTGGGTATGCTAAATGTAAAATATTGATCCTAACAAGTTCATTGGTTGTTTATTAACAGTTTATTTATTAAAAGTCGAGTTTGAGTGTTTTTTTTCTTAGCGAGATAAATCCACTCAACAACCTTTGCCGGGATAAATTTGTCTGATTGCTTTAATCAATTTTGAGGACAGATCAAGGTTCATTTGACGCACTTCTTATCGCAAAAAACATTCGCAGAAATGATAGTCGAGTTACTCTGATGGAACATTGCCTCTTTGCAACCTGAGTCGTGAAGGTCTCTACTGGGATTCAATCATCTGGGTTAGCATCGATTTTTTGCAAACAAACTTGATGTTATAGCTCATTTTAAGATAGTTGCATCTCTTATATTCAAATATGTCATATGTCTTTTAGGTTAGGTTAGATTGGGTCAGGTTAGGTTAAGTGTTAAATCGTTTGAATCGCTAACTTTATTTGTTCAATAACCCTTTGTTTTTTGTGGGAAATATCTCTTAAATCCTCAAGATGTTGACATAGAGGTCAAAAAATACGTCTAATGATTAGGAAAACTCGGATCGTAAATAAGTCAAACTCTAACCCTAACTGTCGCGAATCGCAGAGGATCGGCCGAACGATCGAGTCGACAGAGAAAGATCTCGCACCTCTGTCACGCTGCTATATTCGCAGCGAAATCGCTCTCGTCGTTATTACACGGCAATCTCGCTCATACTTCGTTATCGAGTTAATCCCGGCGGGCGCACGACTCTCCGTACGTGCATGCGCCACTACGCCAACGCGGGACAGATGTCTGCCCGCGCGGGGTTCGCGTAAATAGACGTAACTACCTGTCTAGATGACTCTTCGACGGAGCTGGCGTGTTCGACCCTCCCCGCGCACATTATATGCTCATCAACGACCTTCCATGGGGCACCGGTCGGCATATGTATCATTATTGTGCGTCATACACGCGCGATTGGTGGGTCCCTCCGTCTCTCATTCTCGCTAGCTCGGCCGGAGTGATCGACGCTAAATCGTCGAATTTTACGCTTTATCATACGGCGCTTGATTGCCGCGGGCGACGGCGGCGGCGGCGACGGCTGCCCGGGGTGGGGGCGACGGGGGAAGGGGCTGGTATCGATTTCCCGTTGCTACTTATCGTTGCAGACCTAATCCGCCGGTGTGACAAATGATAGTGTGCGTGTCTCTCGCGGAAATTGAGTTGCCGCGCTAATGTTATCGAGGCCGTTATTGTATTCCGTGCAAGATTGAGGAGGACTTGAAAAGTGCGCGCGACTGAGCGAAATTGAGTAAAGATCGAGGCGGACACATCATTGCGTGTTGTATTGTGGTTATCTGGTTTATTGTTCCCTAAATCTCTCGGAGCGAAGTCTCGTTCGAAGATTCACTCAGAAATTCGTTCAAAGCGCTAATGAAAAGCTGTCATTTACCTGCGAAAGCGGAGCTAGAACATGGTTGTGTGTATAACATGGGGATGTCTTCTCAACTATCGGAAAGTTTTCGGGAGTCATTTAGGAAATGTGGCGAGAGGTTAAGAAAGCAATAACTGTTGGTCAATAAGTTAAACCTCTTCAAAGGATCCATCGACCTTCGAATTATTGGTCATTACTGGTCATTGTGCTAAAGGGACTTTCTTCAGGGAATTCTTAACATCGATATGTATTCTTTTAAATAAGAGATTTATCATCGAGACCTGAAACCTACCTCGTGTCTAAAAACCTGTAGATCTCTTCTTTGTGATCATGTTCCTGTAAGGAGGACGGAGAGAGAAAAGGCGACTTCTCCTTAAATTTCTGTGGTTCCTAGCGAAATTTCTGGTGGAATTTTGAAAGCTTAAAGAGTATTGGCTCAGTTGTTCGAACTTCTGTTTTATTTTATTTATACATGGTGTCCTATTTTAATTGTGCACTCCGATTAACATCGCAGAAAGCGGTCGGATAAAAAAATGTTTTGAACAAAAGTTGTTTGGTTTGAAGGGAGACATAAGACAGCGATATTATTTTGTTGACAGATAGCGCCACTTTCGAAATATTCACCGATCATCACTTTTCTTAAATAGAAACTCCAATTTTTTATTACATCATATTTTTCTATCAATTAATTTGGACAACTTTTGTCCGAAACACTTTTTTATTTGTCTAACATTTTTTGAGATATTTAAGGAAAACTTGGATAAAAGTTGTCCAAATTAATTGATAGAAAAAGATGATAATGAAAAATTGGGGTTTCCATCTAAGAAAAGTAATGATCAGTGAACATCTCGAAAATGGCGCCATCTGTAAACAAAATGATATCACTGTCCCTATTCCAACAATAATCAAGATGCGCAATTAAAATGGGACATCTTAGTATAGTATAAAAAATTGCGCGCCCTGGAGCGCAGAATCAACATTTTCATAAACGAAGTAATTTTTCAAAGTTTTCATAATAGAAGAATAAATTTGAATGAATAAATTGAATAAATTGAAACACTCGAAGTAAGAATCTAATCGTCACTCTTGCGCGATTTCGAGTAACAATACTTTCATTGCCGCTTCGAGTCAATCTTCGAATGAGATTTCACTCCGACAAATTTAGGGAACAATAAATTAGATTATCAGCACAACATAATAATAATAATAATAATAATAATGTGTCGGGGTACTTCTTTATATTTATGTATCATGTTCTTTAAACCGCGTGTACAATGTTTCACGTAATATTGTCTTAAATGTCATGTGTAATATTGATATTAATTAATATCATTAATGTTTAATTAAATAACGAGCGAAGTTGTCGCTATATATAATACATTATTATTGCCGTTGCTATTGTTTTTGCCTAACCTATTTGTTATCGCCCGAGTTATCGAGACCCGGCAGCATGCGACCGGAAATTTTCGTTGTTAACCCTGAAATTTCCCCCCCATGCGAAGAAATTCTGTTTTGATCTTGTCAAATCATAAATTATCCGCCGCGCAACAATAACTCCTCTCTACTCTTTGCCCAATATTCAATAATAATTAAACACTTAATTGCATCTGTGGGTGTTTGACTTTCTCGATTCGAAAATCCATCTTGCGCGAGCTCGAACGAAGTGCTAACGGTTGACCTTAAGCGAATCTGCTTGCATTAACGCGCGTGCGCGATTGCGCTTGGCCAGGCGATCGTATTCGCGATGTATATATATCGCACTGCTCGATGACATCGTTAAATCGGCATCGCGCGCGAACGAGCGATCGCAACGCGCGCAAGGGCGACGCGAATGTCGGCCGATATTCAACGCGAGGCAGAATGGCAGAAACTGGCGTTTCGGAATTCCACAGAGACGCGTGGCGATTAATAACGCGCGCGCGTGCGCGTGCGCGTGCGCGTGCGCGTGCGCCACGGTAAACGGCGAGTGAATTTTTCGCTATACATCATCTATTCGGGGTCGCCGAACCACGGCGGCGCGCGTCATACGTGCGCGCATGTATGTGCACCGCGTACGCACACACACGCGCGTGTTTATGCATGCTATTTATGCGCTTCGCGCGGATACGCGTATTCGCGTGTACGTCATGCGGACAATATCGTGTGCAATTATATGCCATGTGACGCATGTTTAATAATGCCGCGGCGCGATTACGACCGCGGGGAAATTTCGCTCGACGTAACCGCGTCCTGCCGGCCCTGACGTATTTTCTTTTTTCTTTTCTTTTTCTCAGTTTCTCACCAGACGACGGAGTGACGGAGATCTCTTCCTCTCTTCCTTGCGTTATTATGCGTTGTTCTCGCATTTTCGCCTATGCTCTTTAGTGCGTAATTTCGTCTTTTCATTCTCGTCTATATCGTGTTTCGATCCACGTTGGAATCTAGCAATCCATACATGTCGCTTCGCAGCGGCATGTATGCTTCTTCCATTGTTAAGCGGGTAGAGATTTATGGCGAAAATTAAATTATATGAAATCTCGTGACCGAGGTATACATAGACATTCTGCCTGAATTTGTCAACTCTCCGTTTCATACGCGCTACTTGTACCTCAGGAACTGTGAAATCTATTATTAAGAAATTACCTGCGCTGCTTAGAAAAATGTATTATGCTCCTTAAGATAAATTCCACTGATTGTCACAATCACTGATTGTTTTCACTCCTGCGCTATTAGAAGATACGGTGAAATTGCAAGAAATTTATTTCAGTTGGAAAATATATTGATATTCTGCCCTAATTAATTGTTTTTTCCGTTTCATACGCGTTGCTTACATCTCAGAAGCTGAAACCTGTTGTTAGAGAATTAACTGTGCTTCTTAGAAAAATATATTATGTTTTTTAGTATAAATTCCAAATAAATTTCACTAATTGTCACAGTCAGTAGCTGTTCTCATTCCTGCATTGTTAGAAAATATGATAAAATTGGAAAGACTTTATTTGATATTTACTTTAATATTAGAATATATATAAAAGTTTTTATTTAATATTTAATATTCTACCTTGATTCATTATCGTTTCGTTCGCAGACGCAGTGACTTATTTCAATTTTCGTGCAACTTATAAACACGATGAAATTTCGAAGAATTTACACTATAAATTACAAATTAAACTATAATTTACTATAAACTATAAATAAGACTAAAGCTTGTAAGATATTAAGCTATAAAAAGAAACTTCTTTACACTCGTTTTACGTTTCAACGATTCGCCTAATTAATACATAATGCATTACGTCGCATTCTTTGCGTATGCACAGAAGCACCGTCCCAGAATTACACAAATTCTCCGCTATTTGTCTCTCCACTTTCCCGCACTGAGAAAAAGGCTCCTTGTCACAATAAATAAGCATTTATTGTTTGATAATTGTACGGGGAACAAATGAAATAGTTACCGCGACAAATCATTTTTCGTTATTTGTAATATTAACAAATATACATCGCTGGAGATGCAAATCATATCAAATCATATGCAAGTCATATCAAATCATATATGTTTGTTGGATGTACAACTTTTAATAAAAAGAATAACAACACGTAATATATACGTGTACGTGACTTTTCTGTAGTTGGTAATATTTTAAACTCTCATATATACAGAGTGTATAAAAAGTGCCGGGACGAAATATCTCGAAAATTAAGCATTTTAGAGAAAAAGTTTCAGACAAAAGTTGTATGGTTTTAAAAGGGACATAAAACAACTATATGATTTTGTTATATAATAGATAGTGCTACTTTCGAGATATTCATTACTTTTTTCAAACGTAAAACCTAATTTTTTATTATATCGTCTTTTTCTACCAATCAATTTTAATAACTTTTATCTGAAATATTTTTTAATTTGTCTGAAATATTTGTTTATTTGAAATGTTTTTAAGATATTTAAGGAAAACTTGGTAACTTTTTTAATATTTAATTTAAGATCTCGCTACTTATCTCGCTAACTATTTGAAGTTAAAAAGAAAAAAATTATACTAGACATTTTTACTTTATTTGGTCTCAAGAATATATTGTTACAATAGCGCCCTGACTTTTGCTAATTTGATGATCTTGAAATTTCCAAAGGCCGACAACCATACATTATTTTCGAAAATCATCCATCATTATCACAATCATTTTTGTCTAAAATGCTTAGTTTTCGAGATATTTCGCTGTCCCGGCGAAATTCTTATATACCCTGCAGATAAAAGCATCTCTTAAAGCTAAGATTTATAAACTTTTTAAGTAGCTATGAATCACAGACTTTTTTATTGATAAAAATACGTTTACAGTGCGAGCTTTTGTATATACATCCCCCTTAACCTTACTTAACCTTATCTAATAGTTTATTCATTTTGTATAATGTGTCGTGATAAAAATAGAGATTAATATAATAATGCGTTGCTCTATTATTTCTTTCCCCAAATTTCTACAAAACATGCACACAGAATTATTATTTTGTTAACCCTTCTCCAGCAATGTTTGACTAGACGTTGTTTAATGAAGCTGAATTTGAATTATCTAGTAATTATGATGCGTGCTAGTGTAGCATTGCACGTGTGGTTTTATCAAGTGCTTTACGTATTTTCCTATATACTGTAAGTCGGTGAGGAAGAGTTGATACAACTGATTTGCTTATACGTAATTTCCAACCTTTGCTCGTATTCTGTATTGTCAACAGGTCAAAAATTTATGATTCGTTGGATTAACATAACAAAATACCATTTGTTCCCGTTTGTAAAATGCTTATAGAGCAACGAATCATGAGTAACGAATCATTCGTTTCCACAACAGCGTCATTCGCCGTCCCACATTGACAAATTATTTGTCGCGGTCACTGATGTCTCATCAACCCAACAGAACCTCTCTTCTCAGTACGCTTATCGATTGCTCCAGCTCAACCTGCTCACCCGCGCTCCACTTACGCGGTGCCTCGTTAATGTTCCGGCGGTTACGGAGCGCTCGCGTGATTTTTGCGACGGGGAACTTTTCCCGAATGACTCCGGTGGAAAGCCTTCGGTATTTCCGGCCGCCGATCGGGGGATTATGAAATATTGCTGCCGGTGTGAATAGACCTCGGGGAAACCTTCTCGTGACTGTATGACGGCTGCGAACTCGTCCATAAGTCGAAAGATACCGTGGAGAGAGAAGAGTGACAGTATGCGGCACTCTGTCTCTCTCTCTCTCTCTCTCTCTCTCTCTCTCTCTCTCTCTCTCTCTCGCGCGCGCGCGCACGAGCACGCGGGATACCACCTGTTCGAAACACTTCCATCACGAATTTTCAGCGTAGCAGGCAGAGAAGAGATTAATGAAATCACGAAACAAGATCGTCAGGTTGCTTTTCGTTCGCGCAGAAACGCACAACGACTCGCGAAACATCCCGAGGAAATTCTGTCAGCCAAAGCGCACACGTAGTCTCGTCAGGGTGCGAAAATACATGCAGGGTGTCTTGTTTTTAATTTTTTACTTACCGAGTGCCACCGCGCTGATGTTCAGTTGGGAGCGCGGAGACGAGACTCTCCCGCTTTTCTCTTAAGAGAGAATTCTCCAAGGAAGGCGATAAATAAATCGTCGAATGTACAGCCGATTACAACGCAACTCATTAATGGAGCAAAAAATGGGAATGTCGAAAGAGTCACTCCGAAAATCAGCCATAACGCCAGTCGATCACTCCGATCTTCCTTGGTAAAAATTCAAAGAAGTAATGTACGCGAGAACAAAATGGCTACGGACTTGCTACACGTGTGGAATATTAAAAGAACAACCGTATCTGAAGAACGCACTTTGAGACTGACTCTGCCGAAGTGAGAAATATTCGTTGAGTTGGCGCGAGGAAAGAATGAAGAGGGGATGCCTGCGAAGTGCACAGGATCTCCAATGATCCTCTCGTATCGGAAGGGTTTCTTTCCAGATGAGCAACGTAAATATCTTAACTTCTTGCAAGAACCTGCTCAGAATAGGACGACATGAATTTTTATTAATTCGTGTCGTACGACTCTTCATACTCAGTAAATTCTCTGCTTGTAAAGGAGAGGCTCTCGAAAAATAACGGTTTCCTGTGAAGACTTTTCCTGTCCAATATGCTCGGATTACCCCGAACGTTATTTCGATCGATTTGACGACCCAAAATGGAACTATGGCCTTGAATAACAGGTATATCATTGCTATTATTAATGAGTTTACGGTACACGGATTTTCAGTTCGTCAGTCTTGTCTGATCGACGTAACAATCCTTGCAATTTATGCATAGACAACATCACAATGTAATCGCAAGGGAAAAGGGTATTTCTGAGCCTTAATGAAATCCTTTAATTTGTCACTCTTTAATTTATACCCAAAAGTGACAATCTAAAGCGTTCAAAGAAGTTTCAAGTGTACTAAATTTGTTGCACTTAAAGGATACACGAACTTAAGTTTTAAGGAATACTGAAATATCGAGAAGGTCTCTCTATGGGCTGAAAAAGATATTATAACATATATTGGGTGTACAAATTAATTTGGTCCGTTTTCAAAAGATGGCTCCGGCTGTTATGAATGGTTCATAGTGACTGCCGATTTTGGCGGTTTCAGAGAGGTTAGACATCTGCCAATAATATTCAGTTTATATCGCTTTGAGTTTCATACAAAAACCTTGCTTTTTACAGTGTTGAAAATGTCGAATTTTGTGTTAACCAAGCAGCATTTGCGGGAGGTTTTAATTTTCTGCTTTAATTGGAAGAAAAGTGCAGCTGAAGCCCATTGAATGTTTGTTGAAGTTTATGGTGACGTTGCTCCAACTGATAAATCATGTAGGGAATGGTTTCGACGTTTCAAGGAGATTTCAGCGTCGAAGACAAAAACCTCGCTCTGGACAGCCAAAAAAATTCGAGGACAAAGAATTAGAGGAATTGCTCGAAGAAGATCAGAGTCAAACGCAAGAGGAGCTTGCAGAATCATTGGGAGTGACTCAATAAGCCGTTTCCGTACGCTTGAGAGACTGGGATTTATTCAAAAACAAGGAAATTGGATGCCTTATGAACTGAAACCGAGAGACGTTGAAAGGCGATTTTTCACTTGCGAGCAGCCGATTCAAACGCAACAAAGAAAAGGTTTTTTGCATCGGATTGTAACTGGAGATGAGAAGTGGATATTCTACGATAACCCCAAGAAGAAAAAATACTACGCCAAGCCCGGTCAATTGTTGCTATCGACCTCAACATCAACACCAAAGCCGAACATACATGGTTCGAAGATCATGCTCTGTATCTGGTGGGACCAAAAGGGTGTTGTTTACTATGAACTGCTGAGACCTGGAGATCCCATTACGGGCGATCGGTATCGGCTACAATTGATTCGTTTGAGCCGTGCATTGCGAGAAAAACGGCCGGAATACGAGCAAAGACATGATAATGTTATTCTTCTTCATGACAACGCTCGGCCTCATGTCGCAAAAGTCGTAAACAAATATTTGGAAACGCTCAAATGGGATGTTTTACCGCACCCGCCGTATTCTCCGGACATTGCTCCTTCTGATTACTGGTTGTTCCGAAGGATGCAGCACGATTTGGTAGGTCACTGGTTCACTTCTTTCGCAGATATCGAAAATTGGCTCCAAACTTGGATCGCCTCAAAAGACGAGTCATTTTTTCGAGATGGAATTCGAAAATTGTCTGAGAAATGGGAGAAAGTAGTAGCCAGCGATGGAAAATACTTTAATTGACCTGTTCATTCATTTTGTTTTGAAATAAATACATTTTTTAACACAAAAAAACGGACCGAACTAATTTGTACTTCCAATATTATAAAATATTAATTATGTCACACTTGGACAGAACAATGTAAATTTAATTAAAAATTAATGATTAATATTAAATTTTAGATTAGCCACCAATATTAAGATTAATAATTAATATTAAGTTTGAGATTGATAATTAGTATTAAATTTAAGATTAATAATTAAATTTAAATTTAAGATTAATAATTATAAAAATATTTTTCTCAAAAATTAAATTAATAAAAGAAAAATTGCAAAAGATTTATATTGAACAGATTTATATTAAGATTTATATTAAAACCCTTCCCAGGCGTATTGGAAAACGATTGCATCAGGCTCTTTCCTGTTACAGCAGCATCTTCAAATTTCCCTTTGTCATTCTGGTTTTAGCTTAGCTTAGCTCAGTTTTGGTCTTTCCTTAGTTTTGTATTCTTTCACTGATTCCTGGAACATCATCTCGACTAGCTAGGTTTATATTCTTTCACTGATCCTTGTAACATCTCAATCTATAAATATACTTAACATCTCATTGCCGTTACCTAAAACCATAGTAAAGCCTGCTTTTAGTTATACAGGGTGTCCCATTTTAAAAAACGCACCTTGATAATTCTTCAACGAAGCATTTTTAGCAAAAATATTTCGGACAAACGTTAGTTTCAAGAATGTATTGTTAAAATAACGCCCTGACTTTTGTTAATTTGGTGATTTTGAAATTTCCAAAAGTCAATAAATTAACAAAAGTCAGGGCGCTATTATAACAATATATTCTTAAGATTAAATGGAGCAGAAAAGTCTAGTACCACTTTTTCTTCCAGCAAATAGTTAGCGAGATATCATGAGTTAAATATTGAAAAAGTTATCAAGTTTTCCTTAAATATCTCAAAAAATATGAGGCAAATAAAAAAATGTTTCCAGTAAAAGTTGCTTAAATTAATTGGTAGAAAAAGACGGTGTGATAAAAAATTGGGGTTTCTACTTAAGAAAAATAATGATCAGTGAATATCTCGAAAGTGGTGCCATTTATAAACAAAATAGTGTAGTTGTTTTATGTCTTAAAATCATACAACTTTTGTTCAAAACATTTTTGCTGAAAATGCTTCGTTGAAGAATAATCGAGGTGCGTTTTTTTAAAAATGGGACACCCTGTTCCCTCTGTCCCCTGGATTATAGGTGAAAATGATATAAAAGCGGCTTTTCACTAAAATAAAAATATTCTTTTCTCTTCACGGGTCAGACTTCTTCCCGGAATTTTTTCTAGACCTGTGTCTATACAAATATATGATTGCGAAATGTATCCTGGTCTATCTAAACCACCGAGCGGCCTAACGACCGGCTTCTAAATATCTGTTATCGATATCACTAGTCGACACTGATTTTGTCACAAAAGGAGTGACACATGATTTCGATAGGATTTTTCCCGTAGATTACGTATCTGAAATTCCAAATGTTCCATCACGTCAGGTTTTTGAGAAAATGGCGGTCAAAATGTGAAAAAAACGCGTTTTTAGCACTTTTTGAACCTCTATCACAAGGAAACGGGACATGATACAATATTGTACGTGGGCTCAAATTAAAGCTTGAACCTTAAACTTTACTTTAATATATGACGCTAGATAACATGTGATAATACTGTGGAGTCGTGCAGCATTGATTTTTTGACTAGGCGCGCGCCAATTTCGATCTCGCTCGTTTAACAGTGAACCTAGTTGCCCTGTACAGCCTGAAATAATTATATAAAGTAAACTAACTTAAAATAAAAAGGTTTAAAAAAGTTACTATAAATTATAAAAAAAAAATTTATGAAATATATAAAAAAAATATATATAAGTATTAACGAAACTATTCTTTTGAGGATTTCCGAAATCGCTGATTTCGAATTTCATAGCTACTAATCTGATTGCCGACAATTTATGTTAACTTTCAATAGCTTTCTTAAATTGTCTTATTTTAAGCTATTTTATCTTACGTTTGCTTACTTGAGACTTTCCGTTCCGTGTAATCAGGTTTACTGTCAAACGCGGAGTCTAAATTGGCGCGCGCCAATAGTCAAAAAACCAGTGCTACACGATTCCACAGTATTGTCACACAGTTATCTAGCGTCATATATTTAAAGTTTAAGGTTCAAGTTTTAATTTGAGCCCACGTACAGTATTGTATCACATCCCGTTTCCTTGTGACAGAGGTACAAAAAGTGCTAAAAACGCGTTTTTTTCATATTTTGACCGCTATTTTCTCAAGAACGTGACGCGATGGAACATTTTGGATTTCAGATTCGTAATCCACGGGAGAAATCCTACCGAAATCATGTGTCACTCCTTTTGTGACAAAAAAAAAGTCGCAAAATGTAGACCAGTGTATTTTATCAACAATATCCCCTGTCTGAGAAAAGAGGCGCAGACGAAAACGTATTCCGGGATAAAACTAACTGCAAGGAAAAGTCTCGAGACACCGCACGTGCGTGTTCGTGAAGAGAAAAGAGAGTATATCTAAGAGCGGGTCCGATGTACCGTCGGCTATTCGTAATCCCGACACGTCTCATTCGCAGATGAATGAGAGACTTCGGAAACACGGAGAGCATAAAAAGCTCGCCATCTCCCGTGGTACCGGCGAGACGATTTGTAATCTGTTCCTCATCTACGCACACCGGCCCGCGTGGGTGCGCGTATGTGTAATGAAACGTTCACGGAGAGCAGCGGTTCGTTGGCTGCTGCAATTCACCCGTATCGCTCGCCACGTACAAGGCAGCCCGAAGATAAACGCAGCGCGCAACGTCGCAGCCGCTTGCAGCGATCCTGAGTCTCTTCGATCCGTATCTTCGAGATAAAATGGAGAGAAAAAAATCTACGATAGCAAATCGTGTCGCTCGTATCGTCGAACGCGGCGTTCGCGCAAGTGAGCGTGCGTCCGTCGGAGAGAGTCGATACCACTTCCACATACGGAGGAAATATTATTCAATATGAGTAACAATCGATCGAGCAGCGAAATTCTAAGCGAGATAAACGGCCAGTACCGCGATTCTGTAACTCGTTATTGGAGTTAACGACACTTTCGTTATCGTTGCGCAGCTTTTGTATATCGTAGAAAAGCTGCGCAACAATAACGAAACTGTCGTTAACTCCAATAACGAGTTACAGAATCGCACCACAGGAGGAGAGCTAGAGGGAACATCGCTAAAGGAAACCTGAGGGATGTAATGATAGCGAGATGGAATCGAGGGACCCGCAGCGAGAAAAACGCAGCCGACTCGACGGATCCGAGAGGAGGTGCGGGTGCGGGTGCGGCCTCGCGACTCGGACGAGTCACCCTGTATAAGCCCGGTGCGTATATAACGCGCGTACGCACGCGGTCGGCCGCGTATCCTATTGTGCACCTGTATGCACGACACTGTCGACTCTCGAGTCGCGTTGCATCGCATTACGTTGGGAGGCTGCATCACACGTGGGAGACAGGTAGCTCACTTCCGGCCGGCGCCGGCGGACTATTATACAGGACGCACGGAACGCGGAGACCCGACGCGCGCGATGTATCTCGATATGTTCCCCGTGTTTTCCTCGCACAGGTTCCTCGCGAGTCGCGCTCGGTACCGATTGTTTAACCACTCAGCTTAGTCAATGACGGAAATATCCGCGAGAAGAAAAGCGACCCTAACTACACTGTAAGAAATTATGTGTTCGATTTAACATATTTCGTGTGTCTCAAATCATCCACTCTCATTTATGTGTTAATTTAACACACAGCAAATATGTTAAAATGTAACACATATAATATGTAAAAGATTAACACAAAAATTTAACATTTGAATACCGTCAAGAATCACAGTTTGTGTTAAATTGACATACAATGAATGTTATTACTTCAACATTTGAGAAAAGTAATGATCTATGATTTGATGAAATGAAAGTGTTAGATTGACATAATCTATCTGTTGAAAGTTTGATCTTCACATACCAGAAACCATTATACATTTAACACGTGACTGAACTGTTATAATGAGGAAAGTAACACATTTTAGGTATGTTGATTTCAACATATAAAATATGTCATAGCAAGAATTCATGCATTTACATATAAATTGTGTTATTTTAATACTTGGAATGTTATTTTAACACTTGAAAATAGATAATCTTAATTTAACACAAGAAAGTCTAGGTAACACAATAACGATATGTTAAATTAATTTTTTACACGACTGTGTAAAAAATTTTACACAAAACTTTCTACACACAAATAATTTTAATAAAAGTTTTTAAACGAAATGTTTTTAACTGTGTATTGATGATGGAATATCTGCACATTCTAAAAAAGAAATATTTATAACGGAGCCATTATTGGGTCCGCCATTTTTATTTTGAACTTTTCTTTCGAATTCGAAATCAACGGCTTAATAAACGTCTGAGATACCATTTTTATACAAATTAATAATTATTTAAAATTTTTCGCCGTCATATTGGATTCGTCATTTCTTTTAATCAAGTGATTTTATTTTAAATTTGAAAAAAGCAGCTTCGAGAATACCCCCTTCAATATTGTTTAACTCCTTAGCTATTAATGACGGAAACATTCACGGAAAAAAGTGGTCTAAACTGTTGATGACGGAAACATCCGCATATTCTAAAAAAAAAATTCCTTATGTTGGAGCTATTATTGGATCCGTCATTCTTATTTGAAACTTTTCTTTCGAATTCGAAATCAATGGCTTAATAAACGTCTGAGATATCATTTTTATACAAATTAATAATTATTTTAAATTTTTAGCCGCTATATTGGATTCATCAATTTGTTAACAAAAAATTTTTATTTTAAATTTGAAAACAGTGATTTCGAGAAATTTTTGAATAAAAATTTTTAGGAAAACTGAACGAGTTTTTAGATATTTAGTCCACCATATTGAATTCACCATTTTGTATTTTGAAATTTTGACCTCGAATTCAGATTTGGTGACCCAACAAACTCCTAGAAAGTATTTTTATTGATGATCTAATTAACTCCATTGTCAAAATCACTTTGGGTATGCAAGCATTTTTGTCACAACAGCTAAGAGATTATCATTTTTGATAGCGTTTTTGACGATCAGCCTTGCGCTCGGATGATTTTGAAGTCAGCTAGATGAACAGATAAAATGAAATATGTAAGTTTCTCTTGGTGGAATATGGGTTTCTCTTGAGGACTTTGCCTTCATTATGGGCGAATCCTGATACAATTTCGTTTTTGACGCAGTACATAACGCAAACGTCTACGTAAAAAGGAATACTCCAACTATTGTGGACAAAATTATTCGTGAACGGCACCTTAAATGATTTGGGTGAGAGGGAGGAATTATATTCTCTTTAAATTTCAGTTTTCTGTTTCTTCGCCGCAGTTGTCTCGGATGATGACATCAGGAAACCCATGTTGAGAATTCCTACGGATTATATTTGAGTAAAAAGATACGTCCGTAAAAATAAAACTTGTAAAATTATAAAAATAAAAGTAGCTTGAAATAATTTTACAAATATATCTTTTTGTTTCAATCTGTACTTTCGATTTGGATTTTTAATATGAATTTACTCGCGTCTGACGTTATCGACCAAGAACTTCGCGACAATGGACCAGAAGCCTTAAGAATGCAGCTGGAGATAATATGTATATTCATATCATCTAAATGAAGATAAGTTGTTATCAAACCTTTATCTGGATAATCTTAAATATGTTTATCTAGAAGAGGGCAAACATTGCATATATGACAGACTACCTATGACCGGCGCTGACCGAGAATAAGAGTCATTAAATTTCTTGGAATGAAATTCCGTTCACAGGAAGTAGAGTAACAACTGAATCGCTCGAATTGGAGTGATTTTTCGCTCGTAGAGTGCATTTCTCCAATCGAGCGAAACGCATTTATTCGTGTGGATTAAAAATCTATGCTGAGGCCGGTTTTAATAAATTGACTGAAGTCAATTAATTAAAGAACGTGCCAAATCAACAGCCACGTAACTTCATTGTAAAAATAAATTAATAAATTAAAAACATATGTATCGTATGTACAAAGTTTAGTGCACTAAACTGTTTAGTTGGAAAGCCTGAATATTTGGGGTTTTAATCGTGCCACATTTTTTTCTAATTTACAGAAAGATTATAATTTATTTATAACCTGTCCCCTCGCAAAAATAATTGAAGCGAGAATATGACAGTTCACTTTCGAAGAATATTCAATATTTTCAGTTAAATAAAAATAATTACACAGGTCTAATAAACAGACATCCGATGCTAATCATAAACCTGTAAGATGTCGGCGAATAACTTCTCGAGCTCATCAGTAAGTTGTAAATCCAATGTTCCAAATCGATTTTTATCCCTTTGTAAAGCACATTTTCTCTATAGATCTCCTGATAGATTTCTATGTTTTTTAGGTCGTTGACAAATCTGAAGTCAGATTTAAAAATCCAAAACGACAGATCCAATATGGCTGCATAGGCATAAATTAGTGTAAATCTAAATAAATCAAGATACACGATAAAGATTTTCCAGATCCAGATTAATTACGAATTTCATGTCAGATTTATAATTATATTTAAATTCATTCGGATAATTTGTTTATAAAAAAAGTTAGCTTGCGAAAAGATATATATCTGGAAAGAATATATATTATATTTTACCACATGAAGAATATTCGGTACAATTTTCAGTCTCTGGTCTTAAATGTTTTCTAAAAAATTAAATATTTTTCTGAAGATCGCCTTTTTCAATTTTATTTGTTTATAAGTGATTGCAAATGAACAATCGAATGTAAAAATCACGGGGACGTAAGTATTAATATATCAGAAAGATATGAGAAATCATACTTATTTTCTTTAACCTGTAAACAATACATCGTAAAAATGAAAGAGAAAAAGGTGATGAGTACACTTATCATTGCGTCACACAAAGGTGATTAATCTTATCTGAAACTATTACAACCGATAGTACATAAAATCTCGAGTAAGAGCATATATTTAGGACGGTGAAGCCGCGTCGGGCGATTCGCCAAGGGGACATGGGCGCAGTTGTCACCAATTGGGACGTTCACCTGAACTTGATTTCGTCCCATGTGGCGCCAAAAGTATGCCGTCGCGCGCGTACACACGCACGTGTGTGGGATCGTATCGACTTTCGAGAGTCTGGCCGCGGACTCGTCGGGAAGCTGCATCACACGTGGGACACAGGTAGCTCGCTTCCGGCCGGCGCAGACCATTGTATCCACGAGGGCCCGGCGTATCGCGCTCGCTCGCTCGCTCGCGCGCGCGCGCGCGCGAGGGGCCCGCCGAGTTATACCACGTATATGGGACACAGAATGTGAGCTGCGCGTCGCTCTCCCATTGTATCCCCGCGCACGATCGCCGCTCGTTCCTGTGCGCGCGCGGCGGGCAACGTCGTTCGTCGCTCGTTGTCGTCTCTTCGGAAGAAAATGTAACGTACGCGCGGCCAATCTCCTCTCCTCAATGGGGGCTCTTTAACCCTTTGATGTGTGAATTTTTCTATGCAATAATAAAAGAAACTGATTATGTATACAGGGGCCTTCTGAGTCGCTGATTACGAATCTGGAGTCAAAATTTTAAAATTCAAAATGGCGAATTCCATATGGCGACTTCAAATGGCTAACTTTGATATGATATTATGGATATATATCAAATTCCATATATATATGTTTTTTCGATCATAGACAACTGATATTATGGATTTTAATTTCGGAAATCTGATAACAAATTCATGATCAGTGACCCGAAAAACCTCCATGTACCTATTTCTGTCGAAATTGAGGGATTTTGAATATTTTTGTCCACCATATTGGATCCGCCATGTTAAATTTCGAAATTTTGACCCCGGATTCGTAATCGGCGACCTCAAAAACGTAAAATGAACAAGTTTCATTACGACTGTTTTTATAGATCACCGTTAAATAGATTTTTACTGAACAATATATAATTTTATGCAATTTATTTATTGATGCTTAAATAAAAAAATGGACATTTTACATTTTTAGTACGTATATCAATATCTAACATATTTTAGAAGTGAAAAAAATTTGGATGAACATATCAAAAAGATAGCTTAAATAATTAAAAATGAAGAGAGAAAAGGTGGGATTGTAGGATCCCATCATGCTTCAAAGAGTTAAGGTTAACAAAGAGTTAACTTTCAGTGACTGGTTAACCTCATCGACAGTTAAAAGGATGCCAACTTAGGTTTTAATGGATTGTTCATGCTTAACCTCAATTTTCTGATCGTGGTTTACTCGCTCTGTCTCACGTTGAAGGCTCGAGATTATTGTAATAAAATGGAGAAAAAGTGATAAGGGCTATTTTTAGCTCTCTTTTATTATTTATTTAGTGATTTAAAAGTCGCGTTTCGGCACATTTGTCGATAAGAGAGAGTTGGAAAAATATGGGACAGTAAGATAGAATGATTCAAAATAGTACATTGAGGCTCAGTATGACAGTGTTTATGGCATTTGAAATTTAAGTTGGCTACTCTGCTACTTTTAACTATCGGTTGGCTCAACTAAAGAGTTGGAAAAACTCACACTAACGCTTTGTGTGGCAATGATAAGTATACTTATCATCTTTTATTTTTCATTTTTACAATATATACTGTATATTTTATAATTTAATATTAGGTGTACAACTTTGCTTCCGCCGTTTTTTTTCCGAAATTTGAAGCTTTATTGTAAAAAACTGGTTATACATTTATAATTCAAAGTATTGTCCATCGCTGGCCACTACTTTCTCCCATCTTTCGGGCAGTGTACGAATCCCGCGTTGAAAAAACTGGTCATCTTTTGAAGCGATCCACGAATCGATCCAATTTCTTACTTCTTCATAAAAATCGGAAGTACTGGTCAACCAGGCCGTGTGCCATTGATCGAAACAAGTGATAGTCAGAAGGAGCAACGTCTGGAGAATACGGCGGGTGAGACTTCCCATTTCAACGTTTCCAAGTATGTCTTGACCACTTTCGCAACATGGGGTCGAGCATTGTCATGCTGCAAAATCACTTTATCGTGTCTCTCGTTGTATTGCGGCCATTTGTCTTTCAATGCTCGGCTCAAACGCATTAATTGCGTTCGATAACGATCGCCTGTGATTGTTTCAGTCGGTGTTAACAGCTCATAATACACTACGCCGAGCTGGTCCCACCAAATATAGAGCATGACCTTGGAGCCGTGAATATTCGGTTTGGCCGTCGACGTGGATATGCCCATGCTTTTCTGCGCTTGGGGTTATCGTAGCGAACCCATTTTTCGTCCCCAGTCACAATGCGATGCAGAAATCCCTTCCGTCTTTGCCTTTCAAGCAACTGTTCACAAGCAAACAAACGCCGTTCAACATCTTTCGGTTTCAACTCGTACGGCACCCAATTTCCTTACTTCTGAATCATTCCCATGTCTTTGAGGCGTTGTGAAATTGCTTGTTGAGTCACTCCCAATGATCGTGCCAATTCTTCTTGACTTTGACACGAGTCTTCATTAAGTAATGCCTCCAATTCTGCATCTTCGAAAACCTTCTCTCTTCCACCGCTATGCCGGTCTTCGACGTGAAAATCACCGTTCTTGAAGCGTTGAAACCACTCACGATACGTTCTTTCACTAATAGCTGCCTCACCATAATAATAAGTATTTGAGAGCATTCGATGAGCCTCAGCCGCAGATTTCTTCATATTGAAGCAGAAAATTAAAACCTCCCGCAAATGACGAGAATTTGGCTCGTAAACTGACATTTTCAATCGAGAATAACTTTATGATGCAGACACAAATCGACTAATGTTTCTATGGGGTTATGTTGACAGATGCTCAAGTTTATTGCATGATGTCTATGATCTATTTATTTCGGCCACTATTTACTGCTACAGCCATCTATAGGAAAACGGCGGAAGCAAAGTTGTACATTTAATACAAATAAATATAATCTCATATTTTTATGATATATTAATACTTCCTTTACATGTTTTCCATGGTTTTCCTATCCGATTGTTCATTTTTGATCATTTATAAACAAATAAAGCTGAAAAAATGCGATTTAAGGAAAGTTATTTCATGGAAAGTATGTAAGATTAGAGGTCGAAGATTTTACTGAATATTCTTCACATGTCAAAATATAATATGTATTTTTCCAGAATTTTTCGCATGTTGGATTTTTTATAAACAAATTACTTGCTTAGCAGCCATATTGGATCTGCTATTTTGAATTTTTTGAATTTTGACTTCAGATTTATAATTAGCAACCCAAAAAACACATGAATGCAAGATTGCACAAAAATTCGTCAGGTAAAAAAGTGCACAAGGGTTAAATACATCGATAACGACTAAAATTTCCGGCCGGGAGTTAAAGATCGGCGCCCTCAAGTCAGCGGGAATCTAATCGGCAGGTTTGCGCTCATGCCACCTGTCCGTATCCTTCAAGCTTTGCTCTGCACTTTCAAAGCTACTTTCATTGCTGAGCTTTTGGGTAGCGGGATTTTGCAGTGGTCAATCGGAAACGCATTCGACATAATGAGGTGGAGACATTCGGAGAAACTAGAGTAAATATTAAACTGAAACTCTGCAAGTATCGTGATTATTGTTGGGTTTATTATTTTATTAATAAATTTCGCTTTACTGATATTGTAAAAATGGATTGATCCACGATGTGTAACGTATGTGTCGATCAATCGCTTGGATTCGATTGATTATACAGTGATTGATAGTTAATTTCATCGATCGATTGAATTCTTCGTTATTATATACAGAGTGTCCGGGATCTTCTGGAAACGAAAATTGTGAAGATTGATCAGATGGAACCAAGAAGAAAAGTCAAGTACCATTTTGCAAAAATTGCAATAGTTATTAAGTTATTAATGATTGAAAATGACCACATCTAGAGACTCTTTTAATTGAAAATTTGCGCACTTATTTGCAAAATGGTAAAGGATTTTTTTTTTGTTCAGAATGACCTAACTTACAATTACATGACGGCTCTTGTGTCTAGCGAAAAGTTCAAGATTCAGGCTCAAAGTTCAATATACTCATATCTAGACACAATAGTCGTAATGTATTGGTAGGTTAGGTCATTCTGAACAAAAAAGTTTATCATTTTGCAAGTAAGTACGTAAATTTTCAAATTATCAATTAAAAGAGCCTCTAGATTATTATTTTCAATCATTAATAACTATCTTGCGATTTTTGCAAAATGGCACTTGACTTTTCTTCTCAGTTTCATCTGATTCTATCTTCATAATTTTTCGTTTCCGAAAAATACCGGATGCCTTGTATATCGTGATTGTGGTTATTTCCGTTTTTTGATTCGCCGGTTATTTTATAGGCAGCCAGGATTTTAATTGATTCATGTCTATTGTCAGCATCGGTAGTCGTTACATGAAACTCGTGCCATGTGTGAAATATTTCAAATTTCAATTTATGGAGCCAGACTTTATTTTTCCACTAGAGTCACGTGATACACGTTGAGGTGTATGATTAATTAATGGCATGACGTTCGTATACTGGTGGAGCGGATGAAACTGCATAGGAAGGCCTCTTCACTTTGTAAGATTCCGCAATAGTTATTAAGGAGATAATTCAACAACATTAGCGAATGAGCGCGCGGGAAGCAATAAGGCGAACTCTGTAAACGATGTTTTACCCAAGATAGTTGTGTAACGATCTCTCAGTCTGAACACCTCCGCTATTTAGCATCGTGCAATGCATCTTGTTTCTCGCTCCTGATTTCTTATTACTAAATATATTTTTTAAATAACACATTTTATGACGAGTTAATTATATAAATACGGATTTCTCGTGAGCCCAATAAATTTTCGTTTATGGATCATAAAAATAAAGCCCAAGATAGTAATTTTTCGATTCATTGATTTCGATTCATTGATTTCCTTGTCACATTGAAGAAATCAATCTTGTCTTATATTATAAAATAGTCTTTCTGACGATATACAAGTTGCTGCTGCCTGTGTGTGTAAATTGTTGCATCACTTTGTATAAAAGAAATGTTTCTTTTATGTTACCTTATTACAGAAGATTAAAATAGAATCAGCGAATTATGTGTAAAGAAAAAATGTCAAGACAAGATACAAATAAAACATCGATATATTGTGAGATATTATATCGATATTTTCGGCGTAATCATGTGCTATTATTATTTAAGAATTTTTTTGACAATTTTCCCTTATCGGGGAAGTTCATTATTTTTACAGCGAATTTCCAGTTTCCAATATATTTTTATATACATTTTTAAAACTAAGCCTTAGATGAAAATTCTGTTCTATTGAATAAAGCAAAAAAAAATGCACTTGCAATTAACAGCAGAAAATAATTTTGTTTTCCTTTCGACCGCCCGAAACTTCATTCGCGAAAAACGAGTTTTTTCAGTCGTTTGTATCTCGAAAACCATCAATGCGACCTCGACATTTTCGCTAAGAAAATAGTGACATTTTCATGAGAAGCAATTCTATGTAAGCGCGAATTGTGAAAATTTCTGTATAAATATAGTGTCATCTAGAATCCATGTCATCATCATCATCATCATATTTAGAGATTACTTTGCTTCCCAACTTCTGAAAATTCAAATTCCGCATTGACAAGGTTTTATCTTGGATAGGAAAAAGATATCGCGTGTGCTCCGAATGAAAATCAGCCGCATCTCCAGCATCTCCGATCAGCAGCAGCTCCAATTACGAAGTTAACAGTTCAGAAGAGTAATTTTATCATCTCACTTTGCACAGATAGCGCGAGCGATTCTCGTTCACCGAGACTTCCTCGCACACTTTCACTACTGCCCTCGTCGCTACCAGCTGCACATCTTGCTTGCACATCTGCAAGCCGCTGGCTGCCGTTGCTCATTTTAATAATAAATCCCGTCGCGCGTCGCCCCGCGCGAAACACGAGCGAGAAGATCGCGACGCGAACGAGAGAACCGGCGAATCTCGCGATTAAATTCATCCCGAGCGATTATCTCCTCGTCTTGTCTCTCTTCGCGAGAACTTCCTGTTGCCACTTCCGAGACGCAACAACGAACACGGTGGTCCGCAGGCTGTGGTCCATCTGATGTTGTAAAGTATTATGCAAATTGTGCATTTACTTACCGTCCCACCCTCCCCCCCCCCCCTATCGGTACATACGATAATTTTTCAGATCTACCACATTAGTAAAATTATCTCTAAAGAAGAGATAACGCCACTCTATCCCCCGAGTACTGTCATGTTAATTACACAAAATTATGTTGATAGACTGATAATATTAGGAGTGTGATTTAGTTCTGAGGGGTTTTCTTCTTAAAAACTGATTTACTTAAACAAGATAATGAACGAATACCTTAATCAAATTATTTCTCTTCGTTTTCTATTAACTTTTTCCTATCTTTCTAGCAAGAGACAGATTCCGCGACGATAAAAAGATTTTTCTTCGGAATTGATCTAACTTTCGACAAATTTTGGCATTTCTTTGAGGTTATGAAAGTGTATATCCTCTGGACCATGTTGTATCGGCCGGAACAAGTGATAATCGGATGGAACAATGTCTGGAGAATATGTGGAGTGCGGTAAAACTTCCCATTTCAGCTTTAATAGCGTTTGCTTCACTGATAATACAACATGAGGTCGAGCATTATCACAAAGAAGAACCATTTTGCGTTGTTTACTCGCAATTGATGGTCGTTTTTGGTCCAATACTCGCTTCAATTTGTACAATTGTTCTCGATAATGATCAGCGATGACAGTTTCATTCAGATTTAACAGTTCATAGTACACAACACCTTAAATCCACTAAATGCACAACAATACCTTTGAACCGTGAATATTGCTAATACTTTGAAGTGGATGTTTTCTAGTTGGTCTGGATCAACCTATGATTTTTTTCGTTTGGTATTATCGAGATAGACCTATTTTTCATCTCCAGTTCACAATTCGATACAAAAAACTTTCCATTTTTTGTCTGGCGATCAACCAAATTAAATGGTCAACCGATTAGCAATGGTGTTTTCCGATAATTGATGTGGAACCCATTTTCCTTCTTTGTAAATCTTTCCCATGTCATATAAATGTTTAGTAATTGTTGTACGATCAACATTTAATGCTCTGGCAAGTTCCGAAGTGCACTGAATTTTCGTCTAATAATGCTTGCAACTTTGCATTTTCAAGTTTTTTCAGTTGTCCCGAACGATCTTTGCCGTTAACATTAGAATCACCACATTTGAATCGTCTAAACCAGTATTCACATGTCTTAGTTAATGGAGAGACATCGCCATAAGTTTCTATCAGAATTTTATGACCTTCAGCCGCCATTTACTTCTGATTAAGAAACAAAAGCAACGTATGTCGAAAATGTTCTAGAAAGCCCCATTTTTTAAGATGGGATTAACACGATTTTTACCATCCATTGTCCATTGTTAGTAAATAACTAAATATCATGGATTAATATTAAAGCATTAAGAAACAACAGCTGTGATTGGAATGTCTTCGACAAAACTGATATTGAGAGTGCCATCTCTTGCAAAACCCTCAAAACTATCAAATCACGCACCTAATAAGTTAAATTAACAAGTTAACAGATCTAAACAATATTTAAACGGTAACACCAATCAGACAAGTTTATATCAATAAGTAAATGATAAGTCGCATTAATAAATTAATAAGGCGAAACCGCGTAGTAACATAAATTCGACGAGCTTAAAATATCTCGCGGACTGTCGACCGACGCGCATATACGATAAAACTCCAACTGATCGATAAGAAAGGACGCTTGATCAGGATGATTTACCGGGCTCCTCTTCGGCAAATTCGCGGGAATATTTTGACACTCGTCGGCGGAGCTGCGACACGCGAGGTAGCTTGTCTCACAAATAGCCGTTTCCCGTGAAGGAGATACGCGCTCGTGCGGCTGATGTGTGAGTTTGTCGAACGGATGACAAAGGCGTGTTCTCTTTTTGCGGCGAGAAGATAATGCGCGTTCGTGTACACAGGTGCTGAGAGGAGGCCACGCAGATGCTGCGTCTAATCGTAAGAAGTGGATGGATGTGTATTACGGTCAGACGAGTGCGTTGTCGCTTAGTCGTTTAGCTAGAGCTAGAGCTACGGAAAAACCGACGAAACCGACGAAGGGCGATGACAAGGGCCTAAGAGATAATCCCTTCGCCCAGCAGAGCTCAATTGGCTCAACGTTACATAATCGCGAAGATCCTTTACGGTCGCGACGGATTCACGGCCACGTCGCGCGCCACCATCGATCCCGCCGCCGAGTCTCGCGAATGAGCGACCTTGCTCGGCCGGCGACAGTTGTTGGGCTCAATGAAGCAATCGGGAATGAATTTATGGACCTGCTCAAACACACACTCGCAGGACTGAGCGCAGCTTGCGAAAGTTTCGTACCGTTTAATCACGAAAGTATAACATACGGAGATAACGCAGTCTACATTCCGGAGGATACTCTTCCCGGTAAATATTAATATTAGCGGTGACCTTTCTCACTGATCACAATGACTTTCACATATGTTATCAAGGAGAATTTTTCTATTGACTTTTTAAAGTCGTAAACTAACCTAACCTAACCTAATTTGATAGTCAAGCAGCTTTCAAGAAAAATTTTGCACCTTCCTAAATAAATGAATCTATTATATGTACCAAAATTAGGTTATGCCAGTTTAAAATTTTTAAAAATTAATAGAAAAATTAGGAAATCCATTCAAGAATATATATTTACATACACCGTGTCACGGATTCAAGCATCGGTCAGTCGCAACGTTTAAAATTTTTTGCTAATAGTCAGAGCCATATCCTTAACAACATATGTCAAGGTCATTGAAATCGGTGAGGTCACCACTAATATTAACATTTGCTTTCTTTTTCGTCGCGAATTGTCGATACTCGAAAAAGGATATTTTGGAGATGTCATTTTGTCACCTAAATTAATTTGAGTGAATTTCCATTGGAAGTTTGAGTGATTTGTCATTAAGGCTAAAAATTGCATCTTCGAAGCTTTGGTTTTCCAAAATTTCGAGGCGTTATATCCGACTGACAAAATTTCGAAAATTATTCGAGAACTCGAGCACTCGAACGTTTAAATACTATTCGGGACTTCGACGACTCGCAAATCGTACGATTGAATAAGTAGAAAATTGTTTCTAAGAGTTCCGGTATTTCGACTAGAGTTCGAAAATCCGAGGTTGTCCAATTAGTTGAATGTTCGAATTTCCACGTTAACCGTGGAATTCTATCAAAGCTTTGAATATACAGGATGTCCGGGATCTTTTGGAAAATTGTGAAAATTAATCAGATCAAACTGAAAAAAAAAGTCGAGTACCATTTGCAAAAATCGCAATAGTTATTAAGTTATTAATGATTAAAAATGACTACATCCAGAGGCTTTTTTAATTGTTAATTTGAAAATTTGCATACTTATTTGCAAAATGGTAAAGAACTTTTCTGTTCGGAATGACCTAACCTATAATTATATGACGGCTATCGTGCCTAGCAATAGATACGAATATATTGAACTTTGTACCCTGAATCTTGAACTTGTCGATTTGACTTTCCTTCTCAGTTTGATCTGATTAATCTTCACAATTTTTCGTTTCCAGAAGACCCCGGACAGCCTGTATATCGGACATTCTTCTCATGTAGAATGAATATTTTCATTCGAAGTTGAAGAGTGATTCTGCCTCATTCTACCGTTCTGAGAAGAAAGGTTTTGTTGGGTTAATAAGACACCAGTAATCGCAATAAATGGTTAGTTAATGTGGGACAGCAAATAACTCCGTTGTGATAACAAATAATTTGTTGCTTTAACCAACAATTTTTACAATGCAAACAAATGATGATATTGTTATGTTAATCCGACAAATAATAAATATTTTATTTGTTGGCGATACAGAAGATGAGCAAAGGTTAGAAATTATGTATAAGCAAATCAGTTGTATTAATTTTTCCTCGTCAACGTATAATGTATAGCAAAATATGTAAAATATTTGATGAAATCATATATATAATGCTACACTAGCGCGTATCATAATTACCAGATGATTCAAATTTAGCTTCATTACGTCCAGTCAAATATTGGTAGAGAAGAGTTAACGAAATAATAATTTTGCGTGTGTGTATTTTGCAGGAATTCGAGAGAAAGAAATAGAGCAACGCATTATTATATTAATCTCTATTTTTTAGCACGACACATTATATAAAATTAATAAACTATTAGATAAGGATAAGTAAGGTTAAGGGTAAACGTACTTTTGTCAATAAAAAAGTCTATAAAAGCAATTCGTAGCTGCTTAAAAAAGCTTATAAATCACTTGAAGAGATGCTTTTATCAATATATGGGAGTTCAGAATATAGATTATAGAAGAGTCACGTACATGGTACGTATATATCAAGACGTTGTTATTGTTTTTATTAAAAATTGTACATCCAATAAACATAAATGATTTGCATTTCCAACGATGTATTTGTTAAAATTACAAAGAACGAAAAATGATTTGTCACGGTAACTGTTGGATTTGTTCTCTGTACAATTATCAAAGAGCAAACGTTCATTTGTTGTGACAACAGAAGTCTTCTTCTCAGTGCTTCTCACTACAACAAATGCATTCTAATTAACGAGATATCCACTCACAGGGATCAGGACTTCATTCAAACATTCGCTCTTGAAATTCCGAGTTGACGGAATCTCAAGAGCGAATGTTTGAATGGCGAGCGAGTTATTCGCCTGTTTTGAGCAAGGTCTCAATCGGAAGGAAAAATTTCAAGCCTATCTACGGACGTGGGTACGTGCACACACGTCGCCGTCAGTCACGGTGTTCGCAATCACGGAAAAATTGGTATTATTCAAGGATCCGGCGGGGGTTGCATCTCTCGGTAATTCGACGACGGTCGGGTCGGCTTCCTGCGCGCGCCGCCGTCAATTATTCAGAGTCCACTTTTGGATATGGCATGACTAAGAGCAGTGCTGCCTCGTCGCTCGTGCACCAGACCGCGAAGATGTAATAATTCTTTGTGCTCATGCGAGCTGCTCCTCCGGCCGCTCGCATGATGATGCTACTACAGGCGTGCGGCGGGAGACGCAGTCTTGCGAGATGTGTGTTCACGGTACGTCGATTTTCCGCTCACGCCCGGAGATTCTCTGCTCCGCGCGCGGCGGTATGATTCTCCGCTTCCTCCTATCGTTAGCTCGCGCAACCGTACCGCAAATCAATCCCTTATCCTCTCCTTATCCTCGCGCGGAGAATATGTTGCAACATGCGACCGTCGCGTCCGTAAAATTTATTCGGATTTGCGCGGGAGAGGGGGGAGGCTAGGTTCTTAAAACAATTTCATTTTAGTAATTTTTACTGTATAGTAACTATTATCTAGTAATAATTGCTGTCGCTACTACTCTAACGTCTGTTATGTAATTAATAGCTGATAACGATAATAAATAATTCATTACTTGATCAGTTTGTTAGTGTTAATTGCTATTTTTTAATTAATATTTAGCAGTAATTTGAGAAAAGAATAATTATCAGTGATTATTTTAACATATTTTAGTCACTATGTCAAATATATTTCTTTTACTCCAATAATAATTCTCAGTAGAATAATATATGACAACTTAATATAACCGTGTAATTAATAACTTACAATGATAATATTATATTATTAATTTATTACTATTAATTGCTGTGTATTAATATTTAGCAATCATTTATTTATTTATTTATTTAAGTAGAGGAGATATTCATTTTGGTATACAAAATAATCAGTAACGAAAGGAGGAAAAATAGAAAGAGAAGAGAATAATGATTAGTAATTATTTTAACATATATTAGTCATTATATCAAATATATTTCTTTTATTCAAATAATAATTTTTAGTACAATAATATATGGCGATTTAATATAACAATATAATTAATAACTTAGCAGTGATAATAAATATTACATGGTTAATGATGATGATTAATTTATTATTATTATTGATTGCCGTTTATTAATATTTACCAATCATTTATTTATTTATTCATTCAACTAGAAGAAATATTCATTTTGGTACAAAAAGTAATCAATAATGAGAGGAGGGAAAATAAGAAGAGGAGAGAATAATGATCAGTAATTACTTTAACATACTTTAGTCACTATGTCAAAAATATTTCTTTTACTCAAATAGTAATTTTTAGTAGAATAATATACGACAACTTAATATAACGATGTAATTAATAACTTACAATGATATTGCATGATAAATATTGCATGATTAATTTATTATTATTAATTGCTGTTTATTAATATTTAGCAATCATTTATTTATTTATTTATTTAAGTAGGAGAGATATTCATTTTGGTACACAAAGTAATCAGTAACGAGAAGAAGAAAAGGAGGAAGAGAAGAGAATAATGATCGGTAATTTTTTTAACATGTTTTAGTCACTATGTCAAGAAGTTTTCTTTTATCCAAATAATAATTTTAGTAGAATAAAATACGACGGCTTAATACAACAGCGACGTAAGCGCAACAGAAGAAATGGAACAAATCAGAGCCGAGCGTTGTAACGTTCCACACTGTATAATCTCGCGACTCTGTATGTGTGTATGTGTGTGATCGGGCTTTCGTCGAAAAATATTCGCGGACGTCACCTCACGGGACCGTTACGATGTATCAGACACACACGGTTGCCTCGGTGTGCTTCTGTGAACGGAGCGGAAGTTGAACGGAGAAGAACTCGAGCGTCGGAGCCGACGAAGTTGGACCGCGATTGTGTCGAAGGCGCGATCTCAATCCGCGGAAGAAATAACTCTCTCTGATGATGAGTCATTGTACATCTGCCGAATAATGCTGTGATAATCGGGCGCGTGGCGGATAAATAATTGCGCGCAATGACGGGGGCACAATGAGGCGCCATTGACGTCGACGAGGTTACCTCCGCGCTCATCGCCATAATACCGCTCGCATCAATAATTCCTGATAACGCGATGTAAACGTGCGTACATCATGGCGCTGGTATTTCTCATGAACCTTGGAACCTTGAACTTTGGCGACGAGTGGACGTCGCGCGAGTTCCATGCTACAGATAGACACACACGAAAATGCTAAGGCTCGTTTAATTAAGAGCCACGCCGCCGATCTCCTCTCACGGTCAGAGATTCTGCTTCTCGCCTCCCCTTTCTCATTAGCTCGCGCGCTGCTCGTAACTTTTTTTTGTGAGATTACGGTACCGCGTACACACACCAGCCTCCCCTCCCTCCTCCCCCCTCTGCTGGCCCGCGGCGCACGGAGAGAAAAATTGCAAGTCTTACTTTTTAATCCGGGCGTTACGAGCCGTGATCTTTCGTGATGCGCGATTTCCTAGTTGGCTGTTGCCGTAATAGGTGGATCAAGCGACGACCGAGACCCGCGTAGATTCGAACGATTTTCCTCTCTCAGCGCGGCCGCCGATCGAAACAGTTGATCTGATTGACCTTTGGTATGGCATTGGTGAGTATACATACCATCTTTTTCTCTTTCATTTTTACGGTATATTGTTTACAGTTTTACAGTTTTATGAAAATAAATATGATCTCGCATTTTTCTGAATTTTCTTCTTGCGTTTTTCTCATATTAGTACTTACCTTACATGTTTTTCAAGATTCTTTTATCCGATTGTTCATTTTTAATCATTTATATACAAATAAAGTCGAAAAAAGCGATTTAAGAAAGTTATTTCTTGGACAGTATGTAAGTATCAGAGGTTGATGATTTTATTAAATATTTTTCATACATCCAAATATTATATGTTTTTCCAGAATTTTTCGCATACTAGATTTTTTTTACAAACAGATTATTTCAGTGAGTTTTGTAAAACTGACTCGAAACTCGAAATTAACGATCTGAAAATCTTACACTAATTTACCCTTATATGGCAGACATTGGATCTGCCATTTTGAATTTTTAAAATCTAAGTTCAGATTTGTGTGTGTGTGTGTGTGTAATCAACGATCCAAAAAACATAGAAATGCTCGATTTTACAAAAACCCGTCAGGTAGAAAAAATGTGTCATATGAAAGGTTAAGATACTAATCGGGATTCCTTTAGGCTCATCACACACAAAATGACATATTAGGAATATGATTTAATTTTGAGGGTTTTTTTCTTAAAAACTGATTTACATAAACAAGATAATGAACGAATACTTTAATCAAAATAATTTCCTTTGTTTTCTACGACTTTTTCTCATCTTTCTGGCAAGAGATAGATTCCGTGACGATAAAAAGATTTTTCTTTGGAGTTGACCCAATTTTCAACAAATGTTGGCATTTTTTTGAAGTTATGAAAGTGTATATCGTCTAAAGCATGTCGACCGGAGCGAGTGATAATCGGATGGGGCAATGTCTGAAGAATACGCGGGGGGGGGGGGGGTAAACGGAGTACGGTACCATTCTAGCTCTAATAGCGTTTGCTTAACTGATAATGCGACATGAGGTCGAGAAGGATCACTTTGTGTCGTTTACTCGCACTGATGATCGTTTTTGGCCCAATGCTCGCTTCAATTTGTACAATTGTTATCGATAACGATCAGCGGTGACAGTTTCATTCTTCAGATTTAACAGTTCATAGTACATAACACCTTCTTGATCCTACCAAATACACAGCAATACCTTCGAACCGTGAATATTGCGCCTCGAAGTGGATGTTGCTGGTTGGCCTGGATCAACTCATGATTTTTTTCATTTGGGATTATCGAAATAAATCCATTTTTCATCTCTAGTAACAATTCGATACAAAAAACTTCATTTTTTGTCTGGCAATCAACAAAATACAAATGTTCAACCGGTTCACCGTGGCATTTTCCGATAATTGATGCGGAACCCATTTTTCTTCTTTGTGAATCTTTTCCACATCATGTAAACGTTTAGTAACTGTTATACGATCAACATTTAATGCTCTGGTGAGTTCTAAAGTGGATTGTGCTAGATTTTCGTCCAATAATGCTTGCAAATCTGCTTTTTTCGTTATCCCGAGCGATTTTTGTTGTTAACATTCGAAGCATCACTTTTGAATCGTCTAAACCAATATTCACGTATCTTAATTGATAAAACAACATCACCATAAGTTTCAGAATCAGAATTTTATGACCTTCAACCACCGTTTTCTTCTGATTAAAGAACAAAAGCAATGTATGTCGAAAATGCTCTTTAGGGAACTCCATTTTTAAGATGGTATTAACATGATTTTTACTGCATCTATTGTTAGTAAATGGCTAAATATCATGGATTAATATTAAAGCATTAAAAAACAATAGCTGTGATTGGAATGTCTTCGACAAAATTGATATTAGTGTCATCTCTTGTAAAACCTTCAAAATTAAAACACACTTCTAATAGAAGCATATACATACCATGAATCGATCAAGGAGCATCTAGGAAAAAGTTGCCATGTTGATTTACAGAGCACAACATTTATCTAGACGCTCATTGGTCGTGACAACCATATGTTATACTCAGGGTTGGGAACGTTACTTTTTAAAAGTAACCCGTTACCGTTACCATTACTTTCGGTAAAAAGTAACTCGTTACCGTTACTCGTTACTGATCTTAAAAAATAACGCGTTACCGTTACTTAAAAGTAACGATATTTTATTTCGTTACTTTCCGTTACTTTTTTTTGTTGTAAATCCAGGATTATAAGAAAGATGCTAAGACAAGATATAAATCGGACATAAGACGATTAGAAATATATATATATATATTTAAATATTTTTATTATTTTATGTTATTAAGTATTGTATTTAATGAAAAGTTTCTTAATTAGTGGATATAAATTTAATATTTGGACATTAGTGTCTGTTGACTTTAAAAATCTTTGCCATTCATCATAGGCAGATTTCTCATTTGATGTTTGCTATTTAAAATTTAAAAAGTCGTCGTTATTATTGTGCTTATCAGACATCAAAAAATTTTTAATTGAAGGAATTCCTTATAAATCTTCTAAATACGTTTGCGTAAGTTTTCACTTATCTTCAGCTAACCAACTCAATTTAGGATGCAAACAGCTGGCAATTATCAATTCTTCTTTTTCGAATGTAGTACAAAACCTAAAGTTAAATCAATAAAATTAAATATGAACATATTGATTTTTCTTTTTGATCAGATGAATTGTTGTTTGATGAACATATGTATTAACCAAATTACACCAACTTACCTTTCTTTTAAACCTTTCTGTATAGCTAAGGCCAATGGATGACAATATGTGAGTCCATCTTTATTGGTTCTCATTAAATTCAGCATAAAACAAAAAATGCATAGAAATTAAATACAATTAAGTTTAATTTTATAAAAATTAAAAAGTAACGATTAAAGTAACGGACGTTTTGTTACTCGTTACAAAAAAAATGTATCGCCGTTACTTTTTCGTTACTGACACCAAAAAGTAACGGCGTTACCTAATCGTTACTCAAAAAAGTAACGAGACCAGTAACGCGTTACTTCCCAACCCTGGTTATACTAGAGAGATGTGCAAACTATTCGAATCCGAATCCCTATGATTCGAATCTGAATAATTCAAAAATTTCGAAACTCGAAGATTCGAATACGAATCAAATACTTACTGTAGCAAACGCTGTAGCGTTTGCGTGCATCAGCTACAAAACGGGTCACCTGGGCTTGTATGTTTGAATCTTTAACTCGTAACTAATTTAACTTTAATTTATAATTAACAACTTAATTATAAATTACTTTAAATATTTAAATATATATTTTACTTTAAGATGATATTACAATATCAATATTCTCTTTCATATTAAAATCTTCCATCATTATTTGCAGTTTAATAGTCATGTTAAATTTTTTAATGATTCGATTCGATTCGAATTTGAATTTAAAAAATGAGATTCAATTCGATTCGATTCGACATAAAAATTCTTGATTCGCATGTCTCTATGCTCTACATATGCATCTATGCCATTTTATGTGCGACCTTCTTCTCGTTTCAAAGTGTCTTCTTTGTCGAGAATCGAGTCAGTTATATCATGGAAGCTCGTTTCCATTTTGTTTTCAATCAATGCTCTTTCTCTCTCTAAAAGGAAGGCATGACAGTCGAGCTCGAGTGTATCGAAGACGTTTCACAATTATGGAAGCGTTGAAGCCGCTGTCCTGCGCTGATTGGCTGTCATGTTTGTACATCACGGCCTGCTTCATCGCTATGATCGTGCGTTGACAATCTTGACAGTTTGCGGTTAAATAATTCGCGGAGATTACCAGTCTTGACAGTTTGTAATATAAGGAAATTATTATTGGAACTAGAAGAATTATTATTAGGACATCAGGAATTATTTGTGTTTTTCTTGACTTATATAGGGTGCCCGATGATAATATATTGATCTCTTATGCGTGTAGATTGGACGAAAAGAATATCGAGCAAGACGTTCCCCAATCACTTTGCGAACAATCACGTGAATTTTGCGTTATTAATTAAAGAAGATTCACGAATGATCGCGCGCGTTGATGAGCCGTGATTACGATCCCTGCCGTTATATGCTTGTAGTTTAGATGAAGCTGAACGAAATGGTCCCGTAATCCACTCTGCGGGTAACTACGTAGATTTTGAATTATTAATTACAGGACACTGTAACAAATTATCTCACGTGACAATGAGCTTTCCATTTAAATTTGCGTATTTAAAACTTTCGCTTCAAACCTACGCAGACTTCCCAAACACCAGAATCCGATTGTTTCAGTTTTCAGAAGGGAATTTCAGAATGAACGACCTTAAAAGTGAACGAGTAAATTTTCCGTTAAAGGATGATAAATCCGTAGCTCGTCGTGTAAAGTTGATCGAGGAATTCAGCCGATAACACCAAGATTGCGGCTTTGCAGCTCAATTTCCATCTAGTCCTTTCCCCCTCCCGAGCAAAAAATTCGACAACTGCCTGTCCTGATGGTACCAAAATAACAAGATAAGAGCTTCGTGGGAGGAACTTGCGAGTTACCCGGCCATTTAGCGAGCGGTTGTCAGCGGCAGCGATTCATTAAAGTTAGCGCGACAAATGAGCGTCACAGGCGTCTCTGTCGCGCCGGCCACGACGCTAATTATCGTTTTAATCGCGTGAATCTATTTGATCTCGGCTTTCGGCCACTCTCTACGTTGTTAGCCTACGTGTGCCTCGATCGCGTAGTCCGATAACTTACTTATTATTGGGGTAGGGTTGCTAGGTGTCCTCTTTTGAACTGAGAAAAAAGATTAAGCCCCATTTTACAAAAATCGCAATAGTTATTATGATTGAAAATGAGGCTTTTTCTCACATCTAGAGGTTCTTTTAATTGATAACTTGAAAATTGAGGAATACTGATTTGCAAAATAGTAAAAAACTTTTTTGTTCAGAATGACCTAACCTATAAATATATGACGGCTATTGCGCCTTGCGACAGGTTCAAGAATCAGTGTTTGGGGAGGATTGTCCTTCTTTCTGGCCAAAATTTTCATGTCCTGCCAACCATATATCGACATCTTTTTTCGTTTGTTAGGTGTGCTGCTATAGCGAATCATAGTTACCATAATTACTTTTGAAAGCCTATTTTTATCAATAATATATATAGGGTGCCCGGGATCTTTTGGAAACGAAAAATTGTGAAGATTAATCAGATAAAACTAAGAAGAAAAATCACGTACCATTTTACAAAACTCGCGCTAGTTAGTAATTAATGATTGAAAATTACCACATCTGGAGACTCTTTTAATTGATAACTTGAAAATTTGGGTACTTATTTGCAAAATGGTAAAGGATCTCTTTATTTAGAATAACTTAATCTACAATTATATGACGGCTATAGTGTCTAACGATAGATATGAGTATATTGAACTCTGAACACTGATTCTTGAACCTGTCGCAACACACAATAGTCGTCATATATTTATAGGTTAGGTCATTCTGAACAAAAAAGTCTTTTACTATTTTGCAAATCAGTATTCCTCAATTTTCAAGTTATCAATTAAAAGAACCTCTAGATGTGAGAAAAAGCCTCATTTTCAATCATTAATGACATAATAACTATTGTGATTTTTGTAAAATGGGGCTTAATCTTTTTTCTTAGTTTAATTTGATTAATCTTCACAATTTTTCGTTTCCAAAAGATCCCGAACACTCTATATACGTATATGTTACGGTAAATGCGACGAATTGGTAATTATGCATAATTGCCAACATGCTTGGTAAATGATAAATTTCGTTTAATTTGTCATCTAACCTAACCTAACCTGGTCTAACCTAACTCAAAGGCAGAAGTACAATCAAGATAAATAAATAATTAGACTTTGCTTTTCTGCTTTTGAATTGAGTTAGGTTAGGTTATGTTAGGTTTGGCGAAATAAATTGAACGAAATTTATCACATTTACCAAGCGTGTTGGTAATTACGTATAATTACTAATTTATCACTGTAACATATACATGTAAAATGTACACCCACGGTAATCGATTCTGTCCCTTGGAAATTTTTACAAACTGAGAAGTGACTACGTTTCTACACTACTCACAGTCCATGCACGATTAATAAAATAACTAAAATTTACGCTCGTTTATGGAGGATTGAGGCCTGGTCTATAATAGATGTTGTGAGCTGTAAGCGGTAAGAACTGGCTAATTATAGCCGATTATTTTTATGATAATTGACTGTGATTCGCCAATTCTTACGGCTTACAACTTACGACACGTATTGTAGACCAGGCCTCAATCCTCCATAAGCGAGCGTAAGTTTTAGTTATTTTATTAATCGCGCATCGACTGTGAGTAGTGTAGAAACGTAGTCACTTCTCAATTTGTGAAAATTTCCAAGGGACAAAATCGATTACCGTGGATGTACATACGAACTGTATAATATTCGCAGTTGACAATTGACGTTTGGACAGATAACAGATGCGCTCCATCCGACGATGGTTTTTTTGGTTCGCTCATCGAAATTTTCGATCGTGTTTCCTTGCCAACTTACAAATTTGGCAACCCTACATCGGGGAACACGCGAACTCCCGTCGGCATCTCGGTGCGTATGCGAATTCCCTCCGTCTTTCTCTCTGCTTCTTCGCTCGCGGCCGGGCCCCCGTCATTACCGTAACGTTACACTCATTTCTGTTACTTATTGTCGCAAATGCGGCCCGTCGTCGTACGAATTCGCGAAACATGTTATTACAGTAATGGTGGCTGTGTGCACGCACACTAACGATGCGGATACGAGGCGGGCGGCCGGCGATGCGCGCGACATTTCCCGATCTTTCGCGATCTCGGCAGATTTACGTTTCGCTCGTTTCTTTCAGTTGCAACACAGCCCTGGGACTTTCAGCCTGTCGTTCCCATTGACTGCTGACGTTATTCTATATCGGCTTAGTGAACGAAAGAAGGGCTGGAGAGCGTTTCTTTTCTCGCACACCTTGCCACAAGTCTGAATTTTCGACGGGAGAATTTATTTACAAGTTTTACTTTCGCTGAAAAAAGGTTGAGTTGACTTTTCGTATTCTCTCCGAAATAAGATCGTGTAAAAGATGTAACAGGAATCTTGTAATAGAAAAAAGGAACGTTCTTTGGAAATAACCATGGATACAACTAAAAATTATATAACTGTATAATTATATTATAAAAAAAATGCTATTATATAATTATATTTGTGAAAAAGAAATGCTTCGGAGTTACGAAATAATCAGTCTAAAAACTTGAGAAGGAGGGAGATATCGTCGTAGAAAAATCCGCATACTATTTTCTATTTCGAAAGAACGACACTTCGGGGAGTTAGACCGAGCGGTGCCACTCTCCCGCGAGAATAATAACATCAGAAAGAGTTGCGGGCGAAACTAAAGATAAAAAAGTCACGCATTAAAAGCGACGCTTGTCACACAAGCGCAAAGTTGGCCAAAGCTCGGCAACGCATATCGGTCCATTTCAAGGCTTTCTCAACGACGAGCAGCTTTGCAAAAGATGTTGACTACCGGCTGTTGACGTGTTCTATATCCGGCGACATAACCTCATCGTCGTCGTCGTCATCGTCGTCGAGCGCCGCCGGCTTATCTGTATCTATATGAGATCCGCTCTGTATATAGGATTAGATAATAAAGATAATGTTCTGGAGTAGAAAGCGAGTAATCGTTGACATTGTCCGCGATTGTTTGCCCGCCATTCCGCTAATACGTCCAAGTTGCTAAATCGCATTAAAAGAGCGCGGCCGGGGAAGCGGTCGAACTTTATGCCGCATTCTCATTCGACTGTGCTAATGGTCATCATCGACGCGAATTTTCCAAATTCCAAACATCCGATAGCGGTCGTCATTGCGAATTTTGCAGAGTCCACTCTTGCTTTCTCTCAAACTCGTCGGAGGAAGTTGCTGGACTTTTTGAATCATCTCTTAATTCCTCTTTCCTCTCTCTTTCTCCCCTTTTCATGTGCTTCTTTCTGTTATTTGGATAATCATCAGACCGATGAATTTGCGTGAATAACCAAAAGCGTGTTGTGACGAGTTGTCACAGCTAAAGTCAGTTCACTTTTCTCGATTATCCTGCCTTTCAATTCAGACCGGGGCGCATTCTTCCTCAAGTTCGTCGGAGAAGATTCGTCGCCCTATTTCCTCTCCAGTTGCCTCACAGCTCACCTCGGCTTTACGTCCTCGACCGAGAGAGCAGCCGTTCGCGATTTTGGGAATTCGCTTGACGTCCCCAACGAGCGCTAACGCAACCTCGCTCGCGAGGAATTCGTCCGGACGTAAAATTCGGTTAAGCGCGCTTGCGCAATGCGATCCGGCGGCGGCCGATTCAATCCGCGACGAATGCGAGCCAGTGTTCCTCCGTCGCCGTTCTCTTTCCGCGTTTGTCACACGAGACACGGCTTTGCGCAATTTTGAAATACTTTCCTTAGCAACGACGATAAGCCTCGCCGTGTGCGTCGCGCGCACACACACACCCACGCGTAACGCGATACACCGCGCGCGCGTGATGCGCTTATGCGCGAATAAAGAAAGTGCTCGTTGGTCGCGTTGGCTCGCTCGGAAATCTGAAACCGATGCGGCGCACGCGGAGCGCAACAGATGATTTTGCAATTCCGGCCGGCGCGCGGAGAGAAACGTCTCTCGCGCTTTTCGCTGAGCGATTCGGCGCGCAGAAGCGGCGGGGACTCGCTCGCGGAAGGTGCTTTGTCGACGGCAGCCGATTGCCAATGGGAGACTTCGCCTTCGAATGATTTAGCTCCTGAGGCTGGGGAATGAGTAAAATTTCACCTTATGCGAATATAAATATATCTCGCTTTGATCTCATCAAGGGGTTAAGCTACCTCGGACGCGTTAAAATCACTATCATTTTCGGAAATTTTTTCTTAGGACATAATAAAAGAAATACAAAAACGAAAATAAGATATTTATTAAGCAACTCTTTAAGAGAAAAGAAGTATCTTTTTTGTAAATATTTTAAACAAAATGGCGGCATTGAAGCCGAGACACTTTTCGACCGACGCTTTCAGCGGCGTTCAGTCTCACGGTTACAGCATAACGACGTAAAACAAAGACAAAAAAATTTTTATTATCTAGATGCTAGAAACTGAAGAAGTACATATGGATTTTGCGAAATATTAAAAACTTTTTTTGCAATTAACACATTTGCACGAAATTTTTAGGTCAAAACATGAAATTTTTTTTCAAGTGTTTATCATTTCTACAAAAATAGAATTTCTAAATATTCATATGTGTTTCTTCAGTTTCTGACATCTAGATAATAAAAATTTTTTCGTTTCTGTTTTACGTCCAATGTTATAGCCATGAGACTGAACACCACTGAGAGCACTGGTCTCAGTGAAGAAGGACTCCCAGTGTCTCGGCTTCAACGTCGCCATTTTATTTAAAATATTTACAAAAAAAAATAATTTTTTTTCCCTTAAAGAGTTACTTAATAAATATCTTATTTTCATTTTTGTATTTCTTTTGTTATGTCCTCGGAAAAAATTTCCGGAAATGATAGTGATTTTAACCCGTCCAAGGTGGCCTAACCTCTTAAATGTTGAGTTATTCGATGCAAACGATATAACCTCTCTACATTTCGTCTAATATCTCATAATAATAATAATAATAATAATAAAATATTTAATTGCATTTGCTTGTTGACTCTTTTTATTTCTAAAGTAAAAAAATATATACCGGGATGAAATTTCATCCATAATAGTATCAGCGTTAAAACGAGAGATGAATTTTCCTGCCGGTTGTCAAACGCTTTTCGAAGAAAGCGTTCTCGGGGATTCCGGATTTCGCCGAAGGTTTCCCGCCGAGACCGAAGTAAGTTTTTCTCGGGAGTCTCTCGAGAAATTTACTCACGAAGGTTTCGAAATTCGTGCTCGATTATGGCGGCGAGCGGAATTATTGACGAAGCGATTAAAATATCCTTTGCGAGCGCGCGCATGAATCGCGGGATCGCGCTCTCATCGATTTTTTTTCTCTTCCTCTTTTACTGACACGCGGCCGGCACACGACGTCGCATAAGCGAATTCCACCGAAGACCGCGACTTCCGGACCTTCGGAGCATCCCGAAGCCGAAAGACGAGGCGAAGCCGCAGATTGCGCAAGCACCACGTCATTTGATCTGTACATCACGAGATGTCGCGTATGGCGAAACAATACACTCGAAGCGTCACATCCCACCGATCTCCATACGCTACGGATACGGTATCGCTGCGCTGGCAACAGGAAACCCGTCTGTGGATCTTTTCAAATGTCGCCATCTTTCAGGAAGTAGATTCAGCGCTGTGTCTGAACGGTGACAAAAAGGCCGCGTCAAAAAGGCGACACACGTACGCCGTTCTCTACGGGGAATTCGTTAACAATCCTATCAGGTACTTGTGCAAAAGTTCGTGTCGGATTTTTAAATATATTTATTTAATTAATCTTCTACAAAACGCCATGTAATTTCGAAATCACACATACTGATATATCGATATTTTTAACTTAAATTATATCGGGTGTCCGGGATCCTTTGGAAACGAAAAATTGTGAAGATTCATCAAGCTAAATTGAGAAGAAAAGTTAAGTACTATTTTGTAGAAATCGCAATAGTTACTAATGATTAAAAATGACCACATCTAGAGGCTCTTTTAATTGATAACTTGAAAATTTGTGTATTTATTTGCGAAATGGTAAACAACTTTTTTGTTCAAAATGACCTAACTTATAGTTACATGACAGCTACGGCTATTGTGCCTAGCGACAGGTTCAAGATTCAGAGTTCAAAGTTCAATATACTCATATCTATCGTTAGACACAATAGCCATCGTGTAATTGTAGGTTAACTCATTCTGAACAAAAAAGTCCATTTTGTAAACAAGTACGCTTTATCAGTTATCAATTAAAAAATCCTCTAACCTTATAATTACTGCGTTTTTTGCAAAATGGGCAGAGGGGGTTACACGACTTTTCTTCTCAGTTTGACCTGATTAACTTACACAATTTTTGGTTTTCAAAAGATCTCGGACACTCTATGTATATATATATTCATCTTAATCGAAATATTTGCCACCACTTTCCACAACCTTCCGTCACCTCTCGAGTATAATTATCTAGTCTTATTTAGAAAAAAAAAAACAGTACATCTCTTTTAAAGGAACGAAATTATCGAGCCACTTTTAGACATTCTCGACGTTAACAAATTGTGTATCGGACAAACTATATCGCATCGATCCGAGTGAATGAAAATCAGATTGGGCAATGTTCAGCGAGTTTTATTTCCGTAGTAGTCTTTTTTTTTTGGTTAAAACCAAAGAGCATACACTTGTATAGATGCGCTTTATCGGGTTTCACTTGTACCTAATAAATAATCTAATAATGAAAATGGAGTTGTGTTGTTATTCAAGATGATGCAGATCAATTTTGCGGTCGTGAGTAAGCACCTTCCTGAATTTATAAAGCTCCGTCAGAAAACAAACAAAACTGTCGGCTCGCAATAACTTCCACTTATTTGCAATCCGACAAACTTTTGCGATATAATAAATATAACGATAGATTCAAGCAACAGTGATTATAAATCTCTCTTGTGCGTGTAGATTGGGTGAAACTGAAAAAAAATTCATCCATATCACCTTGCGAACAATCATGCAAAATTTTATTGCTATTAATTAAAGAGAATTAGCGAATAATGGAGAGCGACTTTTGCTATCATATACGTTTAGGTTAGGTCAAACTGAGCAGAAAGTTTTGTATACGGAGAAAAATATTTCGTCGGATAAACCAATTTTCCGGTGAGATACAAACGATTCAGAAATTTCCGTTGAAAATACCAGTATCCTCTTCGAGTTATTCAGAGATCTTCAGGAATCTTTGAATCGTTCGTATTTCGCCAGAAAATCCTCTTCTTCAATCAGACACTTTTAGACATTTTTTGCGTGATCATTTTGCAAATAACCGCACAAATCTTGAACTGTTAAAGAATTTATCGTCGCACGTGATCTGTTTTGATGAATATCTCAAAATTTCACGCAGTACCAACAAAAATAAGACAATAGCCGCTCCTAAAGCAGAGCAGCGATTTTCAACACGGCCGGCATCGAGTTATCTCGACGTGGCCGGCGCTTCTCGCGTATCGTCTGCTAGATTCTCAGTGCCGCGAGATTATCGTCGAGCGTTGACGTTAAATTTCCAATATGCACGTCCACGGCAATCTGTCGCGTAATGCGTGTCACACGCCACTCGCGGAAAGCAACGGTGCCAGCGGCGCCGACATATCGGCGATTTGTTATGCGCGAGGCGTCATTTCCTTCTTCTCTGCTGCGAGTCGCTCGTTCCGCAGAGAGCCGCGCGCCTGAGAAAGAAGACCACGTCACTAGCCTATGGCATCTCCCAGTTATTTCGGGAATATCGATTTTTCAGACAATGAACAAGTAGGACGACGCAAAATCTCAAATTGATGAGACATGAGAATTCCTTTTGGATATTGACACATGAGCTGCGCTGTCGACCCGTGTCGTCCCCCACCCGTTTTTTAAAAACTCGTTTCCCAGAAGATCAGGACTTGAGGAGGCTATTGCTGAGATCTGTTCGCCGAAAAATACATTCTCCCATCTGTTTTTTCTCGGAATTGTCAGAGCCTATTCTTTTGAGACAGAATCTTTTCCATCCGCCGCGATTCTGGAAGTTAGATTTTAGTCAGGATTGGGAAGTAACTCGTCATTTGCAACGAAGTCACAGTTACAGTTATTTTTTCTTTTTTTCGATAATGGTGACTCAACCTAATTACTTTTTGGTAACTAATGACTCATTTAATAGTTCTTTTAATAGTTATTACATAAATAATATACACATATAGCTAATTACAACTACATAAATTACTGTACTAAGCACGTTACGAAATTGTTAGGAAATTATTGATTGTGGGATGTTGCTAGTATTATTGTTATATATTGTATATTTTATTAATATTATAACGAAATATATTAAATATATTGAATGAAACTAAATTAAAATATTGAAACATTATACTTTACTATAATATCAATTATATCAATATCATTATAAAGATGTAAAATATATTGATACAATTATTAAATATATTTGAATGTTTAAAACATATTTTATAGTATTATTTTATATTATATCTTATATTTTATAGTCATTGTAATATTATATATTGTCTTGTGGTATATACATTTATAATAAATTATCAGTATTTAGAGGGAGCATATAATTTAATTCTTTTATTCCATAAGAGAGAGAGAGAGAGAGAGAGAGAGAGAGAGAGGGAGAGAGAGAGAGAGAGAGAGATTGTCACTTATTGAGTATCAAACAATATAATATATGTAATTAAATAAGTAATATATAACAAATTAGTAAAATTTGAGAAATGTAAGATTCTTGTATTTAAAATAGTAGTGCACAATTGTTGCAAGAAAGTAACTAAGAGGTAGCGATTCGTTACTTTTGGAATAACTATAACTGTAACAAGTTATTTTCCAAAATCGGTAATTTGTAACTGCAACTAGTTACTTTTTCAGTCAAAGAACTGTAACAGTAATTAGATACTTTTATAAAGTAACTTGCCCAACCTTGCTTCCAATCTACTCTTACTTGACTGATGCTCCACGCAGCGGCAGATCTTTTCACATCGCCGATAAAGTGTAGATAAATGCAAGTTTTATTGCAAATTATCGATATGTTATTGCCGCTTATCTCAGGGTCCCAGTAGCAATCTTCTGATTTAATGAAACTGACCGTGCACAACAAAGATCTCAGAATGTTCATATTCCAGTTGATATATATATATATATATATATTTATTGTCCTCTCCTCCGATAGATAAAACGGTAAATATACTAAAGCGAAGTAAATATATTAGAAATTACGTTATACTCGTAGTTTGAAATTTCACAAAATTAATAGAAAGATTATAAAATCCGCTCAAAAATATATATTCACGATTTAGATATTTCTTTAAGTTTTAAATTAATATAACCTAACCTTTAGTGTATAATATAAATACACTAAAACCAACCTAACCTAACCAAATCGAACTTAACTGTTAGTATATAGTAGACTCATTCGTTTTTAGGAAAGCGAGAGATTTTGGAAGGAGCCAATTAACTGTTAAGTTAGGTCATATTAATTAAAAATTTTTTTAAATTAATAAAAAAATTAGGAAATACAGTCAAGATATATATTTATATATACTATGTTGCGATATAAGCATCGATCAGTCACTATCTTTAATTCTTCATAACAATTAACAACTTATTAACTTTTTGCAAGATCAGTCAGAATTATGTCCTTGACAACATATGTCAGGGTCATCAAAATCGGTCAGAGGTCACCACTGATATTAATATTTATCAATAAAACGACTTTTTTCGTCAACGCGGCCGCGCGAGGAGGGCGTCGATGACATTGCGCGGTCGGCCATTACATAACAGCCGTCGCACGGAGAAAAATCACAATACCTCGGGCGAGGTTGCATCGGCGGATTGTTATGCGCCGGGCATCATTTCCTTCTCCTGATTGTGAGCCCCGGCGCGAGAGAAGAGAAGCGCTGGAGAAGCCGCACGGAAGCAAGAACAACACCGGCGAATAGCGTTCGGCGAATAAGAGTGCGGCTGAATAGCGGGGGCCTGATGAATGCGAGGAACATCCATCGCACGCGCTTGGGACTATCTTTCGAAACGTCAATACGCGGCCGTGACCTCTTCCCGGTCGTGTTCCTTCCCCCTCCTCGCACGTGACATCTCGCCCGGATCAATCTCCGAATCTCCATCCCGTCGCGTATCGAGGTGAGTTCCGACGGCTTTTTCGGCCGCCTCGCGGCCGGGCCTCGCCCCATCAGCATAAGCACAATAAAGCCGATCAGGTGCGACGTGCCGGCGTTGTTGTTATGCGCGGTACGTCATTTCCTTCTTCTCGAGTTCTCGCACGGATGGCCGGGGGAAACCGAGGAAGAGGAAACGAGACGAGACGAGACGAGACGAGACGAGACGAGACGAGACGAGCGGAGACGAGGAGCGCGAGGAGCCGCCTCGGTCCCGGCAGGAAGCGGTAGAAAAATTACCAAGTGGTCAAACGGCACGTGTTGAACGTCGCCGGGCGCGGTGCCGTTGGCCGACCCTGTCGACGACGTTCGAGGCGCACACGAGCAAGCCGAATGAGCAGGGGAGCGAGGCGGCCCTGTGAAAAGATGAGAGCGGGTCAAGCGCGCTACAATAAAAAGGGCGCGACACTTATCACACGCACGTGCCCGCGCACAGCTCTCGTGCGCTGCACCTTTCCCGCCCCTGCACCTGGACTCATTTCCGCGTTTTCCTGTTTTATATCCCCTCGCGACCGGTGTAGCAGGATTCCCCCACGGAGGCTCTCGTTGCGTACGCTCTAGCGCGGCTGCTCCAGCGCGAGCGCTCATCTTCGGCTTCCACACGGTGAAACTGTGCGCTCCGTTGTGTATTATCCGGAGTGTCTCAATGCGAGGACGATGGTGCAATTGGGATTTTGTTTCGAACATTTCAATGAAGCTAAAGATACCGAGGTAACTGGAATCCAATTTCCTCCGTAATTTGTCTGTTTTGATTTATTGCTGTAATTTTGATTTATTACTGTTATCGATTATTGTTGCCAATTGAGGCTAATAATCATTATTAACGATAATAATAGTTTAATTTGCTGTTGTTAATTCACGTTAATTAATTTTACAATTTTACTCCTGCAATTATAGCTTTCTTCTTTATTTTATTAATTTTTGATTCCATTAATTCCATTTGTTTGTCCATTTTAGTATTTTGCACATCTAATTTTAATTTACTCCCCAATACATACACACAAACAATTTCTCACATCCTACTTCAAAAGTAATAATCTAGTCAGGTCAGGTAGATCTAGGTTAGATTATGTTTTTCTCTTTTCTGAGTCTTCCGTTCCATTATTTGACCACTAATCCACTTTAGTCGAATTCGTCCGGTTACAAACAAACAAACGTAACAACTGTTACGTTTGAAATTTAGCACTCTATATACAGAGTGTCGGGATCTTTTGGAAACGAGAAATTGTGAAGATTAATCAGACAAACTGAAAAGAAAAGTCATATATCATTTTGCAAAAATCACAATAGTTGCAAGATTATGACTGATTGAAAATGACCACATCCAGAGCTCTTTTAATTAATAACTTGAAAATTTACGTTTTTATTTGCAAAATGGTAAAGGACTTTTTCGTTCAGAATGACCTAATCCACAATTATATGACGACTATTATGTCTAGCGACAGGTTTAAGGTTCAGAATTCAAAGTTCAATATACTCATATCTATTGCTAGACACAATAGCCGTCATGTAATTGTAAGTTAGGTTATTCTGAACAAAAAAGATCCTTTATTATTTTGCAAACAAGTACACAAATTTTCAAGTTATCATTAGAAAAAGCTTCTAGATGTCATTTTCATTAATAACTTATTACTTACTTATATTATTACAAATTTTGCAAAATGGTACTTGACTTTTCTTTTGAATTGGATCTGATTAAGTTTGGCAATTTTTTGTTTCTTAAAGATCCCGGACACCCTGTATACACTAAATACCTCCCCCCCTCTCTCTCTCTCTCTCTCTCGCTCTCAGGTATGCTTTGTAATTTACAGCAAATTTTGCAGTTCATATTTCTGCCTGTTGACTCGTATAGTTCGTTACTGCTGCGGCGAGAGAAATGCTTCGGCTTTCCAGGAAGAAACCACGCGACACAAACAGACGCTCGATTGTTACAGAGCTGTCGTTACACCGCCGTCGGACCTGAAAATTTGAATGTTCCGCGTTAAGAAAAGGATGTCCTTCCCCGATCCCGCGAAACCCGCGAGCGTGTACCCGTTCGATATGATAAGGCTCATCTTTATATCGCCCGGATATAGCGGGCCGAAATGAGAGCGGCGCAGTTTCGGAAGGACACCGCATCCTGCTTATTCATCAGCAGCCAAATCTTGTCAGATTTTTCCATCGCGATTTTTCCAGAACCTCTTCCAGCAGATTCTGAACGACATTGCCAACTATCCGACGAGTCCGTCGCCAAAATATGAACAAATGCCATTTACCCAATGTATTAGATTTTTAATTAGATCGCCCCGCAAATTGGCTGTCCAATTCGACTAGACGTCCCGATACCCCCTTGGGGGAACTTTACTATGACGAAACGTCTAGAAAAATAAAGCACAGCGTCAATTATGAATGATGAATCCAGATATCTCAGATACTAGCCAAATGCCCGAATTATTTATGGGTGAGTGTAAAAGTTCCGATGAATTTCGAAAGAAAAATGTGGACTGAACGATTTTACTAGAAACGGTTTATTCTACCGAATAATCGCCATTATTTTCTATCATCTTTGATATATTTTACACTTTGGTATATATATATATATATATTTTTACATTCTACAGGGTGTTTTTGAAAACAAAAAATTGTGAAGATTAATCAAATCAAACTGAGAAGAAAAGTCGAATACCATTTTGCAAAAATCGCAATGATTAAGTTATTAATAATATCAGTGAATTGAAACCACATCTAGAGGCTCTTTTAATAAATTTTAATAAATTGATAACTTGAAAATTTGCGTACTTATTTGAGAAATGGTAAAGACATTTTTGTTCAGAATGACCTAACCTACATTTACATGGCGACTATTGTGTCTAGATAGATATAAATATGTTGAACTTTGAACCCTGAATCTTGAACCTGTCACTATAGCCATCATATAATTATAGATTAGGTCATTCTGAATAAGAAAGTCATAAATTATTAATTTTGTCATAAATCATATATGAACGTTGTTCTTTCTTATTTTACAGTTCTAATACGTCCCTGGCTCTAGTGAAAAATATAATTTAACTAAATCTGAGGGGTTTTTTGGAAAACTAAGATAAAATACATATCATATTTTATAAAATATGTACACTCCGTAGAAAAAACCAATAAAAAATACATATCCGGTGAGCACTAATAACATACTTATTCAAATGCAAGTATTTTTATGTAAATAAAATAAATAACTGCTTTCGCGAAAAGTTGAGAGGGAGGAAGATTTAAAAAGATATATATTTTCTTATTTAACGACAGATCTTCTCAATGTAAAAATGTACGCATTAGTATAAATGTGTTTCATTAATATCCACTGTGCATAAATACTTTTCACTTGTTAAACACCAGTACACTCTTTATATTGAAATTCACAGGAGAAAATATGAAATATCTGGTAACATTTTTTTGATTCTATTATCTCGTTTTTCGCGGACTGGACCTTAATCTTTTTTCTCCACGAATTCCCTCTTGTCCCTAAATTAATATTGTATATACTCCGTCTAAATACTCTTATATCGGCGATCCAGATTTCCAAGTCCCGTATTAAAGTCCCGTTTCTACTGACACAGTGAGAAAAAAGGTCACAGGTGATCCCGAGATCTTAAAAATTGAAGACGCTCCTTTTTCCGTCGCGAGCGCACCACTAAACGAGTACTCGACGACGAAACTCGTCACGTGACGTGACAATCGTTAGCGGCGCATCCCTTATCGTTTCCTTTCGGGCAGAAGAAGGAACAACGACGAGGTGTCGTCGCCGAATGAGACGAGCAGCGGGAGCTCGAGTCCGAGCTAATGGAATTACGACGTTTAATTATGCTGTTGCGTAACATCTCGCGGCCGTGCTCTCGCGAGCGTTCGCGTCCGAAGCGGAACCGCTTCTGTGTTCGGTGGGTTAGTTCGTTAGTTTCCTAAAACTCTCGCCGTGCTTCCGTCGGCGCTGACCTCTAAGAGGAATAACGAGCCCGGCTAATTTGCCCATGACGAGTCTCGTCGTCAGCGTGCAGCACGTTCCTTTTCACGCGTGTTTGCGTAAGTATTATCCGCGAGCAAGCGTGTGTGTATGTGCGCGTTTGTGCGTATGTGCGTGCGTACGCGCGCGCACGTATGTGTGTGTGTGTCGCAAGAGCGCGTACGCATTATCACGTAGGAGGTTACCTGTTCCCCGAGCCCGATGTCAAATCTTTGGGCGTGGGATAGTCGCCCGGGCATTTCTGTGATTTCTGTACACAGCACGCAGGATAGACTTCCAAAGTACATGAACCGATTTCTATGAAATGTCCATGAACCGACGCTCGGCGGGGCAAATATCGAATAAACTCGACGGCATCCATTGGTGAGCAAGTGGATGTTGTTGATTGAGTAATTATATTCGTACAGAGTCGTTATTATATTAATCAGTCGTCGTTTATTTATATGTCTGTAATGTTTACGAATAAATAGATGAATTTAGAAATTAATAAAGGAGAAGGTGGTATTATGGCCGCTCTCAATATATCTCCGTTGTTAGCCAGCGAATTCCAGTTGTTACTTATGGAATTATTTGTTTAGTAGTTCGCTGTTAGCGCAATGACGCTAATATATTAATATACAATAGCTAGCACTTTTTATAACACATTTTTACTTTCAAGCATCTCGAAATATTTTTCAAGGTACATCCCTTAGCATTTGCCCTAACTTTTGTTAACTTGATGATCTTGGAATTTCCAAAAGTCTTGAAGAAGTTATCAAGTTTTCTTTAAATATCTCAAAAAATATTAGGCAAATATAAAAATGTTTCAGACAAAAGTTATTTAAATTAATTGGTAGAAAAGGATGATATAATAAAAAATTGGGATTTTTATTTAAGAAAAGTGATGATGAGTGAACATTTCGAAAGTGGCGCCATCTGTAAACAAAATGATATCGCTGTCTTATGTCTCCCTTCGAACCAAACAACTTTTGTCTAAAATATTTTGTCACCCGACCACTTTCAGCGATGTCAATCGCGGTGCACAATTAAAATAGGACACCCTGTATACACCATATGTATAGACACTTCTTTTGACAATAGAATCTGCTGAGAATGCATGTCAAGCGTAGAGTAATTAAACAGAGATTGGTCAACTGCGTGGTCTGCCCCTCTCTCCGCAGTGGTCTCCTGATTTATTAGATAAATTCTCTGGATTTCCATTTGCTGGAATATCTAAAAAAAATCTTGCATAGAATATTCCTACTTTCTACTGTTGAGAAATTTGTGTTGTTTCTCCATGTAACAAACTCGAAATGTTCCGGAAATTTTTCAATATATTTGTCAGTCTATGAAAGATCGATGCAAGATATGCATAATTGAAGAAAAGATTATTTCCAACGATTCCTGCATAACAAATTGTATAAATAATATATAATCTATATGAAATACCATATGAAATATCAAGATATGTTTTCACTATCTGACGTTAAGATGCTGCATACGACGTTTTATAGTATCGTATAATTTTTATAATATAATATCAATGCCAGAGAAACATTTCACACTCAACGATACTTTCGTGATAACGTGAAGGAATTGGGATTAACATCAAATTATTTCCTCACTGAACGTTATTTCTAATCGCTGTGTATATTGTATAACTTACAAGAGTCAAGATACTCGTTTCCTAGAAAAGCCGGAATTCTATCATTAGGGGAAGAATACATTGAGGAGAAATTAATGACTTTATAATTTTCATTCATTGGTCTAACTTGTTCCCGGCAGCAACAAAAATTTTCAGAGAGAGAGAGAGAGAGAGAGAGAGAGAGAGAGAGAGAGAGAGGATGTATGTGTGTGCGTGTTTATGTCTGTGAATAAACTTAATGACCAAATATCCAGCGCAAATATGCACGCACAAACTGCGTGACGCAATGTCGTTTCATCTATCGTGTGCGGATAACACCGCAATCTTATTTCGTCGTTTAGTTGATCTCCTGATGAGATTAGCCGCAAAGTTTTGCGGCAATCGGGCTGGTCCATCGTGACATAATACCTTTTTCTCGCAAAACGCGATTTCTTATATTTCTAGGGGTCAATGATACCTGACCGCTTATTATAATTTTTCGGTCACACACACACACACACACACACACACACACACACACACACACACACACACACACACACACGCACACCGTGTCTACATATTTACATATCGCGATCGTTGATCATTCCAGGAAATAGTGATAAGATATTCCAAATATATCATTTTTTATATATTTTTATCTTGTTTGCGATAACTTTTGATACTATGATTTTATGTTCGTACATTACAAAAATGCCACTCTTTCGTAATAATATTAATCTCTCGGTGTAATATCGTTGCTACTGTACAAGTTCCATTTGAAATGAGCCAGGGAAAAATCTCGAAAAATAACTATATCATTTTGTTTACAGATCGAGCCACTTTCGAGATATTCACTGACCATTATTTTTCTTAAATGGAAATCCCAATTATATTATCTTTTTCTACTAATTATCTAATACTAATTATCCTTTTCTATCATTTAATTTGAACAATTTTGTCTGAAACATTTTTTTATTTGCACAATATTTTTTGAGATATTTCAGGAAACTTGGGAACTTTTTCAATATTTAACTTACGATATCTCGATAACTATTTGTCAGAAGAAAAAATGGTACTAGACCTTTTTACTCCATTTGGTCTCAAGAATATATCGTTACAGCAGCGCCCTGACTTTTGTTAATTTGATGATTTTGAAATTTCCGAAGATCGATAAGTTAACCAAAATAAGGGCACTATTGTAACAATATATTCTTGAGACTAAATATAGTAAAAGTCTAGTGTTATTTTGTCTTTCGATAATAAATAGTTGGCGAGATGTCTTAAGTTAAATATTGAAAAAGTTTTCCTTAAATATCTCAAAAAATATTAGGCAAATAAAAAAATGTTTCAGACAAAAGTTATTCGAATGAATTGATAGAAAAAGATGATGTGATAAAAAAATTGAAATTTCCATTTAAGAACAATAATGATCAGTGAACATGTCAATAGTAGCGCCATCTGTAAACAAAATGATACAGTTGTTTCATATCCCCTTTGAAACCATACAACTTTTGTCTGAAACATTTCTTAGTATCTTTCATGTTTTTCCAGATTTTCATCTGGCTCATTTAAAATTGAACACTCAGCATTTCGCTGAATAATAACCGCCGAATAACAACCGTAATGCGCGATTGTTGCAAGATACGATTACTGACACTCTAAAGGAATGCGTGTAACTGAAAATTTTTAATGAACTAGTAAGCAACCAGGTGTTGTGACGCTTAGTGTATATCTGCTAATGGTAGTGTGCGTTCATTAATCGAACACGCGAGTTACTACTTATAAACTCGATATCGCACGTTCCAATGTGTGACAACAAATTAGTCCCCAATTAAAAATTTTCTCGTATATTTATTGGTGATCAAAACTTTCATCTCTCACCGATGCGATATATTCGTCCGAAATTAGACCTTCGCAGAAATTTTCGCAGATTCTCGTACGCGTAACGAAGTTACGCCTGAAGTCTAACAATAACGTTCCGACGAATTTTCGAGGTACACGCACGACGGCATAAATCACAAACAACTCTATGCACGGGAAGCTGAAGTATTCCTCGCCGGGCTGTAATTGCAGCAGCGGGCAATTAATCGGAAAGCCAGCGGTATAAAGCATCATGCCGGACATTACGCGTATATGGGAATCAAAGTGAGGCGTTGCCTTTCAATGCGCGTAATTACGAGCCTAGCGAGCAGTGAGAATCTATGTAAAGCGCGTTACAGAGGCGAGAGTGAAATGAGCGCGGCCAGAGATAAATCAGTGGCGCGCGCGCGCGCGCGCGCGCGTTTTCTTTTCCTTGCCGGAAGGGAAGTCATATTCTAAAAAAGCGCTGGCTGCTCGCTCTCTCGCTCGCGATCGCGCGCATACACTTCAATTCGCTTATAAACAGATACATCTAGATTAGAATGGATCGCTTCCTTCGCTGATGCACGGGGAAAATTAGCATTCGTGGAACTAAAACGTAGCCGTTCCCTCCGCGATGCGCTATCTACCTTGCAACACACATCTCCTATGCAATATGACGAGTTCGCTCAAACATTCGCTCCCTCGTGCCGTAACGTCGTAATTACGACGGCATAGATTTTCTCGAAAAATCTCGAATTTTTCGGATCACCTGTTTACGTTTCGCTCGGTACTGACAGTTCTCGGTGACACGGCCACTGAGAAAATCAAACAAATTTCAAGGTTACATGAACCCAACCTTAACCTAACTTAACCTTGTTAACTTTATCTAAGCAATGTTTTCGCTCCTGTCTAGATAAAATTATGTAAATAGTTTCTAATAAATGGCTCGATTTTGTTATTGTCAAACCGCATATGCACATACTATCAATTAAAAGTGTGCTTATGTATGCTTAAACGAAAGCTTACCGGTGTGTGACACTTACAGAAATTGTTACGGAAATGTATTGTGTACCTCTATTGATTAAAACGGCACGAACTTTCTTGGTTACCTAATTAGTAGTTAATAAATTTATATAAAATGATAAAAATCGTATTGATGGTCATCTCTCTCTAGATAAAGTTCTGGATCACCAACTTATCTTTTTTGTTTTTTATCTAGATTATATAAATATATATTATCTCTTAAATTGGTCATCTTTACAAAATCATCCGAGATGACATCCACAGATAACTTAGTCTGCATTGCTGCAAGAGCGTAAAATATTGAAATGTCTGTTTTTTGCTGATAAAATGTCTAATTGCATCGGGTTTCATCTATAATCAAGATAAAGAGCTAAGAGAGATCTATATATTTATCTTTATCTAGCCGATTCAAAAAACATTTAACTATGTTATGCGAGTCCTGTCTTTAGCTGAATGGCTAATTGAATTGGACGAAAGTATGACCTAGCAAATCGGGTCAACTTTATCATCGCCCCGTTGAATCACATTTCGAGAGCTTGTTTCACCCAAACAGAAGATAAAAAATATACCGAGTGTCCGAGATGTTTTGGAAACGAGGAATTGTGAAGATTAATCAGATCAAACTGAGAAGAAAAGTCATGTACTATTTTGCAAATAGGTACGCAAATTTTTGTTCAATCAATCAATCAAAAGAGCCTCTATTTGTAGTCGTTTTTAATCATTAATAATTTAATAACTATTGCGATTTTTGCGAAACAGTACTTGACTTTCCTTCTCAGTTCGACCTGATTTTCACAATTTTCACAATTTTTCGTCTTCAAAATATTCTGAACACCCTGTATATAGCAATTTAGCTGGTAAAAAGATTACGCCAATTTGTTTCTCGTCACACAATCCTGAAATGGAGTTTGTTCAACTCGGTTCTTCAGGGGATATTATATCTTCCGATTAGACATTATAAAAATAATAAGAAATAATAATAAATTATATAATAATAGTATAATAATAATAATAAAAGGTAGAAATATAGGTCGGTCGAAGCGACTCGTATCGATAAAAAGTGAAATCACTCGGAGATCGAAAGCGTCGAGAACGATTTTGGATAATTCTTGCGAATCGTTCTTATCGACCGTTTGTTAATCGTAGTCGAAAAAGAACTGCAAAACACGTCCGTTGCCAGACCGCACGCCGTAACGCACGGATGTAAGAAAATGCAACGTCCCTCGCTCGATCACCCCGGACTCCATCGTCGTCCTTATCGGTTAATCGCGTAGCGCGCGCCTTCGTTACCCGACGAATTCGAGTCATAAATAAAAGCGCTTCCTCATCATTCGAGACTTTCCTAGTTCCTCTCCGATGAGCCACCCTGCGTGATGCTCTTACGTATACCCGTCTCTACGTGTACCAATCCGCGAGCACCGACACGCTTTTGCTACCTGCCCGCTATAACGCGCGCTGTTTCGCGCACATACACAGAAACGCACGCGCGCGCGCGGATTATTACGGTCTCGAGGAAAGAGCGAAAGTCATTACCGAGTCGATATGGATTAACAGGGATATTGAATTAACTGCGATGGAACTCGGAATCTCGGGGATGTTACGTCGGAAGCGGCGAACGACGGCGCACCTAATTGTTACCTCGTGCACGCGATAACAATGTGACATTGCGATGAAGTGATGCACAAAATCATCGTTGAGTGCGAAATTTTATGACCTATCAATCTTTATTTTTCCTTTTTTTTTACTTTATTCTGATAGAGAGAAAGGCACTTATCCCGTGAATAAATAAATAAATAAATAAGTAAAATGTATCAGAGAAAGAGATATACAAGAGATGTAAAAATATAATTTAATATATAAATAAATAAATGTGTATATATGTATAACAAAAAAAACCTTCACGTACACAAAACACATCCGTCGAATATATATTTATAACGTAACTAACGTTAATTAACAATTTTGGCACGATCGATGGCGAATCGCCGGTCATATCTCGTGAAATTAAAAGGATCTGCGATATAATCGTTTAGTTCTGTCGAAGCAAGTCGGTTTGCTGTTTGTTTCGGATTTCCTGGATCCTCGCTGGGTTAACCTAGAGCTCCAACTCTGCGTGTGTCTGTGCGAGTGCACGTGCGCAACGTCGCGAGGGTATCAAGAAGCATCTCCTGGCTTTCTCGAGCAAACGTCAAAAGCGCGCACATCGTAACGAATCGCTCTCGACATCCGCGAGAGCGGCCACACGGAGGAGGACTAAATTAAATCCAGGATGTCCTGCCGAGACAAAACGGTGTATTGCACGTACGCAGTTAGCAATGGATATTTTCTCAGTGAAAATCTCAGCTCGCCGGGTTATCGCATCTCGACAGGAGCGTCACCGTCGAAATGGCATTTTAGGGCAAGCTGACGAAACGATGTAACTCGAAATTTCGCTTCTTTGAAACTTTATGTTGAACATTTTTCTCATATTGTAGTATAATATATTATTTTATATATTTCATATACATTCACACATTTCATATATATTTCATATATCTCATATTTTATATATTTCATACATTTTGTATGTTTTATATATTTTATATAACATTATAACAATATAATAATATAGCGCTACAAGTGATACTGGAGAGAGAGAGAGAGAGAGAAGAGAGAGAGAGAGAGAGAGAGAGAGAGAGAGAGAGAGAGAGAGAGAGAGAGAAAGAGAGAAAGAGAGAGAGAAGCTTCGGTTCTTCTAAGCTTTAGAACTTCGAGTTTTCAAAGCTCCGGAATATTATAGTCGGATAACGGAATATTTAAACTTTACAACTTAGAAAACTCGAAAGCACGTACAATTGAATGAGTACGTAATTAGTTCTATTAAGATCTTTATATTTATTATTTTATCTTTATATTTATTCTTTAAGATATTTCGCACCTTCAAATAGAACTCGACGATTCGAAGCCTCGAAACTTCGAACATATTAAATAATGTTGTCTTTTTATAACACACAACATCATCCAACTTCATTTTTGTCTTAATAATCTGAGTTAAGAAAAAAAAATACATATACTATATAGGGTGTTCCATATTAAATGAGTTAAGCAAAAATCTCGAAAAATATGAAAGATATTAAGAAATATTTCAGACAAAAGTTATATGGTTTCAAAGGGGATATGAAACAACTATATCACTTTGTTTACAGATGGCACCATTTTCGAGATATTCGCTGATCATTATTTTTCTTAAATGAAAACCCCAATGTTTTATTATATCATCCTTTTCTACTAATTAATTTAAATAATTTTTGTCCGAAATATTTTTGTATTTGCCTAATATTTTTTTAGGTATTTAAGGAAAACTTAATAATTTTTTCAATATTTAACTTACGATATCTCGATAACCATTTGTCAGAAGAAAAAATGGTATTAGACCTTTTTACTCTATTTGGTCTCAAGAATATATTATTACAATAGCGCCCTGACTTTTGTTAATTTGACGATTTTGAAATTTTTTGAAAGGTCGACAAGGTTCAAGAGATTCATCAGGATTCATAGTTCGATCTATCGTTAGGTGCGACAGCCATCATATAACTGTAAATCATTCTGAACGAAAGAGTCCTTTATCCTATTTTGCAAGTAAGTAGGCAAATTTTCAAGTTATCAATTAAAAGGGCCTCTAAATATCATTTTCAATCATTAATAAATTCATAATTATTACTTTTTTTATCTGATTAATCTTCGCAATCTTTCGTTTCCAAAAGATCCCGGACACCCCGTATATACATCTGTCAGATTCGTACGTTTACTATGATAAGAAGTTTACCGGTGGCAAGTTACTACATGAATTTCCATTTGAATCGCACAGCAACTCAAAGGCATACGCTGTTTTGACACAGTCGATTTTTGCGTGCTCTTCCTCCCCCCTCCTCGTATGCGCGGTACGAGCACGTTTTGCTCGCGCGTGCGTGCGCGCTCGCGCGAGCATACGAGTATCTCGGCTGGCTGGTCGCCGGTTTCTCCCGCGCTAATTAGCAAAAGTTTGCCGTGCAATAAACGCGTCTAGCTTTACGTAACCATACGGGACTGGACACTCGCGCGGCTACGACGCGCACAATGCCGCTCATTAATGGCGCTTCCGATCTGTCTCAGCGCAGAGATTGCTGAAATCATCCCGGCCGGCCGGGCTTTCCCCGGCTTTTCCGGATCGCGCGGATTCCGATTTGCGAAACGCTCGCGAGACGTGGATCTCGAGTCGCGACGTCGAGTGAAAATCGCCGCGCACGCGCGCCTTCGCCGACGAAATCGTTCTCGGTCACACCTGAATTACATCCTCGGCCTGTTCGTGCACTTCGCTCAGAGCGATATCTGGAGAACGCGGCGGCGATCGTATCCGCGAACCAGTCCGTCGGCCAGAGCCCAGCCTCTCTCTTCCTGAATCGCCGCAGCTCGCCATGCTGCCGTGGCCAAGAGCGCGCTTGTTTTCCGGAAAATTTCCTCGTACGTTCACCGGCCATTTCTGCTCCAACAATTCCGCTCGCGCGCGATTCGATGTCCCGATCGGTGACGCTCCGGTGAGGCCGATTCTTTTGTTGTTTCAGAAATCTGAGCATTACGACGGAATTTGTAAAAAGAATAAGATCAATAAGGAAATATTTTTCTGCCCCCACGAGATTTTCAGAAAACAATTTTCTTGTACTGTATGATCATTAGACATATGTCAAAAATAACCATTAAGTGAGAAAAAGCTCGATCCATAAAATTACTTGTTAGTCTGGGTCTATATCACTAAGCTCTTTTCATGGCTAATAAGTGAACTAATAAAATGTATTATCGCTCATCATACTTCTCTGCCATATTAATGTCATTTTAGACATGTATCGTCCCCAAGGTGAAAGTGAATACAGTTCATAGTGAAAAAATAAATTGTTTATTACTCCTGACATATATAGGTGCTAATAACAAATAGGTGATCACTACTAGCTGCCTACAGATTTAAGTCTCCACATTGCATCGAAGTTGTGATCATTGTAGAGATTTTTATTTCGTTTTCTTTTTTATTTTAATCTTTTATTTTGTTCTTTATCTTTTGTTTTCTGTTTTTTTCTTTTTTGGACATATTACCCTACATACAACACAACTATCGTGACTTTCAAGCATCTTCTGATGATGATCGCTCAGGAATTCGATGATTCTTTCTACTCATCTTCTCCTCTCCAGTAGGACAAATAATGGACAGAGTTATCTGTATACTATTTTCGGAATCTTTGGATGGTCTAAAACGACGGTCCTAAAAAGAACTTAAATACGATAATGATATACTTAGATTAATAATTAATTTTAGCTTTACGGATCGAGTTTTTTCTCACCTAATGGTTATCTTTGACGTTCCGAATGACCATATGATATAAAAAAAATTGTTCTTTTGAAAATCTCACAGGGGACAGAAAAACATCTTTATTGATCTCCTCCTTTATGTGTAAAAATCTCGTTCTACTTCAAAGTAGCTGAATTGATTGAATTGACTCCACAATTTCAAGGACGATTTGATTCGCTGCTTGAGAAGGTTATTTTGAAAGAGATTTCAATTTATATGTCATAATTGATTTATAGAGGGTGTCCCATTTAACCTGACAAATCGTAATATCTGGAAAACTACATATCGGATCAAAAAAAGTGGGTAATGAAATTTGTTCGTCTCGAAGGGGGACATCCAATGATATCAAACTCGACCTCCCACCCCACTCCCGGAAGGTGGGGGTGGGGGGCAACTTTGAAATCTTAAATGGGACCCCCATTTTTTATTGCAGATTCGGATTCTACGCCACAAAATACGTTATTCCCCCCCATCTCCTCGGGGTAGGGTGGTGATTATTTTCTTCACAAACAGTAGCTCTACGCGTTCTTTTCTTCAGTTGTACACTTCCATCAGTGCAAAATATTGAACAGGTATTTTTTTATTTTTCAATCCAATGATCATTTCTGGAGAATTGCAGAAAATCTAAGTTTTTGCGATCACAGCGCCATCTATCACGAATCAAAAAAAAAGTTTCGAACGAAACTTACGTATTTTGTGGCGTAGAATCCGAATCTGCAATAAAAAAATGGGGGTTCCCATTTAAGATTTTAAAGTTGCCCCCCACCCCCACCCTCCGGGAGTGGGGTGGGAGGTCGAGTTTGATATCATTGGATGTCCCCCTTCGAGACGAACAAATTTAATTACTTATTTTTTTTGATCCGACATGTAGTTTTCCAGATATTACGATTTGTCAGGTTAAATGGGACACCCTGTATATTATGATTGATTGAATTATATTGTCACAATGGTAATATAAATTAATGTTATATTTATGTGCATAATATATTTTATTTTTTTATTTATACACATGATATATTTATATAATATTTAATCATGATATTTCACAGTAACAACTTTATCCGTATAATATTGGGTTGGCAAATAAGTTCGTTCGGTTTTTTAGAGTAAAATAAAACACAATTTTTTGATACACAAGATAAATTTTAATCAATTATATATTGGCCTTCTTCATCGATGACCTCTAGCCATCTTTCCACTAACTTCATTATGCCGCGTCGTTCGTAAAACGTCTGAGGCTTATTGGCGAAAAACCAATCCAGGTGGTTTTTAACGACCTCTTCATCCTTGAAGGTTTTCCCTTGAAGGTTCATAGAGTTCTGCAGCGACCGGAATAAATGATAATCGGAAGGGACAAGATCCGGTGAATACGGAGGATGAGGCAAAACATCCCAGCCAAGCTGAAGCAATTTCTTCCGAGTGGTCAATGACGTATTAGGTCTGGCGTTGTCGTGGTGGAAGACGACAACCTTGCGATTTGCCAATTCTGGACGTTTTGTGCGAATTACTTGATTCAATTTCGTCAATTGCGAACAGTATACAGTTGAATCAATCGTTTTGCCTGACGGTAACAGTTCGTAATAGATGACATCCTTGAGATCCCACCATACGGGGAGCATTATTTTCTTCGGATACAATCCCGTCTTCGAGGTTGTTTGCGGTGGCTCGCTGCTATGCTCCCATGATCTTTTACTCCTTACATTATCGTAGACGATCCATTTTTCATCACCCGTCACCATTCGTTTAAGAAATGGGTCGTCTTCTTGGCGTTTCCGTAGCGAATCGCAGATAGATATGCGTGTGGTCAAATTAGCCTCGGTTAATTGATGCGACACTCAAACATTAAGCCGAGAAACGTATCCCAGCTGGTGCAATTGCTTTTCTACACTTGTGTGGGATATATTCAATGTCGTAGCAATCTCTCGTACTGATTGGGATGGATTTACTTCGATCGTAGCCTTAATGTCACTTGAATTAATCTCGGTCGGGCGACCGGAGCGGGGCGCATCATTGACGTCGAAATCTCCAGAACGGAAATTGGCATACCACTTTTGACATACGCGTTCTGTTAAGGCATCATCTCCATACACACGGCATATCTTATTATGAGCATCCGCAGCACGTTTGTCTTTTTTAAAATAATAGAGCAAAATGTGATGATAATGCACGTTATTTATTTCAATGTTCACAGCTACGCAGCACAATACTGATGTTAGCCAAACCAAACACAGTACAACATAAACAGTGAAACATAACCTTTCAAATGTGTATTCGATTTGCATGATAGCGCTGAGAAAAGAAAAGCGAATCCGCATGAAACTTACACTGAAACAAAAACCGAATGAACTTATTTACCAACCCAATATATAGTCCTAAACTTTAATTAAATTAGTAGAACATACATAATGCAGCGTGTACACTGAAGAGCAAAATGGTTTCGACAGTTTCTTTTTCTAGTAATATTGGTAATCCGTGTAGTTGTGAATTTGAGAATCACTGCTTAACCAAACTGCGCAAACAAAAGATCGCGGATCTCTCTCGTGCGAGTGATTCTCAAATTTTATAACTAGACTAGTTACTAACGTTTGTGAAAAAAAAACTGTCAAAACCGCCTTTATTTCCAGTGTACGTTCGCACATATAGGGTGAGGAAAAAAGATGGAAACCCTTAAAATTCTTGAAAGATATAAGTTTTACAGAAAAGTGTTTCAGACAAAAGTTACAAGGCTCAAAATAATGTATTTACTGATTCTATCAGTTTTAGCTTGAGTGGCGTTGCCAAGATCAGGTCAAGGTCAACTTATTTTTTTTAAACAGAACCTCATTTTTATTATATCATCTTTTTTACCAATTAATTTGAACAACTTTTGTCTGAAACATTTTTTTATTTACCTAATATGTTTTAAGATATTTAAGGAAAACTTGATTACCTTTTCAATACTTAACTTACGATATCTTGCTAACTATTCGTCGGAAGAGAAAATGGTACTAGACTTTTTTTATTCTATTTGGTCTCAAGGACATATTGTTATAACAGTTCCCTAACTTAAGTTAACTTATTGACTTTTGGAAATTTCAAAATCATCAAATTGACAAAAGTCAGGGTTATTGTATTGTAACTATTGTAACTGTAATTGAATATATTCTTGAGACCAAGTAGAATAAAAAAGTGTAATAGTATTTTTTCTTCCCATAAATATTTGGCGAAATATCGTAAGTTAAATATTGAAAAAGTTTCCGAGCTTTCCTTGAATATCTTAAAAAATATTAGGCAAGTGAAAAAATATTTCAGACAAAAGTTATTAAAATTAATTGGTAGAAAAAGATGATATAATAAAAAATGGGGGTTCCTATTTAAAAAAATAAGTTGACCCTGGCCTGATCTTAGCAACGCCACTCAAAGTCAAACTGATAAGATCAGTAAATACATCGTTTTGAGCCTTATAACTTTTGTCTGAGATACTTTTCTGTAAGACTTATATCTTTCGAGATTTTTAAGGGTTTCCATCTTTTTTCCTCACTCTGTACGTTCTCTTCAGCAACACTGAAGACACGATAAATGTATTTCAAAAATTCCAGATGGTAAAGTTATATTATTCGATTGTTCGATTGCTACATGACTCTGACTCCAACGTTGGATATTTTCTCAGAACTGAGTATCATTACAAAAGCATATCTAACAAAAAATATACGTACTGGATTTTATTGAGATATTTTTTCGGAGATGCGTGAATAATCCTCTGTTTGCTTTCCAATAGAAATGATCACGCTCCAGTGTAGTCGCTATTTACTTAGGCCTTAGCCAGGTCTCATCTGGAAGAAATGTCGCGTATCTCGAAAAAAACTGGAACTATAACAGCTAACGGTCCATAGCGATAATTCACACAATGGATCGGTGCATTCTTCGATGTATCATGTCATTTTCAATCGCTTTTCTCCACGCCTTTCACTGCCAAACCTAGCATGCGACAGTTATTATATACAGGATATATCAAAAGATCAAAGGTCAAGCAACTAGGAAGTAAGAAAGGACTTTGGGTAGGGTACGTAATGTATATCAACTCTTTTGTATTCTCCTATATTTAGTAAATATAACGTTTTATACAGATGTATAGAAAATATTAAAACTTCTTGATATTTCAGAAAATACATATTTTTGAAAGAAATGTTCTGTACAAAAGTTTTAGGATTTTACGTGACGTATTGCGCAATAGAAGTAGTATGTTGAATAACGTCTTCAAGATCACGTAAAGATTTAAAATTTAAAAATCTCGAGGTAATCTTTATATGACCTTGACAATATATTAATTTGGCGTCATGTAAAACCCTATAACTTTTGTACGAAACATTTTCTTCGAAAATGAATATTTTTCGAAGTATTAAGAGATTTCAAGATACTCTCTGTACATCTGTATAAAGCGCTGTATTTAGTTGTAGCAAGTACAAATAAAAGTTTATGTACATTATATATTCTATTTAAGCTCGTCTTTCACCTCCTAGTTGGTTGACTATGTCTTTTGACACAACTTGTATATTGAAAAAAGAAGAAATTCGGTCCAATCTTCGCGGCCTTTTTTGACATCCCTAAGCCGGTCGTCTTCCGCGATAGAAAAACTACATGCGCAAGCTTGTAACGCCGGCTGTTAAAAAAGAAAAAAAATATTCGACTCCGGTACATTTGGTATCACTTTCCTTTTTGCACGTCGTTATCCGTATCTTAAACGATAAATCTTTTCTCCGTCGTACCGCGTTATTCATATTTGTATGATAAAAAACTGAGTTGTCTTTATATGTACCGGTATCCGAAACCTTATCCAAAAGAAATGTTTGTTCTTTGTAAGGGACCGTCTACCCCTTCTGTCCAACGAAGGTCGCTACCGCACCGTAAATGACACCATAAATCTGTAAAGTTCGGCTTTTCTTTCTTTTCACGGCCTATACAGGGTGTCCGGGATTTTTTGGAAACGAAAAATTATGAACATTAATCAGATCAAACTGAGAAGAAAAGTCAAGTAACATTTTGCAATATTCGCAATAATGATCGAGTTATCAATTACAGAAATCTGACGAGTGAGCGCTGGCTGGCATGGATGACTAGAGAAGCACGCAACCGCTTGGGCCACAGTGCGGTTCAGTCGATCCAGCAACTGTTGGTAGCGTACGGCGAGACATAGAAGCGCCGAGATCAAACACGACTAGCGGCGCATTGACCTTCCCCCCGCTGGGCACTGGCAACGGTTGCTGGATCGACTGGGCTACACTGTGGCCCAAGCGGTTGCGACGATTCTCCAGTCATCCATGTCGGCGCTCGCGCACTCCTCAGCTTTCTGTCATTAATAACCCGGTAACTATCGTAAATATCGCAAAAAAGCACAGGACTTTTATGTTTGCCTTAATCCTCTCTATGTCCCCACGATTTGAGTAAAAATTGTTCCTGGGTACCCTGTATACTATACAGACTGAAGGTCTCGCAAGATGCTGCGAAATTCTTATTACAAAAGAACGACCTGCAGTGCAAATATCAGATCACCCTTTCTCGTTCGCCTTGGCTTCTGTTGAAAAAAGCTGGCGAGAAATGAAATATTGTGAAAACTCACGCGCGCAACGTAATTCTACCTTTCATCGATACCTGTTCCTCTTGGACTTCCTTTTTTCGTTAATTATGCGAAACAGGACCGATTTTAGTGATCTATTGAGATCGTCACTGGACTTTGAAATGACATTCAGGGAGAGAAATGAAAAATTGCTCGTTGATGATAAAAACATATGCTAACAAAAGGAGTTTGAGATTAATAATGTCACTGCTAGAGGACATAATGGGCTGATGCGTATGTAAATGGAGTAAAGTGGGCGGGGGAAGGAGGGAGTAAAGCACCAATCCTCATATATGTGTATATTTTTAATAAAATTCCTTTAATAAAATTTAATACAATTGTTCTTCCTTTAATAAAATTTTCAGTAAAAGTCAAGATGGAGAATGAAAGATGGCAGGTTGACAATTGGCGCAAGAATCAAGTTAAAATAATTGTCTGACTTGGTTCATACTGTTTTTTTCCTCTACTCAATCCTCGAAATGGTATATACAGTTGTAAAGATCGCTTTGAAGACGACCTTTAGCAAGCGTGACTTTGCAACTATAACGCGGTAAAATATTTAGGGAAAATGCAGCAAGTGCTTTGTTTCGGTAGCGGCTGCGAAGATCATGCGAAAATGACGGCAAAAACCTATGGGGAAAAAAACAAAAAAAATTTTGTTGGGTTTCTTGGATAACAAGACACCAGTAAGCGCAACAAATGATTTGTTAACATAGGACAGCAAGTTACTCCGTTGTAATAACAAATTATTGGTCACTTATAATTTATTGCTCTAGGCAACAATTTTATAATGGGAACAAATGGTATTGTTATGTTAATCCAACAAATCAAAGTTTTGATTTGTTGGCGATACAGAAGATGAGCAAAGGTTAGAAATTATGTATAAGCAAATCAGTTGTATTAATTTTTCCTCGTCAACGTATAATGTATAGCAAAATATGTAAAATATTTGGTGAAATCGTATATATAATGCTACACTAGCGCGTATCATAATTACCAGATAATTCAAATTTAGCTCCATTACGTCTAATCAAATATTGGTAGAAAAGGGTTAACAAAATAATAATTCTGTGTGTGTATGTATCTTGCAGGAATTCGGGGAGAGCAATAGAACAACTATTATTACATTAATCTCTATTTTTAGCACGACACATTATATAAAATTAATAAACTATTAGATGAAGTTAAGTAAGGTTAAGGAGAATTTACATACAAAGGCTCGTACTGCAAACGTACTTTTATCAATGAAAAGGTGTGTAAAAGTGGTTTGTAGCTGTTTAAAAAATCTTATGAATTACTTTAAGACTTTGTTTAAGTAAAACACTTTTATCTATATGTGAAAGTTCAGAAAATGGACCACAAAAGAATCGCGTACATATATATATTACGACGTTGCTATTTTTTTATTAAAAGTTGTACATTCAACAAATATATATGAGTTGCATCTCCAGCGATGTATTAGGTGTGTGAATTAATTCGGTCCATCTGGCGGTCAATTGCTGTACTATGTAATTTTCTAGCCTCTAATGTCTGCAAAAGGCTTTATTTTTTATATCTGGCAATAATATTCAGTTGATAAACGTTTGGGTTTATAACAATAACATCGTGTTTATCTGATTCGAAAATGTCGAAACTCGAGCCAAAAAAGCATAATTTCCGGGAAGTTCTCATTTTCTGTCTTCATCTGAAGAAAACAGCCGCTGAAGCTCATCAAATGCTCGTAGAAGCTTATGGTGAAAATGCTCCCGCCGATAAATCATGCAGAGAATGGTTTCGACGTTTCAAAAGTGATGATTTCAGTGTCGATGACAAATCTCGTCCAGGTCAGCCGAAGAAGTTCGAGGACGAGGAATTGCAGGCTCTAATCGATGAAGATCCGCTGTCAATCGCAACATGAGCTCGCGCAATTGTTGAATGTTGATCGATCAACAATTTCTGTGCGTTTGGCAGCCATGGGAAAGATTTACAAAGAAGAAAAATAGGTGTCATACGAACTGAAAGAAGGAGACACCGAGAGACGAAAAGCCATGTCTGAAATCTTGCTTGCCAGGCAAAAAAGAAAAGGTTTTTTGCATCGTATTGTGACTGGAGACGAAAAGATATATTTCGATAATCCCAAACGAAGGAAATCCATTAGCGACCCAGGAAAACTATCCATATCGAACTATCCAAAGCGGAATATTCACGGCAAGAAAGTAATGCTCTGTATATGGTGGGACCAGAAGGGTATAGCGTATCATGAACTATTAAAACAGAGCCAAACCATCACTGCCGAACTTTACCAACAACAATTGATCCGTTCAAACAACGTATTGAAAAATAAGCGGCTGGAATATGCAAAGAGACACGACAAAGTGATCTTCCAGCACGATAACGCTCGGCCACATGTTGGAAAGATTGTGAAGGCCACCTTGGAAGCACTTGGCTGAGACGTTTTACCTCACTCGCCGTATCCACCAGACATTTCTCCATCCGATTGTCACTTGTTCAGATCGATGGCACACGGGCTTTCGGACCAGCACTTCAACAATTATGAAGAAATAGAGAAATGGCTCAATGAATGGATCGCTTCGAAGGACGAGTCGTTTTTCCGTCACGGAATGCAACAACTGCCAGACAGATGGGAAAAATAATAGCAAGCATGGCAAATATTTTGATTAGTGTACTTTTTCATGTTTTTTCATACTTTTTTTGGAAGGAAGAAGCGGACCGAATTAATTCACACACCTAATATATTTGTTAAAATTACAAATAAAAATTATTTGTCGCGGTAACTGTTTGATTTGTTCCTCGTACAATTATCAAACAGCAAACATTTATTTATTGTAACAACAGAAGTCTTTTTCTCTATGTAGTTTCTATTTTCAAAATTTCATACCTTAACACGTTAAATGCTTAGGGTTGTCAGATGGCCGAGATTTCTGGGAATGTCCCGGAATTCTTAAGCTTCTCGTATGTCCAAGAATTCAAGTCTTCTGTCCCGGAAAGTCAGGATTTCAACAAAATCATAATTATAACATTCATGTTTCTAATTGGTACCAGAGAGGAACCTGAGAACGGTTATCGCGATTTATAGAATCGAATTTCTTGATATGCCACCTAAGAAAATTGATGTCAACTAAGCCATTCGCATGGTAAAAAATATAATCGCATGGTTTACGTCCAAATTTCTCTCTGCTGGTACCTAATTCACGCACTTTTGTTGCGAATGTACAGTGGTATTTCAGCCGTTTTATCTCTCATCTCTCAAATTTAACTAAAATTCTCTAACAATCTATTTTTCAACCGTTGCGTAAAAAATGTCCCGAAAATAGTCATTTCGCATTTGGCAATCCTAGTTTTAAACGCTAGGCCGATTTTGGTCGACTTTTCATTCGGATGATGCGCATGCATAACGTGTGGAAAAAGGCTCGTTATATCTAAGAATGAAAATAAGATGTCGGCAAATTTCGAAAAGTGGTTGGAGTATTTGGCGACGACGCTTTCAGGCTGTAAGACGCCTCTATGTTCGTCTTCTTATGTTCAGCGGTCACCTTATGAAATCATCAAGTCTGACACAGTCTTATTATGTTCGACAAGGAGACATCGGGAATTGATTAAGAAGATATATATCTTCTTAATAGATAATGACGTTGCGGTTGCAACAGTATGTCCGAGTATTCCGTCGAAGCGATCCGTATCGTTTTATTATAGGTTCAAGAAATACAAAAGCAAGAACTAAGAGAGAGAGAGAGAGAGAGAGAGAGAGAGAGAGAGAGAGAGAGAGAGAGAGAGAGAGAGGGAGAGAGGGAGGACGTAATTATAAGACAAAACTTACAGTTTAACGGAAATAATGATTAATCTAGTCGATGGTTAAAAGTAACAAGATGCCAACTTAAATTCTAATAAACGTGGATACTTAACCTTAATTTTCTGATTGAAGTTTGATTGTTCTGTCTCACATTAAAAAGTCGAGGTCATTAAAACGAAAAAGAAGAGGTGGTAAGGGTTATTTTCAACTCCCTTTCATCAATAAACTGCTTTTAATGACTTAAAAATCATTTTTGTCGGTAAGAGAGTTGAAAAAATATAGGCTTTTGTTGTCGTTTATCTTAATTAATGTAAGACGAAATGGTACAAAATAACACGTTCAGTAACAGTGTTTATGGCACTTTAAATTTAAGTTGGTTCTTCCGCTACTTTTAATCGTCGGTTTGCTTAATCGGAGTTAGTGAAACTCACCCTAATCCTTTGTGTGCCAATGATAAGTATACTTATCATCTTTTTTTCTTTCACTTTTACGATGTATTATTCACAGTTTAATAAAAATAAGTATATTAATACTTACTTTACACGTTTCTCATTGTTCTTCTATCCGATTGCTCATTTTTAATTATTTATAAACAAGCAAAGTTGAAAAAAAGGATTTGAAAAAGATTTATTTCTTGGGAAGTATGCAAGTATTCGAGGTTGAAGATTTTACTGAATATATTCTTCACATGTCAAAATATAATATATATTTTTTCCAGAATTTTCCGCATGCCAGATTTCTTTTCATAAACAAATTATTTGGATGAATCTTCTAAATCTGACACGAAATTCGTTTTAAATTAACAATTTGAAAAATATATCGTGGATTTGATTTATATTTATTCAGACTTACACCCCCTATATGGCAGTCACATTGGATCCGCCGTTTTGAATTTTTGAGATCTGACTTCAGACTTGTAATCGATGGTCCAAGAAACATAGAAATGCTAGATTCCACAGAAACCCGTCAGGTAGAAAAGATATGCACAAAAGTCTAAAAAACGGTGCGACTATTATACGGTCAGTGAAAGGTGATCCGTTTTTTCCAGATCGATGAGAATAACCTTCGTGAGCAACGCAAAAAATGTCGTCTAACAATAACGCAACATGCGATCATAAATAGAGAAATACGGAAGATGCGGAGATAAAAGCAAATCGTTCCTACTTACCTTCTCGAGAAACTTTTTATTTATGAGCGACTTATCGCGACAAGAACAGACGTTGCTTTTATTCGTCCGTTTTCTATAACTTTTTTATTTATCGTGTCATGTCAGTTATCAGACACCCTATATAGATTGACGTTACCAGATACACAGCACACCTACGAACACGCCGATTCTATTACGAATCGACGACGGTGCGAACTTTAATATCTTCCGCTCTCCTTCTCTCTCTGTAAGCGGGGATGATAACGCGGCAGACGCGATATCGCGTTACAGAAATTATATAAGAAGCACCACGCGCGGTGATCTCCGATCTCAGAGAGTGTATCCCGCGGATACACGATAGGCAGCCGAGCACGTCTGGACAAAGTTAATCGGTACATCTACTTTTACGCCTGTGTCGCATAATTTCGCGCACTACTCATGCCGGCACGACAGAAAGCTGACGGCCAGAGGGCGAGAGAGAGAGAGAGACACTCGAACGTATATCTCGCTGTATTTATTTTCTCTCTTCTTCTGCAACCTAACAGTAAGCCGATCTTGTCTCCTTCTCCATGATATCGCTCTTGTGCGGTCTTTACCAAACTATCCGAGCGATATCTACGTGACTAAGCGACATCGACGTGAAGGAACGCATATCCGCATATTAAAATGTAAACTCCCGTGTCGTCGTGCCGCGTTAAGTATTGCTAATGTATGATACGACAGCTAATTTCGGCTGCTAGCGTCGCGTCCCCGACACACGCGTTCGCCTAACTTGACCCTCTATAACGCCATGTAACTTTGAAGTCACACACCGATACGTCAATGTTCTTAACTTAAATTTTATATGCAGACTCCAAAGTTATAAACTGTTTCGTTTTGTTTTACATTTATGAAACAAGTTTCGTAGAACAAAATTTTTGAATATTGTAGATTAATCGTTAATTTATTTCCAGACGTTAATAATTGCTGGTCTCATGTTACGTCATCTTTTTTCATACTTATGAAAAAATTGAGTTCAGACGGTTGACTTCGAATATTTAGAACTGATGAATTTAGAGTTAATAGAGAAGACTTGAGAAAATAGAGGATTAATTACAGTCAAACAGTTAATCTGCTGTTATCTAGATAAAAAGTCACGTAGATGGATATATTGCATAGATGATCATCCAGATAAATAGATAGATAGAGAGAGAGAGAGAGAGAAAAAGAGAGAGAGAGAGAGAGAGAGAGAGAGAGAGAGTTCTTTGGAGGGGGAAGAGGGTACTAATCTATTCTTTTATCTATCTAATACCTATAGAGGAGAAGGTGATATTATGACCCTTGCAGATATTATGGCCATTCTCAATATCTCCATTATTAGGTAGCGAATTCCAGTTATTAGTTATGGAGTCATTTGTTCAGTAGTTCACCGTTGGCGCAGTGACGCTAATATATCGATACACAATAGCCAACACTTTTTATAACGTATCTTTATTTTTGAACGTTTCAAAATATTTTTCGAGTGGTGAACTTTGTCGTGACATGATCTCTTGGTTTATGATTATTTGTTCTTTTAGAACATCTGTTGAACCGAGTGTAGTTCTATCTTGTTTGCTTTATGAATTTAAACTCGGAAAAATTGTAGAAGCGTATCGTAAGAAACGCGTAGCATTTGGAGAGGATGTGTCGAAGAAACGGACTGCGCAAAAGTGGTTTAAAAATTTTTCTTCTGGCGATGAATCGCTTGAAGATACATCGCGCTTAGGAAAACTTCCGTTAACAAAGACTTATAAATTATTTATTTATGACATTTGCTCTGAAAATTTCGGTTCTTGTTTAATTTTCGATATACAAACTGTACAACGTTTTTGATTACCTAGAAGAGAAGGTGGTATTATGGCCCTTGCAGATATTACGGCCACTCTCAGTATCTTTATTGTTAGCTAGTAAATTCCAGTTGTTACTTATGCAATCATTTGTTTAGTAGTTCGCCGTTAGCGCAGTGAGGCTAATATATTAGTACACAATAGCTAGCACTTTTTATAACGTATTTTTACCTTCGAGCGTTTCGAAATGTTTTCAAGGTACATTTTAACATTTAGTTAGGCGTGTTTCCTCATTATTTTTAAACCTGTGCATATTATCACACGAATATATGTATAATTGAGTATTTTGTCTGTCACTTGACGTTTTATTCAGCTGTATATCTTTCAAGTTATGCAAAGTTAAATGAAGTAACATGACATTTCGCTAATATGGCCCCATAAGAGTGTTGATTAATACTGTCTCTTTTTCGAAGTTTATGCCAAAGTAATTATTCGATAAGTCGAATCTAATCTATAATTTATCGTTGCACTTATATTTGTATTACGCTGCTGTCTCTCTCTCTCTCTCTCTCTCTCTCTCTCTCTCTCTCTCTCTGGTAATTTCCTAACAAATAAGTCAGTACCCATATTAAAAATTAGCAGTTATATTCATTATTATCCCCCTGTTAAGAATTTAATTGCAATAAATATATAATTTCGTAACTAAATATTTTGTGTTATTTTAAACAAAATCAGTCTTTTGTAACAGTTTTAGTGGGAGGCCACATTAACATCCCATTTTCTCGCCGACCTATTATGCTATGTTGCCACATTTTTATAAATAACATTTTAAGTAATAAACATCACGTAAATTTAAGTCTATAATCAATTAAACAACACCGTAACAAATGTAATCATTCAGTTCTCACTTTAAAATACTGATTATTGGTAAAGATATTGTACAAAATGTGAATGGAGACCCATAGTACCACTTTTTCCTCTATGTATATATTATCTTTATCCGCATCTTAAACTGAAAAATGTGTTATCTTTGCGATATTATCTGAGATAATATGCAGATAATTCAGTATACATTACTATAAAATATTGAAATCTCACGTCGCAAGCGTTTGTGCTAGAACTTTTTAGGTTATATTGTTTTGAACACGTTTTGATGAAAGAAACATTCTTTGATTTTGGGCAGAAACGCGTCAAGGTGAAATAAAGATGGAATTATTTCTAGAATAAAAAAGAAGTAAACTTTATCAATCAATCTTCAATAAAAACAAGAAGTCTTTGAACGATATATATATATATATATATATTAAGAAGTAAATATTAAGAAATATCAGACGACAGTGGGTTTCAGATTGCATCAGAATTCGTTTGTAACCAAGAAAAAGTGCCAAGAGGAATTTATATGCTTCATCTAATTTTTGTCTAACCGATTTTGACATTATCTAAACGCAACACTTCCAGCCTAAAAAAGCTGTCCACACACAGCGAACACTTTTGCCTGACACACGTTTGCGACCTTGGCAGTCCACGAGTGGTCTCGTAAGGGAGATGCAGCCTCGTAAAGGTTAACATTGGTATTTACTCGACCCTCGCGCGTGCCTTTTCAGCCGGAATCTTGTAGTGTGGCCCGTCTAAGCTCATCACCATTTCGGCTCGCAAATTGCCGCAAAACACTAACTTAGCAAGTAACATGAAAAGACTAAATGCCTGCCAAGCTAAAATAAACTTACATTATTATTTTTAAGATAGAATCCGAGAGAAATTGTTTATATTAATCCTTCAACTTAGGAAAATACGATGCAATGATGACACGAAGCGTGTCAAATAATTTCAACCAGCGAGTTACAAAGGATGCTTAACGACTCTCAGCAAAGATTGCAGGTTAGCAAGGAGACAACATTTTGAACACTTAAATTATTGGAGAATTTTGCATTTCAAAGAGAAAAACACTTCTTTTTCCAAGACTTCTTGTTCTTATTGAAGATTTATTCATGAAGTTTACTTCTTTTTTGCTTTAGAAATAATTTGACCTTTATTTCACCTTGCGTTTTCACCCAAAATGAAAGAATATTTTCTCATCAAAACGTGATCGAAACAATATAACCTAAAAAAATAGACTTCGCGATATCTGCCACATTTGAAATTTAGCACCCTGTATACGGTATATATTTCAGAGAAAGAGAGAAAAAGTCGTTGTTATAAGTTAGTATTGATTATACTATTATTAGAACAACACTGTTATTATCAATTATAATTATTTAATTATATATTACTTCGTTGAATATAGAGAAAATCGGTGAGTAAGAAGATAACGCGCTTGATTTGAAAAGATGGCTCTTCTCTCGTTACTGTATATACCTGCGATTCTCCCGTGCGGTGTTTGCCTCTATATCTCACATTCTAGCCCCGTTACTCTCCGATATATATATTTACCTTCTCGTGCTTCAGCGATTGCACGAGAAGTCGCGGCGTGGTCGGAGAAACGCGATTCGAATACGAGGCCGCGACCGAATCGCCTCTCGCGAGCCATGCAACGACAAAATCGCAATGCAATCCAGCGGAAAGATGGAATTTTTCGACAAGTCGCGTGAAACGTCGGCTTGAGTTAACGGACCCACCTCGACAGACGCGTTCTCGTTCGCGGAATGCTTGCAACGACGTATTTCTTCGACACATTTCGGGCCGTCGATCCGAACGTCTCTAACGGGTAAATATTGGTTTGTGAATGATTTCCAGACACATTTCCTCGCTGCGTCCAACAATAGTTTTCTGTCAAGATTTGAAACATGTAAGAGGGGGATGGGGACAATCTTAATATATCTATAATTGTTATTAATGACTATATGTAGTAAAATGAGCAAAGTGTCTTCTGTGCACCTACAATATTACTTCTTAATTTAGATAACGCAGTAGAATTTTTCGAAATATTGATAGTTTTTTTATTATAAAGACTTTGTGATTTTTCTATTTGTTTGCAACCGTCCGCAAAGATCGTGGAATTCAAGAGCAGCGATAAAAATTCAAGAACGATTTCTAATATTATTCTTAGATATTCAATTCTTTACGAAGAATTTTTTAAAGTCAATAAGAGCAGTTTCAAGATTACAGCGTCAAGTAATTATTTTTGTAGAAAGACACAAACGGCGGATCAATTTTCGTAGTTTAAAAGGGATGAAATTCAAAAGAAATAAAATCGGAATACCAATTGCTTGAATCGTATTGTAGTAATTATAGGATGTCCGGGATCTCTTGGAAATGAAAAATTGTAAAAATTAATAAGATCAAACCGAGAAGAAAAGTCAAGTATCATTTTGCAAAACTCGTAATAATTATTAAGTTATTAATGATTGAAAATGACCACATTTAGAGGCTCTTTTAATTAATAACTTGAAAATTGGCGTACTTATTTGTAAAATGATACAGGACTTTTTTATTTTGAATGACCTAATCTACAATTATATGGCGGTTATTGTGCCTAGCGATAGATATGAATATATTGAACTTTGAATTTTAAAAAAAGTCCTTTTTTCCTTACCATTTTGCAAAGTAAGTATACAAATTTCCAAGTTATCAATTAAAAGATGTAGTTTTTTATTACAAAGACTCTATGATTTTTCTATTTGTTTGCAACCGTCCGTTACAGCAAAGACCGTGGAATTCAAAAATAGCGATAAAAATTCAAGAACGATTTCTAGTATTACAGTTCTTAGATATTCGTTTACAAAGAATTTTTTAATGTCAATAAGAGCAGTTTCAAGAGTGTGGCAAGTAATTATTTTTTAGAAAAACACAAACGGCGAACCAATTTTCATAGTTTGAAAGGGATGAGATTCATATTATATAAGAAATAAAATCAGAATACCAATTACTTGCATCGTATTGTAGTAATTGTACAGGGTGCATGGGATCTTTTGGAAACGAAAAATTGAAGTGAAGATTAATCAGATAAAACTGAGAAGAAAAGTCAAGTCATCATTTTGCAAGAATCGCAATAGATATCAATGATTGAAAATGACCACATCTAGAAGCTCTTTTAATTGATAAATTGAAAATTTACATAGAGGACTTTTTTATTCGGAACGACCTGACCTACAACTATAAAGCGGCTATTATGTCTAACGATAGATATGAGTATATTGAACATTGAATCCGAAAAAAAGTCACTTGCTATTTTGCAAATAAGTACATAAATTTTCAAGTTATTAATTAAAAGATGTGCCTTTCTATCACGAAGACTCTGCGATTTTTCTATCTGTTTGCAACCGCTCGTTACAGCAAAGACCGTGGAATTCATTTTCAATCATTAATAACTATTAACCTAATAACTATTGCGACTTTTTGCAAAATGGTACTTGACTTTTCTTCTCAATTTCATCTGATTAATCTTCACAATTTCTCACGTTTTCACAAGATCCCGGACACTCTGTATAAATATATACGAATTATTGTATATATAATTGTATACATAAATCAGATAAACGTTGCATATATAGAAACGCGATATAAATAAATCACAACATAAAATGTTTCAATTCTATTGTATAAACGTGTTCCACATGCATTGAAAAAAGACATTGCGACGTTGCCCTTTAAGATCGATATTAATTAATTCTTCGCCATCGCGAAATTTCGGAGTGTCACGATAAGGCGATGCTGCGGATGTGCGACGGCGCGGCGGGCACGGAATTCTGCAGTTCGGCGGAATTCCGCAATATCGGAGAAGCGGATTTTCAGACAGATTTCTGTGCGAATCGGCTCACCAGCGATATCGGTAATCGGCGTACGTGGTCACGGGCCATGTCAGCGTCTAACGGGGCAGTCGTGCAGAAACGGTAGGCAGGAGTCGAGGAACAGAAGAGGAGCAAGCGGAACAGAGAGAAGAGACGGACTCTGACGACGACGACGACGACGACGACGAAGAGGAACGAAAGTGGAGGATGAAGTCGCAGGGAGGAACGGAACGGTCGGCTCAGAATCAAGCAGTGCATCGTTAATGCAGATTGCCCGATTGTGAGTCCCATTCGATGAATCATGTGCTTTCCGGAGTGCGTGTACGCACGTGCATCGAAACACGCATTGCCGAGGGTTCGAGGTGCCCCCGCTGACTCACCGTGAACTTCGCCGGCGTATGAAATATAAGGCGCTTGGATTTTTATTCCTCTCCGCCATGAAGGAAGAAACCGATGTAGGTGGAAGAAAAAGTTCAAGGTTTCAGAGTTTGAAGTTTCGGGTAAATGAACAAATATCTCGGACAGAATCTTATAATATCTTGATATTCTTTAGAGGTGTATATTTAGATCTTTTAAAAAATGCCATATTTGAATATAAGGTTTTTTACAAAGCTCTCCCTCTCTCTCTCTCTCTCTCTCTCTCTCTCTCTCTCTCTCTCTCTCTTTCTGTGATATTTTTGCCTCAAACTCTTTATTTCCCCTTAAGACCGTTTCTGATACAAAATCAGGCATTGAATATTCCCAGTCGCAAATCGATTGTATCTTTGAAACTTTGAAGTATATGAAAAGAAAATGTTTGAAACAGAATCTTATGATACTTAATATGCTTCGTAAGTGTGCATTTTGTAAATGTAATTTTTCAAAAATGTTATATCTGAATATAATACATTTTATTTATATTTTATATATATATGTATTGTTTTATATTTGAATATTTATATAAAGCGATATTCAGTGTTCAATTTGGTATCTGGGTTATCTAAGAACAAACTTCTATAGAAAATCAAACGAAAAATTTCTTTAAATATTTTTTTTTACCTCGATATCCTTTTAAGATCATTTTAAATACAAGGCACTGAATATTGCCTTGTAAACTGATTGTAAGCAGATATCTTTGAGACTTTGCAGCATATGAACAAGATTTTTCAAACAAAATCATGCGACGCCTAATATCCTTCGTAAGTGTATATTTAGATTTTCAAAATTGTCATATTTGAATATATTAGTCATACGCAAAAATTTCCATCGTTCACGTATAGATGACATTGTGAATTATTTACATGGAAATTGTGATGCATTTTTGGTAGATTATGTCAGTATAGGTCAACCTGCATGGAAACTGATGCATAATAAGTCATATTCATGGACATAAACATCTTTAATTCGCATGAAGATGGAAGTCGATAAAATGCATATTCGTTGTCGTTTGCGTTTTTTATTTCATCAGTGCAAAACAGCTGCCGAAGCAACCAGAATCATTTGCGAAATTTATAGTAGAGTAAGAGAACGATAGCTGAAAGTTCATGTCGTGAATGGCTTCGGCGCTTTAAAAGCGGCGATTTTGATTTGAAAGACAAGGAGCGTGTCGGGCGACCGTAAGAGATGAGATCGGATGACTTGGAAGCGTTATTGCAAGAAGATTCGACTCAATCGAGTGTAGAACTTGCGAAAAAGTTACATGTTAATCAGAGCGCTGCAATTCGACGCTCGCATGAGATGAGGAAAATTCTGAAGGAAGGAAAATGGATTCCCTTCTACGTCCCAGCCAAAATGAAATATTCATGGTCATAAGGTGAGTGTATCTGATAGGACATGCAAAGAGTGCTCTATTATGAGCTGTTAAAACCATCTCAGACTATCATCATGGAATTATACAGTCGACAATTGAGGTAGTTGAATGAGCAATTGATCGAGAAACTGCCGTATTTTGGGGCAGAGCAAAACAAAGCGATTCTTCTGCATGACAATGTCAGGCCTCACGTTGCATCGACGATCCGGGAAACTTTAATGGAATTGCAATGGAAAGTTCTACCACATCCGGTATATTTTCCAGATATTGCCCCATTGGATTTTCACTTATTTCGTTCTTTGCGGCTTGCGGCTTTTCTATTACACGATTTCGCAATGTTGAGGAAGCGCAACAGTTCATCGATAACTTCACTTGTTCCAAGAGCCAAGACTTCTTTTATCGTGGTATCGATCTTTTGCCTGAAAGATGGCAAAAAGTAGTAAATAATGCCGGAAATTTCGATTAAAGATACTATGTCGTTTATAATAAATTAATAAAAAAACATTGCTTTAAAAACGATGGAAATTTTTGTATATCTCTAATAAGATTTTATATGAGCGATATTCGGTGCTCTAACTTTCTCTGGTACAAAAATGCTCTCGAAGCAACAAGCAAAGGAAAAGGGATATTTTATAAATTTTGTGTATGTATCCTTTCACATTTCGGCGTATTTCGCAAAAATTCCGAGCGCATCTTCTTATTTCTCACATCATTAATCGCTTCGTTGGCATTAATGCACTAATGCGCACATCGTTTATTTTTTTATTGACTAGTCCGATTTTCGTAAAAACTGATACTTTAAGGTTTTTAAGATTACTAAATAAGAATTTGAGGTTAAAATATGGCAATTCAAAATGGCGGACTAAAAAATAAAAATCTATCTGATTATTATGAAATTCAGTATCTGGGAGTTTTTCAGGTGACTAAATAAGAATTTGAGGTCAAAATATGGCAATACAAAATGGCGGAACCAAAATATTTCTTTATTAAATTTCTAAAAAAAATCTAGTCGCTATATTACATATATTGTCTTGAATTTTCAGTTTTAAACTCAAATTCGTTTTTAGCAACCTGAAAAACCTCTAGATATCGAGTTTCACAATAATCATAACAATTTCCTTTTTCTGACTATCATATTGGATCTGCCATTTTGAATCTTGAAATTCATATTCAGCAACTTGGAAAACTCTTATATTTCAAATTTCGTGAAAAATCAGATACATTTGTTGGCCGCTATTTTGGATTCGCCATTTTAAATTTTCATATTTTGATTTCAAATTCGTGCTCAGCTATCCGAAAAACATTTTAGTACCGAAGTTTATAAAAATTAAGCATGATTTATATGTTACCATTTTGGGTCAGTTGATGTTATTTCTTAGTGCCAACGAAATAGTTAATTAGAATAAACGCGCAAGAGGTCTAATAAAAGTTCATTTTAAGACTTTAGCCAATGAAACGACCCTTACCAACGTCCTAAGATAAGTTCAAGTTTCAATCTTAAATATAAGTCAGAGTAAGCAACGTAAGTAAGGGGTTAGTAATTAAGTCGGTCCATGAATACTACTTATAGTTTCTCTATGAAACCTGTTTATCTTCCACCGTATCTCCATTCATATCTATCCTCATAAATGACGGATTCGATCAAGATTGTTGCGTTGACGATCTAACGGAAGTTCTTCGATCTTGATTCATTTTATGATATTTCATCTTAATTACGCTACTTTCATCTTAATTAGGCTCTTATTATTAGCGGAAGGAAGGAGATCTCAGATAATGCTCTTTTTTCTGTCACCGCACTCAAAAGATATATCCCGATAAGATAGACCTCGAAGACGTTGCAGTCCTATAAATACTTTGGTAACGTACAACCGGCCGAGACGATTGAAGGTATCAGATGAGTTTTCTTGGAACTCGCCGATACTTATACCCCTCCTTCTCGCTCTTTCTCTCGAGAATGTCAGGGTCTGGGGATATGTTCGATCATATGGTCCGTCATAGGCGGAATTATTTCTGAATCGGGAAAGTACGAATCGATACGGAACGTTCGTTCGTTCCGAGAAGCGTTCGGACGAACCGAAAGATTCGCGACTGGCATGTCATATCAGCGACGTGCAAGATATTTTTTATTGAAAAATTGATATAGATACACTTGCACGCGCTAAGTGACGGTCGTCGGTTCCAACGAGAAAATGTTCCTCGCTAAAATTTTTATGAATTTTGAGTGCGGAACATTGAGTGCGGAATTGAAAATGAGAAAGACATATCTTTTTATGTATTTGTTTTCGCAAGTTTAGAAGTTGAAACAACGAAGGAAATTTGACAAAATTGATTGTGAGCAAAAGTGCTCTTCGTAACTGCGTGCGTTTAAATTCTTTTAGAAATATCATTTTTTAACATATTCTCAACATTCACACGGTATTTTTGAAAAATTTAAATGCGACTATAAAGCACATCAAATAACAAAGGCTGTAATCTAAAATGTTCCTCCCCGTATCTCATTTCATGGCTCCTGAGATATTTATTTGAGATCGATTTTATCGAGTCGAGATATTTTCGACTGCTTGCCTCAGCCTCCGAACATGCGAGAGAAACACAAATAAGAAATAAATGCCTTCTGATCCTTATCTTTCCTACAAGTAGCCAAAACCCATCAACAAAAGTAGTGATGGGCATCCCTCCTTGTATCTCTCCTTGTAAACAGATCTCCAAACGAAATCAACGTAAAAATAAACATACAAGAACGTTTTCCTGAGAAGAGAGATTTTGTAAGTCAATAAAAGCCGAATTGCAGATGAGCTTTTAATCTCTTCTTCCGAGGAGAGTCGAAATACGACTCAAGGAAACGTTCAGAAGTTTTGTACAAATTTATGATTTGGAACGCGCAGCGTGAAGGTTAACTTGTTTCTTTAATTGCATTGAATTCATTCATTTTTTATTTTATTTTTATCAATTGTGTAAAGGATTCCTTACATTAGGTCTTATTAGTTCATAAAATTTCCCTTTTCGGAGTTTGGAAAAGATATTTTCGAGCCCTTTCTTTCTTCGTGAAGTTTCTGAAGAGGCCTGCCTGTTTTCCGAAAATTATACGAAAGGTATAACTAGATTCGAAAATAAAATAGGAAAATAAAACTTTTGTTCTTGGTTCTTTCTAATTTTTGGAAATTTTCGGGTTATAGGGGCTAAACTTTTAGAATTTGCGCAAAAGCGTTCAAAAATCCTTCAAGCAGGCGAGAGGTATTTCAAATCAGTTTAGAAAAAATTCTCAATGTAAATAACATGTCAACTGCGCGAGCAACGATTATCGGATGCAGAAATCAGCGGGAAGATATTTCAGCATGAGGAAGGAACATTTCCTGGAGAATTTTCAAATGGCCCAACATATCATTTTCATGTACGACTTTGGATAAATTTTGATAATTTTTTTTCGAATTCCATTCGTACGTTTTTCTATTTCGTCATCGGCGACATGACGTGACAGCTAAATAGCGGCCAAATTGCGCACGATATTCTTCTCGTTCTAAAAGCCTACAAATGCAAATTGCCCAGCGTAGGATCAGATTACGCGCAACGCTTACTTTAAATATAATCGTCGGTCTAATGGTAATCGCCGTTCACCGGGAGCGCATTCAAAGCCACGTCGCTGATCGATCACGCGAAGAAAAGCGGAATTAATTTTCCACATCTTAACGCTGTACGTTCGGCTTTCGTAAACGCATATAACGCGCGCAAGAAAAAAGAACGCACATAAATATGTATAAGTTCAACGAAAGTAAGAAGTGGCTATTAAGAGCTGATCGCGGTTGTCAGGAGGCTGAAGAAATATTTCTTCGCGATGCTACAGAAATTTCCCAGATGAATTTTCGAAGTTACATCACGACGTGAAGCAGTCGATAAAAAATAGAACTTACACAATATTTTTAAATATATTTATATGAAGCACTGTACTGAATTAATCTCTCATTAAATTTGCATTATATTATATAATAGTATAATATAATTTTTTGTGACGTGATACAGCAATAAGAATTATTTGCACTCAGATTTTCACGTTACATTTTATATAAGACATTATTTCGAACAAATTTTTCTCGTATTCCATTCGTATTTTTCTATTTTGTCACCCTGTGCGACAAATGTGAGCGCCATATAAACCGTGTTCATAAGAAATACAATTTTAAATCGAACTACAAAGTTGCTGCCAAATTTATATTGACAGACACCTGTCTAATCTACAGATCTTTTAAATTAATTTAATAATATTAATTTAATAATAAATTATTTAATAATTAATAATATAGATAAGACAATTAATATTAAATAATACAGGAAATAATAAATAGCATAAATAATAAATAGTAAAAAGTAAACTATTTCTTAATTAATAATAGTTACATAATTATCAAAAATTTCGGAAACGAATATGATAGATTTGACATGGCGAAACTTTGTTGCTATTTGGTCACATTTGAAAGTCAGACGAGCAGAAATATACAGAGTGTATAAAAAGTATAAAAAGTACCATAACGGCGAAATATCTCGAAGACTAAGCATTTTAGAAAAAAAATGTTTCACACAAAGGTTGTATGGTTTCAAAGGTTTCAATATATTCTTGAGACTAAATAGAATAAAAAAGTTTCATATCACTTTTTCTTCCGACAAATAGTTAGCGAGATATCATAAGTTAAATATTGAAAAAGTTATCAAGTTTTCCTTAAATATTTCAGAAAATATTAGGCAAATAAAAAAATGTTTCAGACAAAAGTTGTTCAAATTTATTGATAAAAAAAGATGATATGATAAAAAATTCGAATTTCCACTTGAGAAAAGTAATGATCAGCGAATATCTCGAAAGTGGCGCCATCTGTAAACAAAATGATATGTAGTTGTTTTATGTTCCTCTTGAAACCATACAACTTTTGTCTGAAACATTTTTTTCTAAAACGCTTAATATTAAACTTTCTCGAGATATTTTGCCGTCACTTTTTATACACCTGCGTTAAATGTTAAATAACATGAAACTTCTTTCCGAGAAATTTCCTTTCATTGTTTCCAGTATGTATTCGCTCATATTATTGTCCCTACACTTACACGACAGTGTAATAAAAAAATTTACGATTATGAAGTGTACCTAATAACATCAAATTTTTATCTGAAATATTTCATAAATTCACTCGCAATTGGATTATTATGTAACGATTAACAAATCGTTACTATCGAAATTTTTCATTACATCCTTCCGTTAACCCTTTATGTAGCACATTTCTTTCTAATTGATGAGCTCTTGTGAAATCTTGCATTTCTATGATTTCAAAAATTCAATATAGCAGATCCAATATGGCTGCTAAACAAATAATTTGTTTATAAAGAAAATCTAATGTGCGAGAAGCTCTGGGAAAAATGTATATTATATTTTAACACGCGAAGGAAATTTAGTCAAATTCTCAACATCTAATCTTAGATACTTTCTAAGAAATTAAATAAATAAAAATTGTTTTTTTCAGCTTTATTTATTTATAAATATAAAGACCACGAGAAAAACATATAAAATAAGTGTTAACGTATTAGGAAAATGTGACATACTTGATTTCATCAGACTATAAACAGTTCATCGTAAAACTGAGAGAGGAAAAGGTGGTAAGTGTACTTTATCACTGCGCCGCACAAAGGGTTAATACATCGGCAATGTTAATGTTATCGCGTCTGCGTGACAATTGCGAGGTCGACTCTTGCCAGCCACTTTTCACCTCCCCGTTGGGAAACATAAAAGCCGAAGAACACTCACCGGTATTCCCTCGAAGCAGGCTCGTCCTGCGCGCGTTGCTCCTTGACTCCGGAAGATGGATCATTCGTGATGTGCGTGATGCAGCTCGGCCGAGCCTGCCTGCAACCGATCGATTGAAGATCAACGTCGCTGCCGAAGGGGAGTTGCCAGGAGGAGCGGGTGAGCGCGCTCGAAAACTGTCGGGCCGATAGCGGAAGCCCGAGACGATCACGAGGGATTCTCTTCTCTTGGACGCGCGATCGTTTCACCGTTACCACCACGTTGGACGTGAGCGCCTCGCACATTCCTGGACCGCGTCCAGAAACGATCTGAATTCCAAGTACCAGCTACCATAATCGGAGATTCAAAGTGCTCGTCGCGGCGGCCGTTGGTCTAGAATTCCGAATCGCATTATGGGGACTCTCGCGCCAGCGACCGCCGCTGAGATCGCCGGGATCAGATCCACCCTTGGGTCTCGCTCCAGTTATCGGCCAATAGCGGCCTGGCTCCTTCGCCTTTTGAGTCTGGCCTGATTTTTTCCGACCCTTTCCGAGACCAACCCCTTCGCGCGACCCGCGAGTCGTTGTCTTTCCAGCGCGCGTGTGTGCGCGCGCGCGCGCGCGCGTGCGTGCGAACCGGTAAGGTCGAAGGGATATTCGTGGAAAAAATCGGGCGAGGATCCTGCGTTTCACCCCTCTCCCCCCCCCTCATCGTTTAAACGGACAGCTCGCGTTGTTGCTTTGACGCAGAAAAATATTTGGCTGAATGAAACAATCTTCCGGCGAAGTACGAGTGATTGAGAAATGCCGATCGAAGTTGTCAGAACTGACAATCTGGATTATTAGGATTTCTGACCCATTGAAAAAGAATTCTGGTGTTCTGAATTGGGATTTCTGAATCGTTCGTACTTCATCGAAAAACTGGTTCATCCAACCGAACATTTTTCTCCGTGTTGACTCGTTTTGCTTTTTTTTTTCTGAAAATAAGGGAGAGAAGAGTTAATAAGGGCGTTTATTTCCCCTACAAAATTTTCAAAAAACAATTTTTTTATTTTGTATTGTAATCATAAGGAATGTCAAAAATAACCATTAGGTGAGAAGAAACTCGGTTAGTTAACCCTTCCACTGTTGAATTAACTTCCCTTGAGAAAATTATTAAAATATTTGGTAGTCCTGTGTTTTTTGGGTCGTTGATCATGAATCTAAAGTCAGATTTGCAAAATTCAAAATGGCGGACTAAATATGGCGATCATGATGTACAAAATTAATGAAAATTCCGATTATTATCGGTGGGTTCTATATGGGTTTTTCGAATCGTTTACGAATCGATTACGAATCTTTTAAGTAAAATAATATTGATAGTATGGATAAGATGGAGATACAGAATGAAAAATCTAGGAAAATAGAGCTGAAAAGTGCAAAAAATCAAATTTCGGCCGTTTTTGAACTATTTATTCGGCCGTTTTAGAAATATTTGTTTATAAAAAAAGATCTAATCTGCAAAAAAATATATGATTTTGTATAGCATCAGAAAAATATTTGGTGAAAATTTCAGACCTCTACATTCAATACTCTCCGAGGAATCGATTTTTCCTTAAAAAAACATTTTTTTCAACTGTGATTTGTTATAAATAATCACAAATGAATAAAAACCTATTGGAGTATGTTTTGAACAACTATTCAGTTATCTGGAAAACTCAAATCCCCGATTAGTTCTTCAAAATTATGTGCTTTACAATGCAAAATTGAATCAAGAAGAAGAGGTGGGAAGTATACTTCCCATTAACAGTGAAAGGATTAAGTCAAACTTAATTATTAGTCTAGATGTATCTCTATGGTATCTAAGCCCTTTTCATAACTATAAATAAGGGGCTAATAAAACATTTTACCTCATTATATTTCTCTGCCGTCATATTAACATTATTTTAGACATCAAGAAATTTCGAAAATATTAGAAGTACAATATGATTTAGTTTTAAAGGTTTTTCTCATTAACTGATTTACTTAAAGAAGATAATAAACAAATATCTTAATCAAAATATTTTCTACGTTTTCTACAACTTTTTCCCATCTTTCTGGCAACAGATGAATTCCGCCACAACAAAAATCCACGATTCTTCTTTGGAATTAATCCAATTTTCAACAAATTTTCGCACTTGTTCCAAGTTATGAAAGTGTATATCCTCCAGAGCATGTTGCATCGACCGGAATAAATGATAATCGGATGGAGCAATGTCTGGAGAATATGCGGGGTGCGGTAAAACTTTCCATTTCAGCTCCAATAGAGTTTACTTCACTGATAATGCAACATGAGGTCGAGCATTGTCGCGAAGAAGGATCACTTTGCGTCGTTTACTCGCAATTGCTGATCGTTTTTGGTCCGATGCTCGTTTCAATTTGTATAATTGTTGTCGATAACGATCAGCAGTGACGGTTTCATTCGAACAGTTTATAGTACACAATACCTTTTTAATCCCATCAAATAAACAGCGTTATCTTTGAACCGTGAATATTACGCTTCGAAGTGGATGTTGCTGGTTGGCCTGGATCAACCCATGATTTTTTCTTTGGGATTAGCGAAATAGGTCCATTTTCCATTCCCCACTAACAATTCGATACAAGAAACTCTTCATTTTTTGTCTGGCGATCAACAAAATACAAATGTTCAACCGGTTCGCAATGGCATTTTCCGATAATTGATGTGGAACTCATTTTCCTTCTTTACCATATTTTTCCCATATCATGTGAACATTTAGTGACTGTCATACGATCAATATTTAATGCTCTGGCGAGTTCCGAAGTGGATTGTGCTGGATTTTCATCCAATAATGCTTGCAAATCTACATTTTCAAGCTTTTTTGCTCGTCCCGAGTGATCTTTGTCGTAAAATTGAAATCACCACTTTTGAATCGTCTAAACCAATATTCACGTGTCTTAATTGATGGAGCAACATCACCAGAAGTTTCTATCAGAATTCTATGACTTTAAGCTGCCGTTTTTTCTGATTAAAATGCAAAAGCAAGGTCTGTCTGGTATTAACACGATTTTTACTGCATTTATTGTTAGTGAAAGACTAAATATCATGGATTAATATTAAAGCATTAAGAAACAATAGCTATGATAGGAATGTTTTTTTCACAAAACTGACATTAGCGCCATCTCTTGAAAACCCTCAAAACTAAATCACGCTACTAATAATTTTGGTCTTATAGTCAGTTTTTTTCTCCACCTAATGGTTATCTCTGACATTCCTAATGATCAACAATACAATGTAAAGAAAATTGGTTTTTTGATGATCCTGTGAGGGCAAAAAAGTGCTCCTTTATTGACTCTCCTTCTTTTATAGTATCTTCTCTTGTCCGTAAGTCGTCTTTCTTTTTGTCCTTCTTTTCCCGTGTCAAGTTCCGCGATATTTTCATTTTTGGTTAGTATTAGAGCCGACAATTTCTGATAACTTTTTGTTGTATCATATTGTTGGTCTCCGTGCGGTAATAATCACTTCGCAAACAAGTTCGACCATTTTGTCTCGTGAGCGTTCAAACGCTCACAAATAATAAACTTAAAATATAATCTTAAACTATTCATTTTATTTACATATTTACTGTTTACATATGATAAAGAGAGAATCGATCATCGGGAAACCTATCGTGAGAAGGAGACAACAATGACACCACGATAATTTTGTGACTTTCGGAATATTTACTTAACCCATCTTTTTTCCATACGTCGACTAGGAGTACAATTGATACTTTCCAATAATATAAGTAAATTACGAATAAATTTAATCCTGAATTCTTTTCTCACAATAAATTTTCCAATAATTAATAATTTCGAATTTAACCTAATTTACCGATGCTTCTATTATTAATAATTTACGCGTGCAGAAAATGGTATTGCAGAATGCGCGTCGACAGGCGAGAAACGTTATGGACGGTTTCATTTTGCTTCATACGAAAGAGGGACGGCTTTACCTCTCGTCGTATTCACGGCTATTATTCTCGAGCGATAGATGTGGAGGAAGCCACTAACGAGACGACCAATAGAACGAACGCGAGACGCGATTACGAGCGGACTCGTCCATTTACATTTGTTTCTGCATTATCGTCCGGCTAACGTGGGGCCTCATTAACAATACTACGCTGCTCGCCAGACGACGCGAAATTACAATGTTCGGCGATAAAATATCACCCCGGGAAGCCGTCTGTTTTAACCGTTCCTTCTATTTTCGATCTCGTTGGAGTGGACGTCAACATGTACCGCGTGTCCGAACTGAAAAATATCATTTTTCACGGAAACTTCCTTCTCTCCATCGAACAATATTTTTAAATACGATCCTCTTGGAGGTTTTGGAGACGATATCGCCACGTTGAGAACAGATAAATCCCACTGTTAATCTCGGGATTTTTATATCATAATTTATGTATCTCGTTCTATGATTTATGTACACGTGGAAAATTTCTTGAATTTTTCATGGACTCCAATATATTCGATCTTTACGCACTTAGAAAATTTTTTTCGATTCAGTAAAATTCTTTTTTTCCCGAAAATCCGAGCGTTAGTTCTCCATCTATGAGTCCAAATTAGAAGCGTAATATTCGAGACGAAAGATTTTACGTAAGTACATCAATCCCATTTACTGTTTCCAACGTTTTCCTGAAAACATTTTTCTTCGGTTTTCATTTTACATTAGAGTTGAACGAAACATATGTACATTTTGAGTACATTTTGACTACGAAAAAATAAATATTAAAGCAAAATATTCAAACAAATGCTTTAAATTTAAAAAAGAAATTAATAGTTTTCACGCTCTCTCTCTCTCTCTCTCTCTCTCTCTCTCTCTCTCTCTAATGAACGTTTATTTTAATTTTTAAATATCTTTTTACTCTTATAATTGTTCATCCTATAAAATTTAGGAAAGATGACGTAAAGAAGTGAAATTTTCCCTATTTTCGTGATGTATAACACATTAAAAAATAATACGTGTTCCTGCAATATTTCAATCTCGATTCCAGACAGAAAATCAATATTTGGGATTAGAATGAAGCTCTCAAATATTATTTTGAGACAAATTTGGGAGTCTACGTTAGATCTGGAAAAGTTTCGCGAAATTTTCGTGCGAGCAATTGCGTCAGTTTCGACAGTCATGCGAGGTCGGAAAATTCACAATTTCTCGAGCTCGCGTCTGTTTTGAAACAAGAGAATTCTAGCCACGGATCGTATCGAGCAGCACCGTCATCCTTTGCATTATTATCATCGCGACCGTGCGACGATAAGCGCAGTCAACCATTACTTACGCGGCAATTATACGGCTGAAAGTCATCGTGTTGCTCTGCATGTAAAGTGTGCGCGCTGAATTTTAGATCATGACTTATGTATCTCAGACTGACGGAGGAAACACACTTCGAATCATTACGAGCGCACATTCGTTAGCCCCCCCCCCCCCCCCGTAAATCGTCGTCGCCGGTGTTGCGAACAAAGTTCGCGAGATGTTATCTCACGGAAACGCACAAACAGCTTCGCTCGCCCGTTTTGCACGTGCCCGAACATTCTCGAACCTTCAATCGTGCCTCGACTTTTTACCTGTCTGAAGAATGCGAATACCTATCGATGCGAATTTTATAGCAATGCCGAGAGAGGCGAACGTCAAATTATCAAATAAAAAGAAAAACAAGAACTCGCTGGGCGAGTAATGGGCGCGAATTACCAGACACCCTGTATAATATTCTCTCCGTGCAGAGACAACTTCTTCATGGTAGCGTCCAGATTTGTCGAGATATATGCACGTAAGTGCTTCTTTCTCGACAGTGTAAGTCAGGCGACGTCCGTTCGCGATGAGCCGAATTTTGCGGGACACCGATGTGCCGTTATTCTCGCGACGATCGTCGCTTTTCGCAACACGCAATATCGCGATATTCCTTCCCGCTCGCTGCTTAAGAACGCTGGATGTCGTTGGCTCGCGCAAATTACCATAAGTGACATCTAACCGTTGATACTTTTCGCCTTATCGCGCAGCGTGATAAAGAGACACCGAGGCATGTTGCCTCGGTGGGCGCAACTTCATTAGCGAGTAAGGTCATCAGAGAAGCGCAATATGCATAGGTGGCCGTGTGTCAATCTTCCGCGCGAAGTCGCCTCTCGAATCTTCCGCGATCAGAAATACATTATTCACATTAGCGGCTCGTCAAGGCGCAGTATCGCTCGTTAACTGGAACACGTGATTTATCACGGAATACATAGGCGATTGACGTTGCTTTTCTTTTCCTTATTTCTCTCTCTCTCTCTCTTTCTCTCTCTCTCTCTCTCTCTCTCTCTCTCTCTCTCTCTCTCTCGCCTCTCTCTCTCTCTCTCTCTCTCTCTCTCTCTCTCCCGCCTCTCTCTCTCTCTCTCTCTCTCTCTCTCTCCCGCCTCTCTCTCTCTCTCTCTTTCTTCCTCGTGTGTGTGACTTGTGCGGCGGAAATCGTTCCTCGCAAATGCTCGTCGGTAAACAGCTTCGGATGCAAATCGGTTACTGTAATGCGGGCGATCAGAACCGACACTGTGTTCGAGGCATATTTAAACTCTCTGTAACGCCACGTAACTTTAAAGGCACACGCTGATCCATCGATATTTTTAACTCGCAACTGATTGAGCAGATTTCTAAAATATTGGATGATTGCATAAGTTCGTGCCTGATTTACAGATACAAACTTCAGTAGGTTAAATTTTAAAGAATACAATTTTATTAATCAATCATATATAGTCTCCATTCTTCTCTCTACAATTGTTTCCCAACGATTTGTCAAGCTTGTCGATTCTATTTTTGAAGAAAGAGCTTGGTTTTCCTTGAGAAACGAGGTTCGCGAGGTGGTTTTCGACAGCTTCGTCGGACTTAAAACTTTCGCCATTCAAACTATTCTGCAAAGACCGGAACAGATGAAAATCTGAAGGCGCAATATCTGGAGAATATGGTGCTGGTGGGATGGTGGAGAATTTTCCATTGCAACTCCTGCAGTTTTCGCAGTGTCTGTTGGGCGACGTGCGGTCTAGCATTGTCGTGGTGGAAGATGATGCCTTTCCGAATGGCCAAAACCGGACGTTTTTCTCGAATAACCGCACCGAGTCTAGTGAGTTGCTCACAGTATTTGTCCGCCGTGATCGTTTCGCCGCGTCGGAGTAACTCGAAATAAATAATTCCCCTGCAATCCTACCAAACACACAGCAACACTTTCAGTGGATGCAGGCCAGCTTTTGCGACGGGTTCTGCATCTTCAGCTGCTTTTTTTCCGGGTCCTCTTTCGCTGTACGTTGTTGTACAGAATCCACTTCTCATCACCTGTTACCATTCGATCCAAAAAAGCCCTTTTTTGTTACGTGCAAGGAGAGAAATGGCCACATTCATGCGGTTCAGCTTATTCCTGTCAGTCAAGAGATGCGGCACCCATCTATCAAGCTTGGAAACGTATCCAAGCCTTTTTAAATGACTAAACGCGGTCGAATTCTCGATTTTCAGCCTCTTAGCAATCGCCTCAGTTGTAATCCTTGGGTTTTCTTCCACTAAAGCACGCACAATGTCGTCGCATCAATGCCAGAAGATTGTCCAGAGCGGGGTTGATCTTCCAAGTTGAAATCATCATTTCGAAATCTGCCAAACCACTTTTTAACTGTCCGGAGAGCAGGAGCACGGTCCAAATAAACGCTCTGAATGTTTTTTTGTGCAGTCCCAACACTCACGCCTTTTTGAAATTCGTATAGCATTACATGCCGCAAACGCACCTTTTCGTTCTCCATTTTTAAAAATTTCTCTTACGCACAGGTCGACTTACCTGAACAATGCCTGATGCTAAAGTGACACAAGACATTGTTATCTATTCAGTGCGTGCAACATAACCAAACAAAAACACCAAAGCTCCACCATGCAGTAAGTTAACACCATTTATGAAAATCGGGCACGAACTAATGCAATCATCCAATATTTCGGGTTCTTTGTTCAGAAACTTCTCTCATCACAGTAATAAACGAGCCAAAAATCAACGTGATATAATCATAAGAAAAGTTAAATTCAAGCGATGGCATATCTTAACTCTCTATAACGCCACGTAACTTTGAAATTGAAACACTGATATATCGATATTTTTAATTTAAATTTTATGTACAGATATTGCACTCCGGTTCGTATGGCCCCAAAGTTGCAAGTTTTTTTAGAATATTAGGTGTACAACTTTCCTTCCGCCGTTTTCCCATAGATGGCTTTAGCGGTAAGTAGTGGTCGAAATAAATAGATCATAGACGTCATGCAATAAACTTGGGCATCTGTCAACAAAACCCCATAGAAACATTAGTCGATTTGTGTCTGCATCACAAAGTTATTCTCGATTGAAAATGTCAGTTTACGAGCCAAATTCTCATCATTTACGGGAGATTTTAATTTTCTGCTTCAACATGAAGAAATCTGCGGTTGAGGCTCATCGAATGTTCTCAAATACTTATTATTATGGTGAGGCCGCTATTAGTGAAAGAACATGTCGTGAGTGGTTTCAACGCTTCAAGAACGGTGATTTTCATGTCCGGCATAGCGGTGAAAGAGAGAAGGTTTTCGAAGATGCAGAATTGGAGGCATTACTTAATGAAGACTCGTGTCAAAGTCAAGAAGAATTGCCACGATCATTGGGAGTGACTCAACAAGCAATTTCAAAACGCCTCAAAGACATGGGAATGATTCAGAAGCAAGGAAATTGGGTGTCGTACGAGTTGAAACCGAGAAATGTTGAACGGCGTTTGTTTGCTTGTGAACAGTCGCTTGAAAGGCAAAGACAGAAGGGATTTCTGCATCGCATTGTGACTGGGGACGAAAAATGGGTTCGCTACGATAACCCCAAGCGCAGAAAATCATGGGCATATCCACGGTCGACGGCCAAACCGAATATTCACGGCTCCAAGGTCATGCTCTGTATTTGGTGGGACCAGCTCGGCGTAGTGTATTATGAACTGTTAAAACCGACTGAAATAATCACAGGCGATCGTTATCGAACGCAACTAATGCGTTTGAGCCGAGCATTGAAAGACAAACGGCCGCAATACGAGGAGAGACACGATAAAGTGATTTTGCAGCATGACAATGCTCGACCCCGTGTTGCGAAAGTGGTCAAGACATACTTGGAAACGTTGAAATAGGAAGTCCTACCCCACCCGCCGTATTCTCCAGATGTTGCTCCCTCTGACTATCACTTGTTTCGATCAATGGCACACGGCCTGGTTGACCAGCACTTCCGGTCTTATGAAGAAGAAATTGGATCGATTCGTGGATCGCTTCAGAAGATGACCAGTTTTTTCAACGCGGGATTCGTACGCTGCCTGAAAGATGGGAGAAAGTAGTAGCCAGCGATGGACAATACTTTGAATCATAAATGTATAACCAGTTTTTTACAATAAAGCCTCGAATTTCGGAAAAAAACGGCGGAAACAAAGTTGTGCACCTAATAACATTTCTGAAAATTGTAGATTAATTGCTAATTTGTATCTGGAAGTTAATATTTGCTGGTCCCCGCGACATAATTTTTTTATACTTACAAAGAGTGAGTTATAGAGAGTTAAGTATATCTTCGTTCGCGCAGATATTAAGATTCCTGTTTCTTGAATGACGTCGTCAGAAGCGAAGAAATCCATCGAAATCATTACGAAGATTACGTCGAAATGAAAAGATGTATCCATAACTCGCAACTGATTGAGCACATAATTCTAAAATACTTTCGGATTCGTTGTTCGGAAACTTCTCTCGTCACAGCAGTCAATAAACGAGCCAGAAATTAACGTGATATAATCATAAGAGAGGTTAAGTTCAAACGGAGGCACATCTTGTATTGTACCTCGTTGTAACCCAGCCAGAGTTGCAAATTATTTTTTGAATAAAATTTCTGAAAATTGTAGATTAATTGCTAATTTATACCTGGAGGTTAATATTTACTGGTTCCCGCGACATAAATTTTGAAGACGAGGAAAGAATCTTGTGTGTGATGAATTTTATTGATCCGCCTTATGCAATCAACTGATTATCTTTGCTACGAGTATTCAGAAGTACGTATAAATCATTTATCTTGTCTATTGTCTTTATACCTCTGTCGAGTCCGGCCTGCCGTTTCCCGTACGCTTATTGGCCCAGACGTTTTAATTAATAACTTAATAACTATTGCGATTATTGGAAAATTTTATAACTTTATTGTTCAATTTTACCTGTTCTACCTGTACAAATTGGTTGGTCCAAAATTTTACGGACACCCTGTGTAATGTGCTTCAAAATGTTATCGTCATATTCCTTCGACGAAGAAGGCGAATAGTCGACATTATGACGATAAATATCGAAATAATTTTGAAGAATAACGTAATAAAAGGAAGGGATAATTGATTTCGAAATATCTAATCTCTTATATCGTGATATATCGAAAGACGATGAGACGATCTTAAATACCTGAGGTGAACTTCTCTATCATCGAGATTACTCCGTAATTTGCGTTGATGTTCTACTGATCCGTCAGAAACTTTTTTCCACTATCCCTGTGATATTCATATAAGCCAAATTATCTCCACCAAATTATCTCCACAGGTTTAATGGAACAACACTCGAATCACTCGACACTCTTCATATTTTCTCGTAATAGGATAGTCATGTAATTAATATATATTATAATATCCCAATATATATTTATATTAATATATATTAATATATATGAATATAAATATATATATAATATTAAATATTTATATATATTATAATATAAATATTATATATGATATTATATCATATATTTATTAAAAGGATATTCTTTTACAATCACTCGCGATAAAAAAATTGACGGAATATTTCAAGAGAGATAAACTTATAATCTTCAAATGCTCGAAAGATGACTTATGTGTGTCTCTGTTCGAATGTGAACAGTTTATCCAGCGTTATCATTTATATGTACAATATTTTCTGACTAGAGAATAGAGAAATATTTGTGAACTCGAAAGGTTGAGAAACCTGGAAGTTATTGTCACAAACATTCATTCGGCGGAAGATAAACATCGTCTGTCTCAATGTTAAAGCCATAAATTAGATACAAGTTATTGTTTACTGTTTTGCGTGTTTATGGAAATGGACTGTCGGAAACAAATGCCGTTGGAACCAAATGTCATTGAAAACAAATATCGTTAGAGCAAATAGTTTTCCGAATCGTCCATATAAACGCAGTTTGTATAAACACTGTTTTTAAATTTAAATTTATGTAATAATCGTAAATTGTTATTACAATATTTATCTCATATCCTCTAAATATCTCAAATGCTCTAAAAATGTTGCACATTCAAAAATTATTATTCTTGCCAGAACAAATTCACGAAAAGTGCGGCACCAATCCGGAATCCAAATCAAGCATTTGTCCACACCGCAAAGTTCCATTTATCAAAATAATAAAGAAATCATCCGAGAAAAATTCCCGTTTTTTCTACATCCCGAAATTTCGAAAGTACACCATACTATTCCAATAATCATTTTTTTCAAGAAGTTGATCTTTTTATCATGAAAAATAAAAATAAGTATGATGACTCTGAAGGAGCTCTTATTTGAAAAAATAAGGCATACAGCATATAATTAAAATAACTGTAAATTTAATTATGAATGATGTTTTGTAACTTTTACATAAGTTGCTTTCTTCAAAAATTATTTTTTTTTTTATGTTATATTTATTCTCTAGAGATATTTTTCTATATCTTTTAATAATTTTATTTTAACTCATTTTATTTTGAAAATTTTCACTTGAACTGTTCCTGTTTTTATTTACCATTTAATCCTTACCACACCATTTAATCTTTTCTGCAAAGATTATCACATAAATCCTTCACAAACACTACTAATATATTTAAATTTTTAAATTTTAAAGCACCATATACTCTATATTTAAAAGTTAAAAATAATTTATTAATTTTATTTATTCTTTATTCTATAAGTTGTAAAAATGCATTTGAGTTCCTTCTTATAAAACTGCGGTTTTTATATAGTGCTGCATTTTATATAGTTTGTAAATTTTAGAGGAAAGAGAAATCAATAAAATATAAAATTCATTCGTTTCATTTAATACAAGTGTATACGCTGCATAAACGAAAATTATTAAAGGATGAAATATACAGCTGCGTGAAAATGCTACGTTTCGCATATATCATATAACGCAATTCTTTAGAATACTTCGTTATATTTTGACACAGGTATATTTTTGCCGTGTATTGATGAATCGTTTCGAGTCAGAGTGACGAACAATGGTCTACTGACAATACCATTTCTAGAAAAATAAAGAATTGTAAGAGTCGCAGCATCGCAAGTGACCATGATGCGGCACGATTGAGATGATGAAATGAAGGCTGGACCACTGATGGAGATCTGTCAGTGGTAGGGGCAACTCCGCTTTCATTGGTCAGCATCACGAAGCCAATAGAGAGTACGGATGTTACGCTTGCGCAGCATCCAGCGGTGCATCCGATGTGTACCGTGAAGATACTTTACCACATGCATATTCACTAGATAATTATTACAAATTTTCGACCAGCTGTACCCGCTTCAAGTTACGCGCTTTTTTACGACTGTCGATTAACCGACAAAGCAGGAATGTGCTCAAAACAGAAGAGATTTTAAATTAACGACTCATGTGCCGGTAGAGGTTATCCGCTCACACGTGCAACACGCAATCAGCGATTATAAATTAATTATTTGTATCGATTTTATGTATAAACCTCTTATATTTATCCTTTATTGTACTCTTATTTGGTAGATAAGAATGCAATAAAAATATTTACTTGTATCCTTTGTCGCAGTTGTGACATCAGATATCTCATACGTGGTTAATCTTGTCAAAGAATTACCGTGCAGGCGCATGAGTAGCGGCTCACAATTGTAATCATCTGTGTTCCTACTCCGATCGAAAAAAATGCGTCTATTTTGCACCTTCTTTTCCATTCGACGCGGTTCGGGACACAATTGACGTCCACAATGGGAGAAATTAGCTTCGGAGAATCATTTGAACACAAACTCCGCTATTGGAAAATTCAGTAAAGCAAAAGTATTGCAATTTTTTGCCCAACTGCGCGTCGACTCTATTTACTGGCTTAGACATTCAAAGTCAATCGAAGGAAAAATCTTCCTTTTGCAATTATCTTTAAATTTACTCTCCGTTGCTTTTTCATCCCATTGCGGCATACAAAAGGTATCAGATGCCTTAACGGGAGTATGTTTAATAGGTCCCGTCATAAAAGATAATTCTCTCAAACCCCTGGACGAAGCACAGATGTCGAGAATTTTGTGACACTATTAATAAGAAACGGTACCTACGTCTTTATCTCGGCGGATATACGAAAACCAACGAAAGCGCGTCCTTTCATCGGACAGGCGGAAATTGTCTTTATTTTTTCCTTCTTCCATCCGACGAGGCAACCGAGCACACGTCCGGTCGATGAGAGGCACACTCAACCGCGACTCGTTGAGTGGACGGCTTCATTCGATCACATGACAAAGCTTCTTAAAAGATGGAAATAACTTTCTCATCGAGAGACGCCGATTGTAAATGTTTCAATAACTCATCGCGTGATTCGAATCACTCGCGAATGAAACGTCGTTTCGATGCGCTTTGATAAATTTTTTTTTATCAACGTGTCAACATAATCATATTTTCACATATATTTCGTGTCTACTGTAAATTAAATCAATTTTCAAGTCCATATCCTCACATCTTTATCGTAATTATACTGTTTGTTCTGTTAAAGTGCAGCTAAATTTGAGAAAAAAAGAAAACACTAATTTGCCTCTATTAGAGATCAAATCTAAATCTCTCTACTTTATCTCTTTACTTTACTTATTTTAATTACATTTGCTACAACATCAAACTGCAAAGATGCAAAAAGATAAGTTCTTTCTAAAAACAAAAAAACTTGCAAAAGTAGGAGAAAAGAATAAAATTTCGCTTGAAAAGTGAAGTAACAACTGCGTCGCTCAAATTCGACTAAATTCTCTATTATGGATCGCCGAATGATGAAATGCGTCCATTTGAAATTGAAGAGTGAATTTGGTGTACGGCAGTTTCATAATTGCTTCGAATGAATCTTAAGACTCTCTCAGTCCCTCGTCGCGGAACTTCTAATTGATGACGTCGAAAGCGAGGAAGCCCGTGTCAAAAATTCCTGCGGATTACTTCAAAATTAAAAATATATCCATAAATAATCATAAAACTAACACGCTACGCAATTATGCTTTCCAACCTCTCCTTCGATCACGTTATTCATCACTTCTTAGAACGAAAGTTACCGAACGCAACCATTTAACCGTCACTTAACCGTCAGATATGAATTCTTAGTATTTCCTCGCTCCTGAGGTCACCATTCAAGATGGTTGCTGCGACAAAAGAGAAGCCCTAATTGATTTTTCGAGTGAATGTTCGCTCGAAAAAACTTCCAGAGTAATACCAGAAATTTTCTGTAACACTCAGCGCAATGGAAATCAAACGCAGTAGCCGACACCTACGAGGAGTACCGGCGTCAGGCCGCAAACTGGACCGGTCCATCCTCGTGACCAAGTGAACCGGGGTTACGTACTGGGAGGGAGGGTCCAGTGGGTCAGAGGTCGTTTACCTGCACGCTCCTGCGGGATCACAAACACCCCATGTCCTTGGTCCCGTCTACCTGTTCGTTACGAGGGTTACATGTGGAGAACTTGATTCTCTAAGGGTCAGCATTATATCGCCAAATCGGGGGGAACCGGGCCTTGAAAAAAAGCGGACCTCGCAGGTAAAGATTCGGCACCGGCGGTGCGCCGGTAGGGTCGCGCAGGTACATAACCCCTTTATGGGTCTATTTAATACCTTTAACCCGGGAGAGCTGCGTACACCGTGCATATCTGGACACGACGAAGGAAGCTCGACCATAAAATATGATCCTCCTGTGTCTTTTGGCGACACGGCTCGCGTATGTGTACGCGCGTGCGCATGCGCAATACGGGTTCGTTAGGAATCGCCGCCCGGCGATTGGTGTGTTCAAACGTTCACGGGATCCGTCCAATCTGAAAGATTCCGGACGCAAAAACTGTTCTGACCGTTATAATCTCGATGTCCTACGACGTCGCATCGCCAATCTACCGGCGGGCACCGTTAGATTATGTGTGTGTGTGTGTGTGTGTGTGGCTGTTCATCGAGAGAAAAATGTCCAGAAGGCGGAGACGCACTTGATCGCGGTATAATGGGGATTGCGAGGGAATTTTCATTTTCCCCCGCAAGTTGCGTACCTTTTTTCTTTCCACTCGCCGTCGAGGTGGGATGAGCGTTATTAAGTGATTAAGACCACGCGCATGACGCCACCGCCGCGAGAGCCTCGTAAATATCATTCGAGAGATAACGAAAGACCGCGGTGGCCGCGTACGACGTTACATAACGGTAGCTCGAGTCTCCCTTATCGAGCGAGCCGTTTTACGAGAGAAGTAAAAATAGTGACGGCAATTTTACGGTTCTTATGAGAGCACTTTTAACGATTCACGGAGATACGTAACGCGCGTGCGCGCGCGTATAACGCGCTAGCGCGTAGCTATTGTCCGGAAAAACCGCGATATACACGCCAAGATATATTTCGATCGAGCCTTTAATCGACGTCGCATTTAGCGTGGAAAATTAATTGCCACTCGGTTTCGATTTTTATCTGTGTACACGAAGATTGTGGTTAGAGGAAGATCATAGATCATATTTTTCCGTATTTGTTTATGACTTGACGAGGAGAAGAATTTTAAAGAAGATATGTCGTCGTCACGTTTAGCGTGAAAAATTAGTTGCACAGTGTCAATTTTTATCGGTATACACCAGTGTTTTTCAACCTTTTTTATCTCACGGCAGACTTGAACTTATAGTTAAACGTCCGCGGCACATTTAAATTATGATGGTAAAAAAAGAAGAGTATGAAAAAGAATATACCTTTTTTGATTTATTTATTAACACAAGCAAAATGCACCATCACGGCCAAAAAAATAAAACAAAACAATTTATTATAATTTGTAATAAAAAGATAACAATTAAAATTCTTAAAAATCTTCACGGCACCTTAGATCCTCTCACGGCACCAGCTGAAAATCGCTGGTACACACGAAGATCGTATTTTTTTAATTTTCTCGTGACTTTACACGAAAGGATGTTTAATCCTGCATCAGTTACCTAGTCTTCAAATCTGACACGTACAAAAAAAACTAAATTTTAATTTTAAATTTAATTTTAAGTTTTAATTTTAACTTAATTTTAATGACAGCAATTGAATTGAATGAGTTTGAATAAACAACTGTCATAGAAAATCTTTTGAGATTGAATTTCAATTAAATCAAATTTCTTAAGTAAAAAGAGAAATTACAGATTTCGCTCAACAAATTTATATAGATTCAGTTAAGAATCGTAGTGTTTAAAAAATGTGAGATTCCATGTAGGAAATCCAAACATTCTCCTTAATAATTTCTCAAGAATTTTTTTCTAATCCCTGTTTCACACATTAGAATTGAACAAAACCCGTTAAACATGTACGCTTTACGGACATAAATATTTAAATAATATAAATATTCAATATCTCAATTTTGGGCATTTTTTTATTTTATCAAACATTGGCATAAAAGTGGAATTCTCTATTTCATTTCATAAAAGCATCTGGATTTTAAGCCTTAATAATAATAATACAGTTGTTAAATCATAACTCAATAATAATAATAATAATAAGTTTATTCACTAAAAACATTAATTTTCAGAGTATTTCGATTCCGATTTTAGACAGAGAGCTCATGTTTGAGGTAACAACGGAATTTTAATTAGCGTTTTAAAATGAATCATCCAATTTTGGAATCTCTTGCAGTTGCTCTGTTTAAAGCTGTTTAGAACGTGACTTCGCTTTTTTTGGAAATTCTCAACGGTTCTCTCAGCGAAACTCTTCCCGGAACTTTTCTCATCATTTCGAGATACCTTTGTATGTTGAGACACGGAGGGAGCGTCACTACCAAGTGCGTCTATGAATAATGTAAAGAATATACGACAACAACGGTACTCTCGATAAGCTGCGATAAACTTTTACTGACGTGCCTGGTTAAACTTCAAGGTTCGCGTTCCGACGATGTTGCGCCGCGCGAAAAGCTAGCAGAACAATAAAAACTGTGTCAAGCCGCCCTTTCTCAGGTACGGCCAATAATCGTGTTACAGCAAGTCTCGTTGTTGTTTCCCAACTTGTTTATCCGATTTTCGTCGATGCGACACGTCTTAACCTAACCTAACCTAATCTAACACCTAACAACGCTCATTTCTCTTGGATTAAAAGAAATTCATCGTCTCACCAATTTCTATCTCAACACTTTTCCGTCAAAAGGGTTATCTGTTGAAAAAGAATCCTCCCAAAAGCTCAAAAGTTATCTGTCTGCGAACAAATAAATAACATTCCGGAACGTAAGATCCAAAACATGAAAACCTTAGGAACTCAATAATTTTTTTAGAAATAAATTAATAAATAAACATCCAGGGAAACCTAAAATCCAAAAACCTAATATCCCAAAACCGGTTCGTTCGCAGATAAATAAGCAATTAAACTTTCTGCAGCGTAAAATCCAAAAAATTGAGAAATCTAAAAACCCGAAAAATCATTCGCTCGCGAATAAACAACCGACAGTAAACGTTTAATTGGACGTTTAAATTTGAAAATCTGTGAGCCCTCTGCATGCAGATTCACAACTGCTGAGGGGAGAACGTTCACCGACGTTCCACAAGCGTCGCCAACGGACGTTTAACGTAAACTCGCCCGACGCGATTAGAAATGTTGAAGCTTACGAGTTACCCTGCGCTATTCGTACCAGTTCAGATAAAAAAATATTTCGTGCTCTTCGCCGCTCAGGCTGCCTCTAGGAGGCGTGGTGGGGGGCTCGCATGCGGTGCTCTAGTTAATGTCAAGTTCGACCAACGGAAATTTGTCGAGCGGGGTATCTTAACGGTCAGAAGCCTGCCGTGCAAGCGTCGAATAACTCGCAATCCGGGTGTCAACGCCTGTCGTCGCTGCTCGACGGACGAGTTTCTTTTCTTTCCGTACACAGCCGTATAAATTCATCATTATCAATATCCAATCCCTCGCGGAAAGATTTCTAACCTAACCTCAACGCTGTGTCAATTATAACGTATCGGCCATAAGAATCTCGACGTGATCGGGTCTCCTTGTCGGAAGAGACCTCAACAGGGACGAAGAGCATAATAAAGGAACAAAGAACGTGATTCGAATCGCGAGATCTCTCGCAGCTTCTCGACCTCGACCGACATCGACGGAGCTCGTGCCGAAAACGTTCGCAGCCAATTTCCCGCGCCAATTCCCTATCGCAGATGCCGGCTGATGACTTCTCCGTCGCTTAGAGCGACGCTACACCGCGGTCAGCGTACTGTGCAATAGGGGGACGATCGTTCGTCGCTCCAGTTAACAAAACCGTACCGGACAGCGAGGAATATCAATATCGAGCGACAGCCTCGCGTCCAGGTGTAAGGACACCTTAGCGCATCCCTCAACGGCCGACGTGGCCGGCCGCGGCTGAGAATCTATTAGAGCATAGTTTTTCCCATACTGTCGCCGACCGTTCGTTAGACACATCGAGCTGGACACGAAGGAGGCCATTTGTGCCTAACGGATTTTTTCGACCTGATTTAAATAGGCTCTCTTTCCTCGCCGCCTGTCTACCTCCCTCCTCACTCACATGTACACACTCTCACAGTCTCTCTTCTCTTCTTTCCTTGGCCGCGCGGACATTGTCCAGGTAAATTTTCATTGCGAACTGCACCGTGCATGGGTGAGAGAAATCACTTCTTCAGGTAGCCGGAAGACCATGGGAATATCACGGGAGTTGACCACTCGTTGGGGTCACTCGGCGATCTCGGAATTAGAATATCGCAACCCCTTCCGGCATCTCTCCCCCGTTCTCTCCCCCATCCGTGAGCACGGATTTCGTTTACCTGCCTCTGTCGGTCTTCTCTCCCTCTCGCCTGGGATAACGGCCGTTTCAGATTTGATTCTGACCGCCGAAAACGACCCCGTGTGAAGCTGCAACTCCTACGGGCAACTCCTCAATCCGGCAAATAGAACTCGTGGGATATCTTTAGGTTTCTTTCCAGTTCATTACAGTTTTTTTTCTCTACATTGTCGACGATCTTGAAATTCATCATCCACCTGGCAGTCCTTAACACACCTCGTTCGCCGATTGTTTCGTATTATCGTCACGCACGTTTCGATTATTCATAAAATATGTCACTAGATTCACGATTTAATTTCTAATTATATTTCTTATTCCTCTCAACTAAAATAATGAGAGAAAAATGAGAGAGAAGTGCTTGAAAAGTGTTTCACTGCCGACTATATTAGGAGTGTCATTTAGTTTCGAGGATTTTTTTCTCAAAAACTGATTTACTTAAACAAGATAATGAACAACGAATACCTCATTCAAAATATTTTCCTTCGTTTTCTACAACTTTTTTCCATTTTTCTGGCAAGAGATGAATTCCGCCGCAATAAAAAGCCACGATTCTTCCTTGGAGTTGATCCAATTTTCAACAAATTTTCGCACTTGTTCCAAGTTATGAAAGTGTGTATCCTCCAGAGCATGTTGCATCGACCGGAATAAATGATAATCGGATGGAGCAATGTCTGGAGAATACCCGGGGTGCGGTAAAACTTTCCATTTCAGCTCCAATAGAGTTTACTTCACTGATAATGCAACATGAGGTCGAGCATTGTCGCGAAGAAGGATCACTTTGCGTCGTTTACTCGCAATTGCTGATCGTTTTTGGTCCGATGCTCGTTTCAATTTGTATAATTGTTGTCGATAACGATCAGCAGTGACGGTTTCATTCGAACAGTTTATAGTACACAATACCTTTTTAATCCCATCAAATATACAGCGTTATCTTTGAACCGTGAATATTACGCTTCGAAGTGGATGTTGCTGGTTGGCCTGGATCAACCCATGATTTTTTCTTTGGGATTAGCGAAATAGGTCCATTTTCCATTCCCCAGTAACAATTCGATATAAGAAACTCTTCATTTTTTGTCTGGCGATCAATAAAATACAAATGTTCAACCGGTTCGCAATGGCATTTTCCGATAATTGATGTGGAACTCATTTTCCTTCTTTACCATATTTTTCCCATATCATGTGAACATCTAGTGACTGTCATACGATCAATATTTAATGCTCTGGCGTGTTCCGAAGTGGATTGTGCTGGATTTTCATCCAATAATGCTTGCAAATCTACATTTTCAAGCTTTTTTGCTCGTCCCGAGCGATCTTTGTCGTAAAATTGAAATCACCACTTTTGAATCGTCTAAACCAATATTCGCGTGTCTTAATTGATGGAGCAACATCATCATAAGTTTCTATCAGAATTCTAAGACCTTTAGCCGTCGTTTTCTCCTAATTAAAAAACAAAAGCAACGCCTGTTGTTTTTAAGATGGTATTAACACGATTTTGACTGCGTCTGTTAGTGAAAGACTAAATATCATGAATTAATATTAAAATATTAAAAAACAATAGCTGTGATTAAAATATCTTCAACAATAGTCGGCATTAGTGCCATCTTTTGCGAAATCTCTAAAACTAAATCACACCCCTAATAATTGCACATTGAAATAATCAGTCATAAAAGTCTACTTTTTTTTATAACAAATGTTAGAATAGAGATAATAACGATAATAACATGTTTTCTGAATTTCTTAAAGAAAAATTTCAGTCAAAACCAGTGAAAATTCACTCGAAATGACCATGAAAATATTGCCACTCAAAAATCATTAATGAAGAGTTAATATATTTAACTTCATTCGTAAAAATATTCCATGTTTGTATATATATATTACTTATATTATTTATATATATTATTTATTATATATTATTTATATATTATTTATATATATATATATTAATTTCTTAGTTTCCAAATGTATTTTAATTTTAACAAGTTTGATTCCTTGAAAATATTCACTAAGATTCAGAGTGAAAGGATTCACTCCATACGAGTGCAAAATCTCTCGAGTTCGGGCGACTTGGCTTGGTGTTACTCTACTGTCCAAGTGAAATTTTATTCAAAAGCACTTAGAGATTGCATATTTTTACTAACATCACTTTTTTCATCGGAATCACCAGAAAGGATACGGTCAGCGCCGAAAATTGCCGTCAAGAGAATCATTTTTTGTAACCATTTTTTTTTACCAGTATTACCACAGTGTCAAAGCGATATAACCATATACATGCGTTTCGTAACTACTATTTTTTTTCTTGTTGGAGCAACAAGTGAAGACACAGTTGAGATAAAAGTAATTGTCACTTCAGCAACAGTTAATTACTTTTTTCTCTCAGCGCGCGCAAGAAGAATCCACGATGAACGTCCGTCGCTGATTCTCATCGAGTGCTCCCTCGCATATTATATAAGACGGTTCCTTAGCCGCTTAATTATTCCCTAAGTACTCTAATCGCGCTCCACTAAGAGTTACATTATCGTCGTGGAAACGCGCGTGCTACGGGACGTGTACGGCGCCATAGCAGCGCGACGTTCTCTTGTAAGCGCGCTCACTTAGGCGCTCTTTCGCATCTCATTGTTAGCCACTGAAACAAAATAAAGCCAGGCGTCGCCGCCGGTCTGTTTAGGCTTCCAGAACCACTGATACATCGCGATTAACATAAATTTGCAGACCGAACGTCCGGTGTGCTGCCCTGCGACGCGACGCGACGGACTATCTGCGTGGTAACACGACTGCTTTGCATACTCTTGGTCCTATTTATTCGCATAGCCGTGCTCTCTGTCTTTCTGTACGAGTGTACGATGAGACAGAAAGAAAGGAACGCGCATTTCCCGAAGCTCGTCGCTTGGAAGTGAAGAAATGACGATCACAGTTCGCTCACAGTACGCGCAAGAATTATTTATGAGACATCGCTCGATCTCGCAGCGAAGCACTTTTCTCAAGAAAAGTAAAGGCGTAAGTTCCAAATCTGCGTTTTCATGAATGGGAATTTTCTTAAAAATGTTTGTAACTGCAGAATGTTAATCGACAAAGTATGCTTCACGTTTTCGTTCGATCCCATAAAGTGAAAACGTTCGGCGGATTAAACGGAGTCCGCTTGAACTTTCCGCTTAGAATCGCGCGTTCGAGGCGCGTCAGCGAGTTTCCAATTTCTACGTAAATTTCCCGAGTAGAGTCCGTGAATGTTTTAACACATCAGACCGGAAAACTCGATCGAATTCAAACTCAAATGTCAGAAGAATGTCCTTAAATGGATTTTCACCGCAAAAAAAAGTTTAGTGCCAAAAATATTTAAATAATATTATACGTTGCTGTCAATATTACTACTTTCCCAGATGAAATTAAACAAAAACTTACCCAAAATATTTGTAAATAATGAATGTCTATTAAATCTTCGCCTTACTAAATTAATGAGTCTATAGTATACTACGTAAAATAACCTAACCTAATCTAACCTGTATTGTGCGATAGTAAATAACACTGTAACAGCGATGCGGATTTTTTGGAAACGAAAAACTGTGAAGATTAGTCAGATCAAACTAAAACGAAAAGTCACATATCATTTTGCAAAAATCGCAATAGTTAATAAGTTATTATTAGTGATTGAGAGGCTCTTTGATAACTTGAAAATTTGCGTACTTATTTGCAAAATGGTAAAAGACTTTTTCGTTCAGAATGACCGAATCTATAATTATATGACGGCTATTGTGCCTAGCGATAGCTTCAAGGCTCGGGATCAAAGTTCAATATAGTATATACTCGTATCTATCGCTAGACACAATACCCATCATATAATTGTAGATTCATTCTGAACAATTATTAATTAAAGGAGAGTTATTAATTAAAAGAGTCTGTAGATATGGTCATTTTTAATCATTAATAACTTAATAACTATTACGAGTTTTGCAAAATGGTACTTGACTTTTCTTCTCAGTTTGTTCTGATTAATCTTCACAATTTTTCGTTTCCAAAAAATCCCGGACACCCTGTATATGCGAATGTTACTTAAACATCTTCGGTATTAAATTTTCTTCCCGCTGAAAATCTATCTTGGAATTCGTTTAAGATCACATCGAGTATCGGAGAATCCCAAGATTCACGGCAATGGAGGCAATGGAGGTTCTCATAAGTTCGCCCTGAATAATTAGCAATTTTTGCCAACAATGCGAAGGTTAACGCTCACAATGTTACGCGTTGAACGAGAGATAAACGTTCAGTGTACGCGATTTTTACGCGATTACGCGCTCTCCACGTGGTTACCATTATTTCCAATACTATCGCGAATAATTATATCGGCGTACGTAGACGGCTGTCCGTGGCTGCGCGAGAAGGCGCGGGAAGACGCGCGCACGTTTTGAACCTGAAGCGCAAATAACCCCGCAGATCGCTCGATGACATTGCCGTGTTAGCGCGCGGCCATAGTCGGAGAGAGACGCAGAAAGCGTCTCCCGGTGACCCCGAGGATCAATGAATGATCAATATCGGCCGGTTAATATTCATGCGAATTCATGAGCCAGGGGCAGTGGAAGAGCCGGAGACTGCCGTCTTGATTAGCCTCGAGCATCGGCCAGCTTATTTGCGTGAATGTAACGATGATGTTGCGACGTGCGCGCCGAACGGAGTCAGAGGTCGTCGCGAACAATCCCGCGTGTGGGAAAGGCCGAGCCGAACTCGCGACTCGCGACAAGAAACGACAGCGTCGCGCAGTTGTCGCGGGGAGAAGAGAGAAAAGAGGATAGCGAACGGGCGGACGAGCGAGCGAGCGAGAGAAAGGGAAAAAAAAAGAATACAGATATAACGAGGGATCGGGACTCGGGAGAGGTGTGGTGAGTGTGCAAGGTAGGCAGTCTCTTTGATGCACGAAAGAGTGGAAGAGCGGAAGTCGGCTTTTCGCATGCCCGCCTATGTGACGTCGTGCCACTTCGGCCCCCCTGGCCGAGGATCTATTTCGTACTGCTCGGTTTCAGCGTAATCACGAGCGCGACTCGTCGACGACGCGAGAACGGCGGCGACAACGGCGTCAGGAAGCGACACGTAACGGTGCTCGGCGATATGCTGACTTGTATTTGCCTCGCGTCGAGATCGCGACGCCTCAGAGCTCAGAGCGCTTCGTTGCTTCGATTCCGAACGAAGATCGATTGCAAGTATATACCGATCGACGGTCTTTCTCCGACGACCTCCAGCTTGATATATATTATTAACCCCTTAGCTGTTAATGACGGATATATCCGTCTGCATTCTGCAGAAAGAAATACTTGTAACGCAGCCATTATTGGACTCATCTTCATTTGAAACTTTTCTTTCGAGTTCGAAGTCATCGGCTTAGAGAAACGTCCGAAAAGCAATTTTTATATAGATTGATAATTATTTTAAATTTTCTGCCGCCGTATTGGATTCGCCATTTTTTACTCAAAAATTTTTATTTTGGATTTCAAAATAGCGTCTTCGAGAAACCCTCGATAAAAATGCTTAGAGGAAACGAACGAGTTTTTGAATGTTTGGTCCGCTGTATCGAATGCGCCATGTTGAATTTTGAAATTTTGACTTCGAATTTAGATTTAGCGACTCAACAAACCATCGGAAAGTATCTTGTTTATAATTTGACTCCATTGTCTTTGGGCACACAAGAATTTTTATCATCCAACAGCTAGGGGATTAAAAACACTATATACTGATTAATGTACAAAAAATTTCAGTCATCACGAGAAGAGGAGGAGGAACTTGGTTTGTTATCAAGCCAAAGAAGTTTCCTAACCTAACCTGACGTCTCTATGATTGTTCCGATAGAATCAACCGATTTTTTACACTTACGGTGCAGTTATATTCGATAAGGAATATAAATTATAACAAAGATGAATAAAGAACTTATTCTTGACATACACGAAATAAACACAATGAAATAAATTAGGGTTAAGCTGTTATATTTTTACAAAACTGTTTTGTTGATTTTATAATAAACGGACGAACATCTGAAATCTTTTGTATATTATTCAGCATAATATTCTTGGTGATGTATGTCATGGTCAAGGTCATTCGTTAAGGGGGAGAAGAGGAGTTCATTAACCGGTATAATTACCTGGTTGATTGAGGAACGGATTAGCGGAGAAAATTGCAGGGAACAACCGGAAGATTTTGTCTTTTAAAAAAGGGCCGTACATTTTGCGAAAGCGATGGCGTCCCGTGGAGAGTCTCCGAGGAAAATTCGTCCTGAAATATATCGACTTGATAAAATTCCGGTTAAGAACCATTCTTATATAAAATATGGGATTTTTATCGAAACAAGAATGATGCTGATGGTGATCTGGCAAGTTCTGAAATGAATTGCGCTGAATTTTCGTCCAATAATGTTTGCAAATCTGCATTTTCAAGCTCTTTTGCTCGTCCCGAGCGATCTTTGTCGTTAACATTGAATTCACCACTTTTGAATCCACTAAACCAATATTCACGCGTCTTAATTAATGGAGCAACCATTGTTATAAGTTTCTATCAGAATTCTATGGCCTTCGGTCACCGTTTTCTTCTGATTAAAAAACAAAAGTATATCGAAAATGCTCTTTAGGAAGCTCCATTTTTGAGTATTTTTGATATTAACATGATTTTTACTGCGTCTGTTGTTAGTAGATAACTAAATATCATGGATTAATATTGAAGTATTAAAAAACAATAACTTTGATTGGAATGCCTTTGACAAAACGGACATTAGTGCCATCTTTGCGAAACCCCCAAAACTAAATCATATTCCTAACATTACTGCGTACGGCGTATAAAAACTCGGAGTAGTGACTTGCGACAAGTTATATTAAGCAATTGATTATAAGAAATTTATGCATACTTTTATTCGTGTCTAATGCATTTAGATATAAGTAGCAATTCAATTAGGTTCAATGACGCGAGCAGACGTAATATTATTCGCAGGTCGGACTTTGGTCACCCGATGTTTCCTCGAAGAAACTACGTAGAAATGCACAAACACGATATTATTATCGGCAGCGAATAGACAAGAGGCAATTTTTATAGTCAACAAACTGTGTGTGTGATGCGTGAAAAGTTATCTGCCAACAATTTCTTGGCGCGAGCTCACGTTTCGAGTATAATGGCAGCGGTCGCGATTTCAGATAAAAACCGTCACGCGAGATTTTCATGTCACTTATACTTCGATCATAGATTTTCGTACACGTTGTTTCAGCCGTAGCGCCCGCGCGAAAGAATGTTGGTGCTACCATGAACGTGAAAACGACTGAGCGAGTGAGAGAGAGAGAGAGGGAGAGAGAGACCTTGAAGAGTGAATCTTTAACGATTTCTCTCGGGATAAATTAATACAATGGTTCGTACGCTTGCAGAAGTAATTTGGCGTTCGATTAACGCGCGTTATCTCCCAATTTATTATCTCTTATGTGACAATTGTAATATAATCGTTAAATTATGACGCGAAAACTTTCATCACGCGATTCAGCGGCTACACGGTACACACATTTCAACAATGCTACATGAACCTATTACGGCGATTGCGATCAAGCCTCATTACTCGTCGGCGAAAGGTCGACTTTGAATCCGCGAAGGAACACATGAGTGGCAGGAAGAACGAAAGTACTACGAGACACCATGTACATAACCTGACACCTTCGTCGCAGTCAGCGTCGCTCGTGTGTGACGCACCGATTTGTCACTTTAAGCTCATCTTCACTCTGAACCTCCAATTTTACTTAACAAGGTCGGCTACCTGTGTCACGTGAAACGGCGATAATTTTTCTCTCTCTACAGGGTGTCCCTGTAGAGTAATTCATGCCCATCAACTCATCGCGTCAACAGCGCTGCTTATCGTGAAAATTTGTCAAAGCAGTTCATTATTTAGAGTGACACTTTTCAATTTTCAACATAACACATATTCGAAGCTAGACCTCAGGTTAAGATTCTATTGAAATAAGGTTCGATTGAGAAATTGGTCGAAGGAGAGAACTCTATCATTCATCTGGCTCTCATAAGCCCGAAGTTTCATTCGCGGAAAGCCTCGTTTTCTTTCCTTTTATCATTTATATTTCGAAAACTATCAATGTCTCGACATTTTTGCTAAAAAATGATAAATTTTTATAAAAAATAGTGGATGCGAATTATGAGACATACTGTATATTTATATAGGCAAACTAAATCTGTTTTACACATAAAAACAAAATTTTTTTGTTGGAAGGATTCCTTAAATAAAACGTACACCGAAAATTGTATTTTTAATATAAGAAAATTTTATACTTTTTAAGCTTTCTTAATAGATATTCTTAATCTATAAGAATATTTTTTTCTTTTTATCGATGTGTCTAGAATACATACTAAAATTAAGAATATACTCTTTTAGAGTAACTGCCTAGCAAGAAACAAGTCGTCGATCGGTCATTAAGAAGGAAGCACACACTCTTACATAAAAAAACATAATACACAATAAAGAAAAGAACCAATCAGAATTCTCATTTCTATTGCTACGTTTGAAATGAAAGACTGATTAGTTCATTTCCTTATGCATTGTGCATTATGCATTTATGCAAAAGTGTGTGCTTTGCTTTTCTCTCAAAAATAGCTTTCGCAGTATAATTATATGCAATAGATCAAAGGCAAATAAAAACCAACATTACAAATTTTCGATGTAGTACCAAATATTCATACAGAAAAATTATACAACTATATTTAAATAAATGTTATTGACGTTTCAAATATTTTATAAATTTATATTCCGCAAATCGATCATGAGCATCAACTTTACTCAAAATATATTTAAAGTTATAAGTTTGGTACTTCAATTAAGAATATGAAGTTAAAGCGAGAAAATGAAATAAAAATTTGCTTCCTACATAGAATATAATTTTTATAATATTCTAGAAAAGAGAATAAATTTCTCTTTTAAATATATGGCAATGAACTGCTATAAAACTTTAAAAAATATTACATTTTAAGATTATTATCACAAGAAATGACTTTTTGAAAATAATCATTATTTGAAGGGAGGAAAATAAGCAGAGTATAACCCCTTTTTTTCGCAACTAACAGCAGAATTATTTATTCTCTGCTCGTTATCAACCATCATCACTCTCCTAACACAAACGTTCTTGACACCGCGCATAAGATCAGGGCACCAAACGTGCCAATCTACAGAAAAATCGTACGCGGTAAAATCAGACAATCGAAGGTAACGTCAGTCTTGATCAGCTCGATGTGTTCCGTAAAGCCTCCCGTCCGTATTCGACGGGAAACCTTGTTTCCCGCTAATTCTCAAGGAGATGTGCACTTTCCCATATCAGCCATGGAACACGGAGCTCATCGAGATGGAGGAGTCGCAACGTCGCAACGTGGAGGACGCGAAGGAGCGAGACCGACACGGAAGCGCAAATCGGCTTTTCCCGGGCTCGATGAAATCTCTCTCGCGGGCCTGATAAAGCCGTCTCTCCTTCTTTCAACAGGATAATCGTTAAAGCAGGTGTCCCCGACAAGCGTGGGAGACTCGAGCGCCTCCCGGCTCTGTGTTCTCCCAAGCCATTACTGTAACGAACGCCGGAGGGTCACCATGGCGACGCGTAGAGAAACACACGTGGGGTGTAGCAGCTCGCTCTCCTTTTTTCCTCCACCCCTCACCTTCTCGCCACACTCTTTCCACCTCGCGCGCCCTCCGCCGCCGCCGCCCTCCTGCGCGCCACCCTTCCTCCCATGTCCCTCGCCCTCGCTGGCCGTACACGGCCTCATACGCCCCTTTTTCGCCGGTTCCCTCGCCCTTCGACCTCTTTCGTCCGTGGAGTTGAAAGCGACGTTGCGCGAAGCCGCGTTGCCTCTGAACGCGCGCGAGCTATCTCGGGACGAAGCGAGGAGAGAGCGCTTCGCTTTTGTGGCGGAGGAGGCGTCCGTTCGCTTGTGAATTAAAGCCCCCGAATGAGCCAGCGGCGTTACCATGGCGGCCGGGCCGGTTGCCATCGCGATACTGGCCACAACATAAAATCACTTTGACGATTTGTTTGGGGCCATTGATGCGCCACACACACACGGGAATCAATTTTATCCTCTGCGGGCTCTTCCGCCGGCTGTACTGTTCGGCAACAACCACCGCTGCTCTCTCCCCCCTCTTCCGCTCCTTCCCCTCGCCCTCGCCCTCCTGCGCCGGGTAACTCTTTCTCCCGAGCCGCCGCCGGCACCCCCTCCCCCGCGGCGACACCGCAATGAATCGTTCCTGGGACTGTTCGGACACCTAATATCCTCGGAAAGCGCTCTCTCGCCCTCCCTCGTCGTTCCTTTCCTCGAACGTGTCCTCGATCGCGGCTGGAAATGGCTTCGCCGAGCCACACCGCGGCGACGACGGCGCCGCGACATTCTAATTTCTTTTAGTGACTCGCGCGCGCGCCCGCGCGATCGCTGATGGATCGAGTCGAGAGGGACTCCCGTTGATGCCGGCCGTGCGAGGGAGCTGGCCTTATCTACCTCTGCCGGCTGACTGTATCTCTAAATATCCCAGCCGATTACTCACGACGCGAATCGATGACTCACGTCGTCTCTTCATTAGGCCTCCTATCGACGTCGCTTTTCGAGACCGAGTGTCTTAACGGTATTACGAGCTATCGCGCCGGAGATTTCATCTGTTCGCGCGAGATGTCGCATTCCGGCGCGTATGTGGCTTTCTAGTGGCGAATTCGATCGAATGCGCTGCCGCGCAAACTCCGCAGATGGATTAAGGTTTATTCATAATCCGTTTTTTCATTTAGAATTATCTTAAGTTCGTCTTCAAATCTTTCGTAGCCGATGAAACGATCCGTGCGAATGCTGTACTGACCGTTTTATTGGCTACAAAAGATTTGAAGATGAACTTAGGATAAACCTAAATAAAAGAACGGACTGTGGGTGAACCTTAGTCCGCCCTTAATACGCACTAGCGTATCCCATCGAGTTCGCCGTAATATTGCCCTTTCGATGATTTGTAGAGAAGAATTTTTTTTGTCTATCTATCACTTTCATTCAAATGGGAAAGAGCGTGAAGTTGGCACCATTTTCTTTACTTTTTTTCAAAAAGGTAATTTTGCACGATTATATAAGCTGTTGCGATAAGGATTCCATCTTTTCATTCAAGATATCGAATAAAGACGATTTGAGTTTCCATTGTATTCCGTATGTGCGCACGCACGCGTTGTGTATGTGCGTGCGTTGATCAACGTTGGTTCAGCGTTGGTCAATGAAAAGCTTCAGCACTTTAACCTCGATGAAATTCAAAATGCATCCGGCATTTAGCAGAAGAATATATCTTCTGTGAGTTACCGAGAAACAAAGTCTGTTATCGTATATGGATTCCGCGTCGCGGAATTTATTGCGGAAAGTGTTGTAACTTTTTTCTCTTCCACTTACCACAGCTTAAAAAGGTTCAGTGAAAAACCAAATTTCAGGTTTATGCGGATTCGGCAAAAATTGCAGCAAACTCCAGGCAGATCAGCAACTTAACGTGGGAACTTGAATCACGGAACTTAGTCGGCAATAAAGGACAAACGACATTAAAACATGCAGTTTTCATGTGTGATACCTTCTTTCAGCTAGATATGATTAATTCTACTTCTAAGACGAAAAGTTCAGTAAATTAGACGATAAAATATCTGCCAATAACGTGTTGGGACAACTTTATGAAGCCAGAAACATACCTTATACAAACGGGGAATCGAAGAAACACGAAAGTTTTGAAAGGCCGAAGCCGTCTGTTCAACATGTACAGGCGGATTCACTTTCTTCAAAACGAGTCATCTCGATGGGCGCTCTTAGTGTAGATCCTTGATTGCTGCCGCGATATTGTTACGTGTATCGTCATTAGAGAATCTTCGATCGACTGCGCTTCCCATCGGTAACGAGCTCATTATTGACGCAGAAGTGTATCCAAGAGAAGAAAGGAACCAAGCTTGCCAATGAAGATGCGAATTTCGTTATATCCGCGCATCTAACGACGAATTCGATTGGATACACTAGTGCACACTGGTGGCAGACTAAGGTTTATTCACAGTCCCTTCTTTTGCTTAAGAGGTTAGGCTACCTTCGACTTAAAATCACTGCCATTTCCGGGAATTTTTTCTGAGGACATAACAAAAAAGAAGTACAAAAATGAAAATAAGATATTTATTAAGCAACTCTTTAAGGGAAAAAATGTATTTTTTTGCAAGTATTTTAAACAAAATAGCGGCGTTGAAGCCGAGACACTTTTTGACCAATGCTTTCAGCGGTGTTCAGTCTCACGGCTATAGCATTGGACGTGAAATAAAAACGAAAAAATCTTTATTATCTGGATGTTAGAAACTGAAGAAGTACGTACGGATTTTGCGAAATATTAAAAAACTTTTTTTGCAATTAACACTTTTGCACGAAATTTTTAGGTTAAAACATGAAATGTTTCTTTCAAGTGTTTATCATTTCCACAAAAATAAATATTTTTAAATATTCATATGTACTTCCTCAGTTTCTGGCATCCAGATAATAACAATTTTTTATTTTACATTCATTGCTATAGCCGTGGGACTGAATACCGCTGAGAGCGTCGATTAAATAGGGCTCCCCAGTGTCTCGGCTTCAACATCGCCATTTTGTTTAAAATATTTATAAAAAAAAATTCCCTTAAAGAATTGTTTAATAAACCTTATTTTTATTTTTGTATTTCTTCTGTTATGTCCTCAGAAAAAATTCCGGTGATGATGACGGTGATTTTAACCTGTCCAAGATGGCTATAACTTCTTAAGTTCATCTCCAAATCTTTCATAGCCAGTAAAACGATTAGTACAGCATCCATACGAATCGTTTCATTGGTTACGAAAGATTTGAAGGGTAAAAGAAGGTACTGTAAATAAACCTTAGTCTGCCATCAGTGCGTATTAGTGCATTCAATCGAATTCATCATGAATGTATTCATCCCGGTAGAGGGAAACACCCGCCACGAGATATCGATATAACGATACCGTATTTGTTTGCAAATTCGGACGGGTTTGTCCGCGCGATAACTCCTTATCTGGCAGCGCCGTATTACACCCGTATTACGTAGCTGCGCCTGCGTATGTGTGCGTAAAGTGGAATGATCTCAAGTTCAAGCTCACACGCCACGAATAGCCGACTTTGTTGGCGCAGCTCGTCCGCGCTGTTCGCTCCTCTATCACGCTACAGCGCGATTGAAGCCAATAATCGGATCCTTATCTCGCTGTGATCGCGACATAATCGTTCCCGGAACGTCGTTAAGATGATATTAGTTACGTAGCTGTTAAATTAGGCTCGCGCGCCACTGCGATCGCGATTCGATTTCTCGCGGGATTTTGGAGAATTGCAATTCCACGACCGTCGCTCTTCGTGGTATCCAAAGAGCGCGTGGAGGTCGCGTTATTTAAAGCTCCCCGTTGAAAGTCGATCGTTAATTGCTGGGAAAATGGTCTCTTCCTTCTCACTTCTCGAGTCTGGAAGGCCGGAACTTTCGATTGCATTTCGCGCTCGAATAACACGACTCGCGCAAGAGGAGGCGGTCGCTTGACTTTCCAAGTCGCGTATATGCGGAATATCGGTACGCGACATCTACAGATAGAGCGACGGACGCGCACGTCAACAGGAGAAGGCAAAGACGGTTACGTGATCCGCGATTGTTATGTAAATATGCTTGTTCGCTTACGCGCAGAGACGCAAGCGCGCGTGCACGTCTTTGCATTTTCTACGTTCCTCTTTTCTTTCTGACCGCGTGTGTTGCCGCGCGTCTCGCACCAGCGGGAAGGAGATTATTATCGAAGTCGGGCGAATTAAGATTCAAATTGAAAATGAAAGTATACATCGCGATTCCGTGAATAATCAACATTAGGGGCTGCAGCACGCAGAAGAACATAAACGGCCAGACTTTGAAGGAGCAAGCAAGAGTCGATTAATCGCACTCGACAGAGTTTCAAAGCGATAATCTCGCTCTCTAAATTTCTTGGGGTGAAAGCTCGATCGAAACGATGCGGTCGAAGCAACAACGGAAATACCGCCACTCGGGATCGTAAAAACGAATGTTTAACTCAAACTAAACTGAAATGAATCATTTTATCTCGTAACTTTTAATCTTCAATTCTTAATTTTCCCAATTTTTCTTAATTGACTTATTTCGCAATTTTTATTTCTTAATCCTTCATTTCTGATCCTAATTCTTAATTTTTAATTCTTTACTCTTCATTCTTCATTCTTCATACTTCATTCTACATTCTTTATTCTTTATTCTTAATTCTTAGTTTTTAATTCCCAATCTTTAATTCTTAATTCTTAATTTCTAATTCTTAATTCTAAATATTTAGTTCTTAGTTCCTAGTTCTCTTAATTCCTAAACTATAAATAGTCATTTGTTCGCATTCAGAAGATATATTTAAAGCAAGAAACAAAGAGAGAAAAAGAAATTTAATTTTTTGTTCTTAATTTTTAATTATTTAATTCTTTATTTTTATTTCTTATTTCTTAATCCCTTCTACCTCTTTATCCGTAAGAATGAATATCTCTATCGATTAAAACGAATTTATTTCAGTTAACCGATGAGATGCATCGAACTTATTCTTCAATCTCGAATGAACTCATTGGTTGAAGTAAAGAACTCACTCCATACGAGTGAAGTTGCTCAAATTCGAGCAACTCGATTATCGCTCAACCTTGCAAACGGAATTTCACTGGACGACATTCCAAGAATCGATCCAGATCGATAATTCTCAAATACGATTGTCTCCGGTTCGCCAGAGGTGCGCGCTCACGCTTCACTCTTATTCTTTATATTTTCCCGTCTGCTTAACCCGAAACATCATCAGAACAGTCCCTGCGATCAACTCCACCATCAATAACACGGTCGAACACGGAACGTTTCAGCCGCGAGTTAAACGCCGCGATTAAGAAAGCGCTTCGCTCCGCTTTCGCCCCTTCTCCCGCCCACCCCTGAGAGCTGTATCATCGCCCACTGGAAGCGATCGAAGTCGCTAACGCAACGCGTTTATTGTTCCCCAGGCCGGCCTTATTTACTCGATCGAAGCGCGCAGGGGTACGCAGCGCGAGGCCAGGCGAGGCGTAGCAGGGCAGGGCGGGGCGGGGCGAAGCGAGGCGAGGCGAGGCGAGGCGAGAATCATCCGTACGCGAAATTCGCGTCGCTATTACGACAGGCGGCTCGCGAGATTTTCGCAACGCCGGCCGCGATATATTGTGACCGACGCGAGAGCGGCGCACACCCTCCCGCACATATCTTATTGGCCGCGGCGATCGCGCGAACTGCGCGACGCAGCCGTGCCCCCGCGCGAGCGCCTTTCGCACTTTCACTCCCGCGAGCGTGCCACATATGGCCAATCTCGGTTTTCCTTCTGCAGCGCGGTCAGCAGAGACAATCTCTATCTCTCTCTCTCTCTCTCTCCCTCCTCCCTCCCTCCCTCTCTCTCTCTCTCTCTCTCTCTCTCTCTCTCTCTCTCTCTCTCTCTCTCTCTCTCTCTCTCTCTCTCTCTCCTCCCTCCCTCCCTCCCTCTCTCTCTCTCCCTCCCTCCCTCTCTCTCTCTTTCTCGCTCTCTCTCTCTCCCTCTCTCTCTTTCTCTCTCTCTCTCTCTCTCTCTCTCTCTCTCTCTCTCTCTCTCTCTCTCTCTCTCTCTCTCTCTCTCTCTCTTGCACTGTCCCTCTCCTCTCTCTGCTCCACGGCTTGACGCACGGAGAGCTCTATCGGCGATACGCGGCCGCTATTGTGCCTCGCTTCCAGGAGGCCATTTCGCCATGTTTAAACATATGTACGCACCGTGTGCGTAGCCACCTGCCCGCCACTGCGGCGCTAGTGCGGGTGTGTATTGTTGTTGTTGTTGTTGTTGTTGTTGGCTCGCGCGCACGCCGCGGCCGACTCGGGAAGCTCCGTTTAATGACGCTCTTAGGACATGGCGTCGGCCGCAGGCGTTTTTGCGGGCTGTGTCGAAACGGTGACGACAGTTCTCGCGGAATGAAAAGGAGCAAAGTGCGCGTTTTAAGGGGAGCGAGGTGATATAATATGCCGCCAGTTGGAAGAGAGAAAGACGCGACGCGTTAATAAGCGAGAGAAAAACTGCGGATTCCTGCATGCGAATTCCGCTACGTCGGATTGTGTAAGACTGGGTTCATACCGCTCGTTTAGATGGCGACCAGCCGACACATTTGTTGCGTGAGAATAATTCGGATGTGACGGTGGCGAGTACTGTGAGTACTCCGATGCGAAAGTTTCGAGAATTGTTTGGCGATGTTTCACGATGGAGCACATTGGCAGAGTCCTATTCATTGCAGTCTAGACGAGTGGCGTGAATCCAGCTTAATAAGTAACTTCGGAAGTTTTGATCTACGTATGATCTACTTTGTCATTCATCGCGCACATGATTTCAATTCAACAATTGTAATGACGTGAAAGCTTAGTCGATTTGTTGTAACTAATATGTCCGAAAATACTCGTTTCGGATTTTTATCTGTATGAAAAATTCTCCGAGATCTGATATTTTCGAAAAAAAATACACATACGTAGACTCTGCGCGAGAAATCAGCGCATATTTAGGTTGAAAACGTGACGTCTCAAAAGCTCTTAGAGGTTAGCTTAGAGATTTTTCTGCTTTTCATTTTGCATTAAAATTGAATAAGTAGGAGACACCTTATGTACATATATATATATATATATATATGAGTCTTTACACTTTACGGCGATAAGTATTCAAAAAGTACAAATATCTGAAATGTATTGAATTGTATTCCTTATCCACTCTTTGTTCTGCGGTTTCAAGCTTAGTTGGTCAAGAATGAGTTTCGCCAGTTGTGCTGATTTTACCTGTTAAATTAACAAAGAAAAAAATTGACATTCCACGGCATTTTTGTCTCGAACTAGAG